>NC_069389.1:114317049-114630620 GCF_027475565.1 Acinonyx jubatus
ACACTCTGTCTCTGTCTCTGTCTCTCTCAAAAATAAACAAACATTAAAAAATTTTTTTTTTTTAAATCAAACCACTTCAATTCGTGGGGCTAGGAGAACCTTGAGAAAGAATGCAGTAGTAAGGGGAGGGAGCAACAATCAGAACTTGAAAAGAGAAAGTATCGTATAATTGCTGAGGGAGGCAAAGGGACCTTGGGTTTTGCATATACGAATTCAAGGTGACTCCTTCCGGCAGGGGATGCCTGGGGGAATTAATACAACTCTCCTCTTCTCCTCAGATCTGTCAGAGCTGTCCAGTGGACCAATCCAGAAGGAACCCACCAAATATTGGACTCCACTGATGCAGTCAATACAAATCAGTCTCCTAAGGCACAGACCAATAGAGAAGGGCTAAGACTGGATCAGCATCTAAACCAGAAACCAACGATTCTTATCCACTACAGTGAAAGGGTACTAAATCCTAGTAGTTATCTTCTTTTTTGGATACCTTCCACCCCCCCCCCCCCCCACCAATGCACATCTAAGCCCTTATCCTCATTTAAGATCAAGTTCAGGGGCGCCTGGGTGCCTCAGTCAGTTGGGCGTCCAACTTCGTCTCGGGTCATGATCTCACGGTTCAGGAGTTGAGTCCCATGTCAGGGTCTGTGCTGACAGCTCAGAGCCTGGAGCCTGCTTCAGATTCTCTCTCTCTCCCTCTCTCTCTCTCTCTCTCTCTGTCAAAAATAAATAAACATTAAAAAAAAATTTTTCTTAAAGATCAAGTTCAAATTCCCGTATCCCACAAAGCCTTTCATGATAAACAACTAGCCTCCCATGGTGTTGTATCCTTCATACAGCTCATTTGCCTCTTCTACGTTAATTCCTTTTATTGTTATTTTTATCCACATCCGTTCTCACTCACCAGACTCTGAGCCTCTGGAGGACAGTCTGCATTTGATAGTTCTCTATGTGTTCTCTATTGCTCCGTGTAAGGCCTTATGGCTAGTAAGTATGCAACGCCACAGGTCTTCAACGCCAAGAGCCAAGTATGCAAGTACCAAAAAGATAGTGGTTTTCATTGCAGAGCAGTGTTTAAATGCTTCTGCTACTTCCTAGCCCTGTGACCTGCATTTGAAACTACATTTCGTCATGTATAAAAATAAAAATAACAATAATATGTTTTACATAAAGTCATTACACACAAAAATATATTATAAAAATGAGAGTGGGGTAAATGCTTAACACTTTGTAATTACTACTTTTATTATGAAAGAAAGGAAAAAAGAAAACGAAGGAAGGAAGGAAGGAAGGAAGGAAGGAAGGAAGGAAGGAAGGAAAAAATATCTTCTTTTAAGGTCTTCTTGCCAGAAGGATTTTGAAACATTTTTTTTCCAAATATTGCCCTTAGGGAGCTTTCAGCAATAAACCATTTTTAATCATTAAAATATGGACTTTGCTTTAATAAGGCTAACCTATTTGTATCATATGATATTTGGAGAGGATTGCAGTTCACGGGCAAATATTTGGAAGGTTTCACAGATGACTGCGGGGCTATTGTCTGAATGTGTCCTCCCCAAAATTCATATGCTATAATCTTACCACCCAACGTGAGAGTATTAGGGGGTGGGGCATTTGGGAGGTGCTTAGGTCATGAGGGTGGAGCCATCGTGAATGACATCAGTGCTCTTCTAAAAAACACCCCACAGAGCTTCCCAGCCCCCTTCTACATAGAAGGACAGGGCAGGAAGGCACTGGCTCCGAACTGGGCAGCCCTCACCAGACTGATGCCTTGATCTGAATGACTTCCCAGGCTATAGAGCTCTGGAAGATAAATTTCTGTTGTTTACGAGCTACCAAGGCTGTGGTATTTTGTTATAGCGGCCTGAATGGACTAAGACATGAGGCTTAGGAAACGTTACTTTAAAAATGGCCTCAACCCAACGCTATTAATTTTGCACTTTGGAGTTTGGGACAAGATGGATTCACCTTAGCTTGGAGAAGATCTCCAAATGTTTCGTACAAATTCTAACGATGAAAGGAGAGCTCAGGTTCGATGACTGTTCGGTGCCAGGTTGCCCTGCAGAGACTGCCAGTGAGGTCCAAATCACATACTGGAGGTGCAGCATGTGGCCTTCTGATCATTTGTCTATCCCTAATGATGTGACCAGCTTTTATCAGGGAGCAATTTTTCCTTGGAGTCAGTTGTGATTGCTTGAAATCAAACTCTCATTTGAATGTGATTATGCCAATGTATTCCACTTTCTGTTGGCTATGAATCATAGTAATGCTGGAAGTTTTGTTCTTACCGTGGTCTTCATTTGCAGCTTCTGACTGCCTGTATAATGGGTAAGTCATGCCCTTTCAGGGAGAATCTGTGACCTACCATGTCTTTGAGAATCAAAAGCAACAATAAGCGTCAATCCTCCTCCTAGTTTCCTATCATCTCATTGGCCAAATTTCTGTGACATAAGCTGGTGTGATTCAACCCATCATAGAATCCATCTAGTCCCTACAGAGACCCTTCCTAAGAGCTTATACATGTAGATCATGGTTGTATTCTTTGGGAAAGGGTGCTCTGCATCTCCAAGGGCAAGTTCCAAACCTGGAAGTTCTACGTGGAGGGATCTAGTTTTGCCTGTTGAAGTATACACAAACCCCTCCGTGCCCAAACAGATCTACCAGGCTCAAAAGTTTAAGAAATACCAAATCTGCTGGTGGAAGCTCGTTTGTTTGAACTTTATATTACATTCCACAACCTGTGTCCCTCGTAAAACCAGCGCATCAGGACACAGTCAACAACAAGAACTTGGCCATCTGCTCAATCTCTCCTTTACTTGAGAAGAATGCGTGTAATAGACACACATTATCCCCTCATTTCCACTTCCACACTTCAGTTGGACAGAGCTGTGGTTTGCTTCTACAGCGACAGCATGATTCCCTTCCCTCCTGTGCACATCTGTTTAACAAAGTGCAGCCTAAGGACTCTGACCTCTCATAGCTGCAGACCCTACGAAACGGACACTATGATACGATCCACGCCAAGATAATGCAACAGACTAAGAAATCCAATGATTTCCTTCAGGAGTTATCAATTCCACAGTGATTATGGACCAAGGTTTGGAATGTCACTCCCTTGGCTCTTACCATAGTGTTAGGCTTCCTACCTTTGGAGACCAGCAGCATTGAAGCGAGGCCCACAGAACTATGTGCCTGTAGACATGGCTATCGGTATGGCTCGTACTCTAACTCCTATTTGTAACATCACCATGCGACGGATCTGCCCGCCTTACCATTCCCAACTGCCTGAGAGGAGGAAACTACTATTAACACCGAATATTCACCTCAGAAGAAAAGACCATCAGAGGTGAACTAGCCTACGTCACTGTTCAGGTTTTTTTGGAGTCTATTTATCCTAGGGTATCTTATCATCCAGACGTCACCCCACATACAATTCTGCATATCCTCAAATCTACCTTATTATCACATTCCTTTGTGACTACTAGGGACTCACTGGTTCCACTGCATCATTCAGATGGTCTCCCATGTCAGCTTGTCCCCAAATTGACCAATAGATTCAAACAACCAAACAGAAACCCAGTTGGCTTTTTTTTTTTTTTTGTAGAATTTGACAAGCTAATTATACAGTGCCTGTTGAAATGCACAAGATCTAGAGTAACCAAAACGATAGGGAAAACAAAGAAGAAAACTGAATGACTCATACTGTCCAATCTCTTGATCTATTTCAAAAACTACGGTAATCCAAGTAGTATAGTGCTGGCATGAATGTAACGGGAGAGAGGTTTTAGATAAAGAACTACACATATATGGTCAGTTTATTTTTTAAAAAGATGCTAAGATAATTAATAGGGAAAGGCTTTTTTCCCCCCAAAACTAGTTGGAAAATTAGATATTTGTATGCAAATATTTAAAAATATATGTGTATAGATAAATAGAATATTGATATATATACAGGCATATATAATATTAATGTATATACATATACCCCAAGCCATATATAAAAATGAAATCAGATTGTATCACTGACCCAAATATAAGAATTAAAACTACCAAACTTCTAGGGAAAATATAGACTAAAACTCTTTGTGATCTTGTATAGGAAAAACATTCCTTAAAAGGATATACAAAGTAACAAACAAACATTTTTAAATGATACATTGGATTTCACCTAAATTAAAAACCTCTTAATCAGAAGAACCTGTTAAAAAACGAACAGGCAAATCACAGACAGGGAACAACTCAAATGTTGACCAACTAAGAAATATGTAAACCAGTTGTGTATTCCACTGTATGGAATACAATTCACAAATGAAAAGGAATGAATGAAATACTGATCTATGTAGCCAGATGGATGAATCTCAAAAGCAATATTCATCAAACAGAAAACTCTAACCTCGGTATGATTTCATTTACATGAAACTGAAGACAAAGCAAAACTATAGTGGCAGAAGGGAGACCTAAGATTACCGGAGCCTGGAATTGGTAGGAAGGGAATGACTGCAGAAAAGTCAGGAGGGAGCTGGAGATAACGGAAATATGTCGTTATTATGGTGATGGTCAAATGGACTGTAGACACTTGTCAAAACTCACCAAATTGTACAGTTAAAATTGTGGACTCATTTTATGGAAATTTGTATCTCAATGAAACTGATTAAAATATACTTGATGAAAAAGACATGTATGTGTACTTACATGTATATTGATATATACGTGTATTACTTTGTGTGTATGTAAAATTGATACTTAATAAAGATAAATGTTGGCTGTGTAGCCTTTCCTACGTATCATTAGGTATTAACTGCTATTAAGCAACACAATAAATACCACTGGAATGAGTAAATCAGTACTGTTAATTATAATAACAATTTTGTAAATATTTTGTTGACAGAGAGAGAGAGAGAGGGAGACACAGAGTGTCAGTGGGGGACGGGCAGAGAGAGAGGGAGACATAGAATCCAAAGCAGGGTCCAGGCTCTGAGCTGTCAGCACAGAGCCCGATGTGGGGCTCAAAGTCATGAACCGTGATACCGTGACGTGAGCTGAAGTCGGACGCTTAACCAACCAAGCCACCCAGGTGCCCCACAGTAAAAAGTTTTAAAATTAGAAGTAAATATTCACAAAAGAAAGCAGTAGTTTACCTGAGTGTACCTGTTGATTGGCCAATTACCAGTGTACCTGAGTGATTACCTTGAGAATCGCTCTAGATACAGGAGTTCTGTGCTTGCAAAACGGATGATTAAAATATCAATTAGCTCAAAACCACAGAAGACCCACGCAGCAAATATTGTCAAGTATCAGAGAAGGAAAATCAGGTTAAAAGCCTTTTTCTTTTTTTAACATAATAGATCTTTTCTATTTTTATTTTCCATTTTATTTATTTTGGACAGAGAGAGAGAGAGAGAGAGAGAGAAAGTGCAAGCAGGGGAGAGGGACAAAAGGAGAAAGAGAAAGAATCCTCAGCAGGCTCCGTGGCCAGTGTGAGGCCTAATGTTTTTGCCTGGTTGCCTAGCGGGTCCCGATTCCAGGTGTGTCAGGCTTAACTTCTAGCCACTGAAGGCACAAGTTGCATGAGCAGAGTGGTTAATGTCTTTTTTTTTTTTTTTTTTTAATATTTTGGTATTTATTTTGCCAGAGCACAAAGCAGGGAAGGGGAAGAGGGCAGAGCGAGATGGAGAGAGAGAATCCCAAGCAGGCTCCGCACTGTCAGTGAGGAGCCCGACGCGGCGCTCGATCCTACTACCCTGGGATCACGACCTGAGCCGAAATCAAGACTCACAGGCTCAACCGACTGAGCCACCCAGCTGCCCCTAAAAGCCTTTAAATCATCACCCCCACATGTGCACGGCATTATTTTGCTTCACTTGAGTGACCACCTCGGACTAACCAATTCTAATACTTCTAATCACTAAGCAAGGATCTCAGCAGTGCCTGCCTGTCGTAGAATGAAACGTCTGCTTATTCTTAGTCCCTAAAGAAATCTTGTAGCTCACCAAGACTCTGCCACATGGAAAACTGTGAAGCCAGCTGCCTTGAGGGCTCTGCGGAATATGTCAGGCTAAAAGATATAAATAATCAAACACCGAATCGATGGTTATCCTTAGTCCTATAGAGTGAGACCAAGTTCACCAAGCCATATACCGTGGACGAAGAAATGTCATCGACGGAAGAATCCGCAGCCTCGTGCTCTTCGTCCAGCAGCACCTCTTTTTCCAAGTCCTGTTCCTTTCTGCCGCTCTAGGTAAGCTCGTCATGTAAAAGGCAGTGCTTCTTCCTATTCGCAAAACAACCTGCTAGACCACCTAACCAGACTCCCGCTTGACACTCACCCAAGGTGAAGTGTCCCCAGCCACCAATTTCACAGTTAGTTCCTTCTCTTATATAATTCTTAGCCCTGCCCCTGCAACGCGGTATGAGGTGTCATGAACTCCGTCCTGACTTTGACTCTCCTCTACTACATACCGCATCCCACCCCCCCCCCCAGGGCTGCAACCTTGGGGCACCACGGGTAGGGTTATACCCAACCCAACTATTTATCGCCAAGGCACAGAGTTAGACCAACTCTCACGTGGTCTTTGTAACTCAGTCTCCGCCAACGATGGCTTTAATTATCAGGGTGAGAAAACACTGCTCATGGTCTTCTTGAGGTATTCGACCAGGCTTAGAAGTAATAACTGTTCGGCAATCTTCATCGAGTAAGCAGTGTCTTCACTAGTAAGTGTCTTCATCTAGTAAGCAGTGAAGTGGTTCAGCAGTTTTAACTCATGGTGAAAGAAAGGCATGGGATTTCTTCCCAAAGAGGATTCGAAACTTTTTGTCCATTTGAGAAGCAGATACGGGTTCTCTGAGAACAAACTGAAATACCCAGCTCCATGTAATAATTTAAAAAGTCCAAATTTGAAATAAAGTTACAGCTCCCGTCCACCCCTCGAAGTCAGTGAAAGGGGTACACTGCTTCCCCACTTGTCTTCCTATGCCTCCTCCCCAACCTGTTAGTTAAGGTTTACATTCCAAATGGGAGTGATCTCTAGGACTCAACAGATGCGGGGGGCGGTCACCAATATCCAGGAGGAGAGAACCATGCAGAAAAGGTCAATACAATAGGAACAGAGAACTTTGGTAAAGGGATACGACAGGTTGAGGAGCCTCAAAGGAAACAAATATCCTGATCTAAACTCCTTACCTCAGATCTCCAGCTGTGGATCCCCACTGGGACACCCAACTGGAAGCCAAGGGCAAAAGGGAGCCCTGGATGTAGTACATGAAGGTCCGCCTTCCAGGGCAAAATGTAAATGTAGAAAGGTGGAGAGAGGATTTTGAAAAGCAGGTAGATAGTAGCCAGAACTGGACCTTCCCTAATGCTGTTGTTAGCCCCTAGGCATCCTGTACTATCTATAATGTCTCTCTGCGAAACTGTTACTATTATCGATGCTCCTATTGGTTACTATTATAGATGTCCCTATTGGTTAGAACCAAAGATAATATGGGGATGACCCTTCAAGTCTACCAAAAGTTCTAATGGATCCTCACAACAAGCTCAGGACATATAAAGAGCCCTATAAAACGCCTTTATTTTGGCTCACCAATGGAGAGCCAACTTGTCTCATGCCCTTTAGGTTTCTCTGGTGTTCATGAGAATTACACCAGACTGTAAGGGACACAAATGAAGATATTCATGTGGTCCTCTTAAAAGTATCCCTTCCACAGACTTCAGGCGAGGGGCAAGCACCGCTCACCTCTATTTCTACTTGAGTGTCAAGAAGGCCACAGGCAACCTCAGGCTCATACTTTCAAAGCTTGGTGTCCTCAGATGAAAGAGACCATTAATTTAGTTTTCTCTGGAAGAAAGATGCTGGTATGGACTCTGATTGTCCCCACTGGAGATACACACTCATTACTGAACAGTAACCAGAGACAGCAGTGCTATGATTGGTCTAATCTGGGTCATGCCATCCTCTGTAGCTGGAGTTGAGGATTCATATGACCAAAAGCCCTCGGAGTCCCACATGGATCCAGAGATCAGGTTCCCAAAGGAACCTGAGACAGAAGGACGGTAAAACCTGTTCATTAGACAAAACTATAGCTATTATAGATTGTATAGTATGAAAACAGAATCTTAGACATGAACTTTAGAGAAGTCCAAGAACAATAAAAATTCTACACAGAATTCTGAAGAGATGACACCTAGTATGTGATCCTACTTGATGTGGGAGGTTTCAAGGGCATACATAACTGAAATGCATGGTCAAGGACAAGTTTAGTACAGACCAGAAACGACAAGAGATGATTTACTGAAGGTCCTGGAAAAAGGCACTGCTTTAACACCTTAATCACAAAACCCCTGTGGTTCTCACAATTGCACTTGACAATAGACTTTGGCACTTGCAAAAACTGACTTAGAAGACAGAAACACCTTGTTACTTTCTCACAGAGCAGCGTTTTTCAAATTTTAGTCCTCATAATCACCACTTGAGGGACAGGTTACAGAAATTCAGAATCTTTCGCCTTCCTCCCAGAAATTCAGACATAGTAAATATAGGATGAGCCCAGGAATCAGCATGTTAAATAAGCATAAGGTGACTTTAAACTGGAAAAAATAAAATAAAAACAAAAATATCAAAGATATTTTTACATTATTTGCCCTTGGATAAAAAGCCACATTTTTAGAGTTGCAACTTACTTGTACTGCACCTCCCTGACTTTTCTCTTTGTGTAACCCAGTTTACGAATCACCTTCACAGCCATCTTCGCCAAAAGCGATCCAGAATCTCCTTGAACGCTGGTAATGGGAAACTCATTGCTTTTAAAAGCAGTTTATTGAAGAGCTCGAATTCATGTATTCAATCTTGACTGTATGGTGTTTGTTAGAATTTTCTTTTCTAGTTTCTACATAAGATAGAGGGCTGGATTTGCGAGGAGGGCTGGATTTTTGGCCAAGATCATTCTGTTCTAGGAAAGACTGACCCTGGGTACACAGAAAGCACTTAAATAAATACACTCTGGGGTCTAAGTTTACTCATTGGCATGTGGATATCCAACTGAACAACTATTTCATTGTTTCAAACATTTCTGAAAAGATGATTCCCCGTCGGATGGAGTTGACATTACTGTCTGAATTCAACTGATCATAGATGTGTCAATTTATTTCCAGACTCTAAATTTTTTTCCATTAATCAACATGTCAAATCTTATAACAGTACCATACTGTCTCGAAAAATGTAGCTTTATAGTTAAATTTGGGGACAGGAAAGTGTGAGTAATCTTTGTTCTTTTTAAGACTACTCTGGCTATTCTAGGTTCCATGAATTCCCACAGGAATTTTAAGATAAGCTGGTCCATATCTGCGAAAAAGGCAGCTGGGATAAGATTGGGTTGCAATGACTCTCGAGATCAATTTGGGGAGTATTCTGATCCATGAACATGGGGTCACTTTTCATTTATTTAGGTTATTATTTAATTTCTTTCAACACTATTCTGTGATTTTCAGAGTATAAGTTTTGGACTTCTTTCAATTCATTCCTATGCATTTGATTCTTTTTCACACTTCTGTAAATTGAACTAATTAATTTTACTTTTGATTCTTCATTGCTAGTGTATAGAAATACCGTGGCTTTTTGTATATTGATTTGTATCCTGCACCCTTGCTGAACTTGTTTATTAGTTCTAACACCTTTTTGTGAACTCCAAGTATTTTCTTTTTTTTTTTAATTTTTTTTAATGTTTATTTATTTTTGAGAGAGAGACAGAGAGAAACAGAGCCGTGAGAGGCAGAGAGAGACAGAGCGTGAGAGGCAGTGGGGCAGAGAGAGAAGGAGTCACAGAATCCGCAGCAGGCTCCAGGCTCTGAGCTGTCAGCACAGAGCCTGATGCAGGGCTCAAACTCACGGACTGTGAGATCATGACCTGAGCTGAAGTCGGACGCTTAACCGACTGAGCCACCCAGGCGTCCCTCCAAGTATTTTCTACATATAACTCATGTCATCCTGAAATGGAGACACCTTGATTTAATCCTTTCAGTGATATAATAAAATAAATATTTGGCCTTTGTCCCAGTTCCTGGCACAGAGCTCCTAAAACCTTTGGAATCTTTGGAGTGAAGTGTCTTTTATATGACTGGTGGCTGAGGGCCCCTAGACAGCTTCAGGATGGAGGCTGTTTGCCACCAAGATCACACATGAGTAGATTAGAGACTTGCACATTCCAGCCCTTATCGCCAAGGAGGGGAGAAGGACTGGAAACTGAGTCAATCACCAATGGCCAATGACTTAATTATATCTATGTAATGAAACCCTCAAACAAGCCCTAAATCATGGAGTTCAGCAGCTTCTGGGTTGGTAAGCACGTGAAGATGCTGGGAGGGTGACACCCTCAGAGAGGGCCTGGAAGTTCTGTGCCCATTGCCCACCACGTGCCCTATACATCATCACCACTCTGCTGTTCCGGAATTGTATCTTCCATAATAAACCAGCAATAGCAAGGAAAGCACTTTCCTGAGTTTTGAGGGCTGTTCCAGTAAATTACAGAATCCAAGCAGGGGTCCTGGGAAGCCCTTATTTATAGCTGGTCGTTCAGAAGTACAGGTAAGTAACCTGGGATATAACACTTGGGTCTGAAGTGGGGATCGTCTTCTGGGACTGAGCCCCTAACTTGCGGGATCTACGCTAGCTCTGTGTTGATAGTGTCAGATTGAATTGAATTACAGAACACTCCAGTCAGTGTCTGGAGATTTGGAGAACTGGTTGGGGGGGGGGGGGGCGAGGGGGGCGGGGGGAACATCACATATTTGGAGTGAGAAGTGTAGCGGGCAAAAACAGCTCAGACTTTTCAATCTGGATGCCTCTTATTCCTTTTTCTTGCCTGAACGCCTTAACTAGCACCACCAGGACAATGCTGAATAGAAGTTCTAAGAACATACATACACTTTTGTTTTGTTCATAATTTCAGGTGGGCCCAGAGCCTTCCTGCCCGCTGCTCCTTCTCAGGCCACATCTCTCCTGAGAGAATTTGTTAGCATTACCAGCTGCATATCTTCCAGGTGCCAGCTCCAAGTTTCCTACTCACGACTCCCCAGTTCTTTCTATTTGTTTTTAAAGAGAGAGAGAGAGACAGAGAAGGCACGCATAAGTGAGGAAGGGGAGAGAGAGAAGTGGGGCTTGTGCTCAGAGCTCACCCGATGTGGGATTGAACTCACAAACTGTGAGATCATGACCTGAGCCAAAGTCATATGCTTAATACCTGAGCCACCCAGGCACCCAAGACTCCCCCATTTCTAAGAGTTTCCTGTTCCTATCCAAACTCCACTCACTGCCTATTCCATTATAGTTTCTAACCTTCATAGTATTTATTAATATTTGAAATTATTGTGTTTAGTTTATTCAATCACCTTTCCATACTCCATTGCTGGAATCCGAGATCAGTAAGAGCTGATACCTTCTCTAACTCAATACCGCGTCCCTCATGCTCACGACAGTGTCTGACACACAACAGGCATTCAATAAACATTTCTTAAGTGAATGAATGGATAAGCCAATCAGTGAATGAATGAATCAATCCATCAACCAATCAATCAACATATTAATATTTATTTGAAGCAGAGCTTTCCAACCAAAGCAGCACAGAATGCCCATTGGTGTTCAAAAGGTTACAGGTGTATCTGATATATTGATTCTGCCAGCAATGCCCTTCCCCATCCTAGAGTCCCGCCTCGTCCATTTCCCCAGTAAACTGTACAAACAATAGCTACGCATGCCATGATGTTAAAGTTTGTGAAACTAGCTAGAGATATATCCTCTAATGCTTTTTTTTTTTTTCTTGCATTATGGAATATGTGCCTTCACCTGCCCAGGTAGAAACCATCCAGAGGGTGAGTAGTGACTGCAGAAAAGGAGCCCAAATGGTCATTTCAAGGTAAGAAAGAACTTCACTGCAACAAATGCTCCATGCCTGTGAAGAGAAGAAAGTATGCCTTGGGGTGGGGGGGGGGGATGGCCGTGTGTGTGTGTGCACACTGCGAGCTGGTGTTCAAAACCATCCCTGCCTAAAAGCTGCGGAACGATTCTAAGTTTTCAAGTGGGTAGCCCAATCGCCTGTGAAACTACACGTAACATAGAAAGCCCCTAGAAAGCCCCGTCAGTCCCCCAGAACATATTCTTTTTGGCAAATCACTGTTTCTACAAACGCTGAATGACAGCCACTGCCAAAGGAATTGCCTTTTCCTTGCTGATACGCGGCCACCCAAAGAAGTAACCACCTGCCGGACAGATGGCCCCGCGTTAGCCGAGCCGTCCGGGCTGGAGAGGTCAGGGGTCACACTGGAAATAGTGCCTCCGAGGAAGAGTGAGCCAGGAAGCTACAGGGGCCTTACGCAGCAGGCCAAAGTCAAAGGCCACACAAAATGCCCGTAGGAGCATGAAGCAGACTCCCCAGTGTGAATTCTTTACGCTCAGGCTTTTGGCTGCGTGCGTTAGCAGAGCAGAGAAAACAACCGTGTGTCTTTGGGTTTTCACTACCTACTTTGAGTGCTTTCTCTCTCCATCTGCACATTGAGGGCTTGGCATTGTCTGCGCTGCCCAGTTTGGCAACCCCAGGCTGCACGTGGCTATCGCGCACTGGAAATGGGGCTGGTCCAAACTGATTCGGCCCTAAGTCTACAACACACGCCAGGTTTTGAAGATACACACACCGCAATGTAAAATTTCTCATTCCATCTTTATCCTGATTACATGTGGGAATGGCAATGTTTTGGATGTATGATTAAAATTAATTGTATCTGGGGCACGTGGGTGGCTCAGTCGGTTAAGCATCCGCCTCTGGCTCAGGTCCTGATCTCACAGTTCGTGGGCTCTCCAGCCCCACGTAGGGCTCTGCGCTGATGGCACAGAACCTGCTTCGGATCCTCTGTCTCCCTCTCTCTTTGCCCCCTCCCCGCTCGTGTGCTCACACACGCCATCTGTCTCTCTCAAAAATAAAATAAAACATTAAAAAATTAATTGTATGTTTATTTTTAGCTTTTTATGCGGCTACTGGAAAACATGAAATCATACAGGTGCATTATAATATATTTCTATTGATGAGCAATTGACTAGATGAACTCCAAAGCTTTTTTTCAGTTTCATGGTTGTTTTATGTAGCAAAAGAAAGAGTAGGGAGAGGGAGCAGTTGAAACTTACTCAGGTTTTACCATGATATGTAATGTGTATGTGTGTATATACATATTCTATTTCTGAAAGTATAACAAGGAGAAACTTCCAAAAATTCATAACTTGCTGCAATAATTCTTTGCTCATCACTGAAATGCACATAGTCAACTACAAAGTCAGTGTGTGACTAAGAAAAGGAGGGACGGCCCAATTTCCCTGGAGCAGCTTCCAAAGGGAGATTCGAAGCCTAGCCTAGAGGAATGAACAAACCCCATCCTCTTCGTCTAGGCCCAGCCTCTATCATATATGCCTTTCCTGCTGCCAGAGCGCCTTTTCTTAAGTGTGATTCTCACTTTATCACTCACCGGCTTAAAAGCACTCAGTGATTCTTTATAATCCACAGGATACATTGTTTACTATGACACGAACACTTACGTCCTGCCCTCTGCCTGTCCCAGATGCCGAACCCACGACCATTTCCTGCTTTGTGCACCGTGCTTCAGCCCACGCTTTACAGGATGCCACAGACACTGGTTTCACAATGGTGAAGAGGAAGAAACAAGATCCGTGTCCTCAAGGAGCCCATGTTAGAGGTGGGGAGATAATATCAAACAAATAAACAAGCAAATGCTAGGAAGGACACAACAACAAGGGGACCCGATTTAGAAAAGGTAGTCAAAGACGGCCCCTCTAGAAATGCAACACGTAAGGTAAAACACGGAGGTTGAGAAGAGACAATGACCTGGAAGGAAAAGTATCCAAGCAGAACGGAATGTACAAAAGTCCGGCAGCGGAAACGCCAACCCAAAGCATCCCTTTCTTCAGGAAGTCTTCTCTGACCTTCTGAACCAGGTAAACTTCAACCGAATGCTCTACATGTTTAATGCGTCATCGCCATGCTCTCCAGTTTCCTCCATCATCGTCATTACTGCATTGTACTCAAAGTATCTGTCCACTACCCGACAGCTCTGTGAAGGTACAGGATTTGTGTTTGTTCTCCTTGGTTCTGCATGGCGACTAGCCCACTGTTTTATCTTTAATTCATAGTAAATATTTATGGATCTTTTCCTAATACTGGGTTGGTATATTATCTGACTCCTGTCTCAGAATTACTGAGGAAAATTAGATTATATCATGTTCCTGATGACCACGGGAATGATTTGCCTGGCCAGGTTTGTCTGCAAGCAGCATGTGCGTTATTCTCAGGGGTATATCCTGCAAAGCTAAAACCATGGGGATCTAAAAAGGTAACCTTCGGATAGAGGCCAAGATTTGGAGTGGGAACAGGCAGTGGAGGGTTTGGGGACAAACAAAAAGCAAAGGATGAGGCTATTGGGAACTATGGGTTGGAGCACGTGATGGAGGCAGCAGATTAAAGGAGAGTTGGTTTAGTACCCTGGGCAAGAGACAAGAAAACGGTTTTAAAATCCAAGAAGCAACAGTTGGCATGACACTGATACGTGGGCACGAGCAGAACAGGAGGTGAGTGCGCACTGACATTTTTGTCCCCTATGGTACTAGTTACAAAGTCTTCTCTTGGGCATTTCTTCTCTTAGTAGACAGAATTTCTTTCTGCTTTGCTATCTTTCTCTCTTTTCTTTGCCCCCCACCCTGTCCCTCTGATTCCAGCTACTTTGAAACTCTAGGCAGCCTATTACTCTTTCTCAGCAAGAACTTCCTTCTCTCTTTGTTTAATGTGGGGATGACAGTGCCTTTGTGTTAGTAGATTTCACCATGATCTGTATCACATAATATAGTCGTCACTGCTCACTAGGCTTAGTGGGACAGGGGAAGTGACCTACCGGGTTGGGGACGGGGTGGAATAAAACAAAGGGGGAAAGGGATAAGAAAAAAAAAAAATCAAGAGATTAGAGGACCAGATAGGCTAAATCAGGGAGAACAGTTTTCTATCAAAATCCTGCCTTGGGGCGCCTGGGTGGCTCAGTCAGTTAAGGGTCTGACTTTGGCTCAGGTCACGATCTCATGGTTCGTGGGTTCGAGCCCCACTTCGGGCTCCGCGCTGACAGCTCAGAACCTGGAGCCTGCTTTGGATTCCGTGTCTCCCTTTCTCTCTGCTCCTCCCCTGCTCGTGCTCTGTCTCACCTACCCCCACCCCCCAAACTAAATAAACATTAAAAAACTAAAAATAAAAATCCTGCCTTCCCGTGGCAAATGGCATGGTGGTGTGAGCACGGTGGCTTCGATTACGTCCTTAAAGCATTTATTACAAGGCTTCTTACATAACACTCCCCTGACTCCAAAGCAGACTTTAGAGATAAGAAATCTCTCTGTATTTCCTAAAACATTGGGTTCTATAGGCCTTTGGCTCCTCATCCATGACACCAGTCCCCATGGCCCTATTCCAGCTTTCTCTATTGCCTTTTCTTTGGAAAGTAGCATATTCATGTGTTTCCTCTGGCCCACATTCAGGATAACTAGTCCATTTCCCTAATCTCGCCAATGAGGCAATTATATGTAGAGGGAATCACAAAATTGCCATGCCAAGGTAGACAAAAAAAAAATGTAGTTTTTCCATGTATGATTTCTGACATTTATAATGAGCACTTCTACTACACACACACACACACACACACACACACACACACACACAATTATTCCCTATTAAGTAGAATGAAAACGTCTCTAAGTAACAGTTTCTACTTCAATGGCTTACACCAATATTCAGAGTTCATTTCTCCAGCCCCTGCTCCTCTCCAAGATGAATTTAGAAATATAGGGAGGGAGATCTTCTGTAACACAGGGACTACAAAAATGTAAGCCTCATATTCTCATGGGCAGAGCTTTACATCGTCCTGCAGCCTCCCTGTTTACCCCCAACCACGATTCTTGTTTCCTTTAACATGTAGCACCTTGCTGTCCTCCAATTCCAAAACCTGGGACTTGTGTTTTTGTTGCCTGGCATCTTGATTCTCGGTGACCATTTCGACTTTAGTAACCGGTCTGCGTCTCTGTGCAGATGGCTCAGGCCCTGGAATTCGGGTTGGCACTCTGGCAAGATCTGCCCCGCGGCACTCAGCTTTAGGGCCGTTCCACCCCCACTTCCTGGCCTTCTCTTCCAAAACCTCCAGGAAGCATCCTTACGTAGCTCTTTGATGCTCTGCAAGGAAATTGCATTCTACCTGCCTTCTCCATCAAAGGAGGCTGCAATTCCAAAGCATACAGCATCAGAAGGTTTTTTTCCATTGCAACCACCCTCCCGATTAAGTCGGTGCCATCTAGAGAATAATGAATCCTCAGAGAAGCACATGGGGCTAAACTTATCTGACTTTGGTATTCCCTTAAAATTATCCAGGTATTTCTGAATCACATCCTCTCCATGCCCGGATGTGGCAGTAAACACGTGGGACAAAGACCCTGGTGACTAATCAGTGTTCAAATTCTCTCCTCTCCTTTTCTCCTATAACTCCACAGGACGAGAGGGAACAGGCTTTGAGTTTCCCTTCTTTGTCATGTCCTTCTTGCCCTACCCCAACACACAGAAGACTTTAGAATCTAGTTTGGTCGGGCCGGATGACCCTTGATGATAAAGGTGGAGAAGAAGGAGTTCATAAAACAGTTCTCTTTCTTAACGAACACTGGCTTTCAAGCTGACCGGCTTCCTGCTTTGATTATTAGAATCTGAATCTCAAAACTTTCTTTCTCTTCCTATCTGTGCAACCATTCTAACTTCCTTCCCAAAACTTAAAAACAAACGTACATCTTAGGATGAGCAGGAAGAAGGTCGTATCACGGACAGGCTTCAAAATACCATCTCTATACTACGTGTTTGCACGGGTAAACCCTGCAGATGCTTTGACTGAGGACAAAGAGAGCGTCCTGGAATAAGCGTGTACTAGCTCACGAGAGCCGTGCACAACTCATCCCACCTCTGTGTTTAATTAAGGCAACCTGGTAATCTGACATCAACCGTGTCTGTGGCACGTATGCTACGGACATCAGTAAATGTTGCACGACAAACCAAGGGGGGTTTACTGTGGGGTTCATTTTGTTTCGTGTTTGCAGAACACCGTTAAACATTTACCAGCACACCGCCGTATTGGGTATCCTCAAAAACAAAAACCAAGTTTCCACCCAGAGAAAAGCTGTTACCTACATGTGGGCCGCCTACCCATCAGGACATCAGTAGTGCTGTCTCAGAAATGCAGTTGCGTCACATCTGCCTCAACACAGGTAGCGTATCAAGGGCAGTATGTCTGCACAGCTCTTCGTGACAAATTGTGTTTCTATCATCTCAGAGAAGCCCGGATGTAGAGAGCGCTAAATGCTGACAATGGAAGACAATGGCCGCCATATATTTTTCCTGGATATGTCAGGCCATAGTTGATGTAATATTTTAAGGTCGCTCATGGTATATGGCTAACAGCCAATATTTTTAACAGAACTTTTAAACTGCTGGGTTTTTGTAGAATAAATAAAAATCCCTTCCTTTATACTTCATTTTTAATCTGTTTTTCCTGGGTTTTGTTTGTTTTTTTGTTTTTGTTTTTCCTGTTAAAACCGGAAACATCTTATGGATCATAGCCATGGGGAATGATATGTTAACAGCAGATTCCTGCTAAGTTTTACTAGAATGTGTACTTAACAAAGGTCAGTAGCAACAACAGGAAACAACATTGATCCAGGACCAAAATTAAGGACAAGATCACCTCAAAAAAGATAAATGGTTCACGTCTACTATACCTCCATTGTCTGTACAATAAAGGCAGTGAGAGCCTTATTCTGGAAAACTGTTTTTACTTTATCTTGGTCTTGGAATCTAAATTATTCCGAGTATGTTTGATGTGTGAAACTGGAAAATGAGTTAGATAGAATAATAAGAAAAACGAACAAGCGAACATTACTTGAACGTGTGCTGTTCAACTTTCCTTCATACGTGCTAATAGGGGAAGGTTGTATAGAGCCAGCAGAACTGGTATGATAAAGGGGACTTAAGGCATAGTTTTAGAGGGATGCATCTGAACTCTTTATTTTTTTCTTAATTTTTTAGTGTTTAACTTATTTTTGAGACAGAGAGAGACAGAGTGCGAGTGGAGAAGGGGCAGAGAGAGAGGGACACGGAATCTGAAGCAGGCTCCGGGCTCGGAGCTGTCAGCACAGGGCCCGACGCGGGGCTCAAGCTCACGGACCATGAGATCACGATCTGAGCGAAAGCCGGATGCCCAACCGACTGAGCCACCCAGGCGCCCCTGAATCTGAGCTTGTGCAGAAAACTTGCACCCCACACGTCTCCCACATGATTCTGTGTGTGTGTGCATGTATGTGTATGCACGTGTGTTTTCAACTTTTCATAGGAAAATACATATTTCCCAAAACACACGAACATGAGCTATTCATATTAGGTCATAAAGGGATGACATTCTGAGCTGGATAATCGTGTGTTGTGTGAGGCTGTATAGCCACATTCCCAGCCCCCGCCTACTAGATGGCCCTCTTGCGGTTGTTACAACCTAAACTGTCCCCGGACGTGGTTGGATATCCCTGGGGGGGGGCACGTCTGAACCAGTTGAGGACCACTGATTTAGGGAAAATGAAAAGAAACTCTTGTGTGGAGTTTCCAAGTGGATTAAAGAACTAAAATGTCTCAAAAAGAGAATCATAATAATACTAGAAGATAGTATATTTGCATCATATTGGTTAAATTAGTGTGTGTGGGTGTGGTGCAACATGGGTGGCTCAGGGGGTTGGGCGTCTGGCTCCTGATATCAGCTCAGGTCGTGATCTCTTTTGGTTGTGGGATCAAGCCCAGCGTTGGGTTCCAAGGTGAGCATGGAGACCACTCGGGGTTCCCTCCCTGCCACTCACATGGGTGTGCTCTCTCCCTCTCTCAAAATTAATGAATGAATTAATAAAATATAGTGTGTGTTTGGGAGTTAACTAATTGAGGATGATGTCCTTAAGCAGGACAGGAAAGGCTGTAAGGGATTTGATCACATGGAAATTAAAACCTTTTTTAGGGTAAAAGATGCTGGAAGAAAAGCTAAAATATAAATCACAGAGTACATAAAAATACTTGGGACATATTATAAATTCCCAAATAATTGACAAGGCTTGTTTTGTTCATAAAACAAATTACTGCTGAGAAAAGTGGAACCCTTATATTTGAGGCCTAATACAGCTTTCTCCTATTACGAGTGCTTTCTCAATTCTTTATTTTAAAAAACAAAATACCATTGTGAGAATATACCAAATTGACAGACCTATTCAGTGCTAACTTTAACTCACTGTAGAGATCACCTGACATAATTTGCCAGAAATGAAAAGGAATAAAATAATTTGTTAGACAGTTATAAAAAACAAACTCTTAGAAATTACATTACGAAGCAAAAATGTGCTCTTATGATTTTTCTAATTCTTCTTTTCAATTTTCTTACATTCTACATACAAACTAAATTTCTTTTAGCTGCCTGTCTGTACCTATCATCCATCTCTTTTTAAGGCCCTTGAACATGCTTTTCTCTTTGGAACACGATAGAAATCTTCCATAATACTTTCACCTGCCTCCTGTTCATCTCTTGGATCTCAATTTCACCATTGCTTCCTCTGCGAAACATTTCCTTACTTCACAGATTTAATTGCTTTCCTTTGATTATATGCTCTCATATCACTCGACGCTTCTTCACAGGACTTATTACAGTTGGAAGCAACTATTTATTGGCTATCTGCTTTTAATAACAAAGTGATGCTGAGAGGGAGCCATAATAGGCATAGAAATTCGGACAACGGACTTTGGGAGAGAATGAAGAGCAGAGAGAAAAAGATACTTGACCTTCAAAAATGTACTTTATCAAAGGAGTTTCAAACAGCACCCCCCCCCCCCCCGGGTGGCACCTGGTCATCTGACTTTGTTCCTGGGAACTGTCAAATTCAGAACTGTCTACATTTTGGGTGGCCAAATTTATAAACTGTTTTGTATACATTTAGGAACCAAACAGTAATCAATTTCAAATTCTCCTGCCACAGATATGTCCATAATCTATGCTCCACGTCTGGTGAGGAACTAAGATAATCCTTAAATAAAATTTCTATACTCGGATGGTACATTCCAGTCGACATGGGCTCTATTTTCTGTCAAGCTAGTAATTAAGAGGTCAGAAAATCAGAAGAATGTACATGGCTATCATTAGTTTTGCCCTCAGAATGTTCTTAAATCACTAGTATTCCCTGTAGTCTTTAAGCCTTGTGCGTATCGCCAAGCAGTAATCCCTTCAAAGCGCAGAGCGGTGGAAGAATGACAACGCTTTGCATCCCCTCAGAAGTCAGAACAGAGCTGTAGATTAACACTGTATGTGAAGGAAACCTAGAATGAACCCGAGATGTCCGAAAAACCGCAAAATACGTTCACAAAGCAGCAGCAGCAGCAGCTTTCCCCGAATATTGACTTCCAGCTTTCTTGGGTAAGCTGTTGTTCTCATTAACACAGATACAGAACATAAAATGAAGAAGGCCAGGATCATCTTCTCAAATCTGGAAACCCGCTGTCAACAAAATTAAACTCCCAAACACATTTCAATTAACATGTTGCTATTCCTTAATATTGGGACCCTCATTTAATTTAGTTCTTTATCTATATCCCCACCCAATAATTTATGGGCATTCCATTTTTCACATTTTTTCATTCTTTCATGTGTTCAAGATGCATCTATATATCTATATCTATATCTATATCTTTACTGCGAATAAAATCATGTTATCCTAGGTCTTCGACCCCTTCATTACTAAAGGTCAAGGTGAAGTTGGGGCCCACACAACTGGAATAACACCTCACCTCTCTAGATAGCCTCAATTCCATCAACGCATTACAGAGAGAGTGTTATACATCCTTGGATTAAGTTTGCTTTTCCCCTGACAGATGTACATTGTGCACCTTGCACAACAGAACTTTCTCTTTCACCTGCAGGGATCCAGAGATAACCCCAGATATCCCTGCTTCCCTATACTTTGGAACTCACACTCACCTGCCTTGAATCTACTCAATCTCATGCAGTCCCTTACCCTCACTTATCTCAGTCACTTCGAGAAACCCTCGGCTCATATCTCCCTAATCTTGCACACTCTAATCCCGATGAAGTCTTTGTACATCCCCTTCTTTCTCTTTATTGTATGCTTGTATTTTTTATTTTCTTAAACATTTTTTTAAGTTTATTTATTTATTTTGAGCGAGAGACACAGTGTAAGTAGGGGAGGGGCAGAGAGAGAAGGAGAGAGAGAGAGACAGAATCACAAGTAGGCTCTGCACTGTCGGCACAGAGCCTGACGTTGGGCTCAAACTGTGAGATCATGACCTGAGCCAAAATCAAGACTGCATTGCTTAACCAACTGAGCCAACCAAGTGCCCCTAAACATTTTTTTTTAACATTTTATTTATTCTGGGGGGGGGGGGAGAAGGGGCTGAGAGAGGGGGGTATTAAAGGATCCGAAGCAGGCTCTGCACTGACAGGCTGACTTCAGCAGGCCCAATGTGGGGCTCGAACCCAGGAACCGAGATCATGACCTGAGCCGAAGTTGGATGCTCAACCGACTGAGCCACCCAGGCGCCCCTGTTTTGTCTGTATTGTTAACTCCCCCTTAATGTCTGAAACCCATCCACCGTGCCTTCCGCAACTCATGGTCCACCAGCACCAAAATGTCCTATGTGTGTACGCTCAACTTCTTCCTTGACTCTTTCCTTCCTCTGAGGACACCGCTGCACACTTTCAAGTGATGGCTGTTTCCTCTTCCACACCCATCCCACCACTCGGCCTGGAAGTGGAATAGATGTCCTCCGGGGTCCACATCTCTGCCTCCAGATCATTCTCCCTCTCTCTATCTCTAATAGCCCAGCTCTGAATTTACCGTTATCCTATTGCGTTGCCCACAACCTCTCACTGTTGCTGCCATCTACTCCTCTCCTTGTGCTCGATCATGATTCACTGACCCTCTCTCCAGCAACAATCAAGGGCAACTTCACCATGCACTAGATAATTCTTCCCACACCCGGGCTTTAAGCTCCTTTCCTCCAAGGGTGTTCTCCACAACCTACCACGGTACTGTCCCCGATGATCACCTCTGTGGCCCGTACTGTCCCATATGGTGGTCACTAGCCACTTGGGGCTTCACACGTGGGTAGTCCAGAGGTTTTTGGACAGTCATGTTTTCAATTTCATTGGCTTCCATGCACGTTTTAATTTCCTCTTTAATTTCTTGGCTAACCCATTCATTTTTTAGTATGTTCTTTAATCTCCAAGTATTCACTGCCTTTCCCAATTTTTTCTTGGGGTGGATTTTGAGCTGCACAGCGTTGCGGTCTGAAAATATGCAAGGTACGATCTCGATCTTTTTGTACTTGTTGAGGCACATGTGGGGTAATCCAAACTGATTTCAGCAATTTAATAGAAAAAAATGTAAAATATGCCACTGATATTTTTATATTCGTTAATGTTACAATGATAGTCTCTGGATATTTACATCAAATAAATATTTCTTAAGTGTCAGGTACTAGAAAATTTACAATGAGGTTCATGAACCACATCATATTTCTATTGGTCAGCTCTGTTGTAGACATTCCCGTGACGAATAACTATAAACCCTCCATAGTCTCAATTTAATTTACCCTCTCTGACAACCACCTCCTACCTTTCCAGCTCACTCCCTCTGGTTTACCACCAGGATCCTCTGAGCCTGCTCCTTTTCCACTCTTCCTCTTGCCTTTGATGTTTTCCCTTCATTCTTTTTCCATTTAAATTTCATAATCAACGACCATAAGGGTCTGTTTGCATCCATTCTCAATTCTCTTGCTCTTCTTTCATTTTAACTTAGTTGCTTCGGGGGCACCTGGGTGGCTCAGGTCATGATCTCACAGTATGTGTGCTGACAGCTCAGAGCCTGGAGTCTGCTTCAGATTTTGTGCCCCCCCCCTTGTGCTTTCTCTCTCTCTCAAAAATAAACATTAAAATAAAACAATAACTTCGTTACTTGGTGAAACCACAGCCTTGGTTACAACAACCTTCCACCTGTGTCCTCCTATGCCACCGAACATGTCTGGACAAAAATGCACAGCCACATGGATTGCTCTCATTTTCGCTTCAAGGACTTAATCCTCTAATCCAGTGGTTCTCAGGCTTTCCTGGGCAGAAGAATCTCCTGGAGGGCGTCTCATCCCAGGGTTAAATATTTGCCAGGTCTGGCATGGGGCCCAATAATTTGCATTTCTAGCAATTTCTCGGGTAGAGCTGAGCCTGCTGGTCATGGAACCGCACTTTGAGAACCACTGCTCACCCTTAATTCTATCCAGGCAACATACTGTATTTCCCTCATCTATTCATCCTACCATTCTTCCAGATAAATAATTTACACCTTATTTTGTCTCTCCAAACCTTCAACAAATTCACTCTCATCCTCACTCTGGCTGATGTCTTCACTTCATGCTTCAATGGGAACTTTGAAGAACAAAATTAGAGGGGAACTTGTGCATTCTCTCAAAACCACTCCACCTTCCTACGTCCAGCTGCAACCATATACTCTTCTTGCAATCTGTGCTATGGATGAATCTTCTCTGCAACTTCCTACAACCAGTTTTCTCACGGGAAGTCATTCCCTTACGTCTCACCCCTCAACGCCTGGTTCCGGCCAAGTCTCTCTTCCTTCTCCTACATCAACAAGTAAGTATTCCTTCTTTCCCCAATAGATTACAGATGTGCTCTTTCTCGCATATTAAGATAATTGCCTCCCTCCTTCCCATTTTTTCACCAGCCTCTGCTCTAGTTCTCTGTTCCCATTTACAGAAAAGTATTCAAA
Organism: Acinonyx jubatus; assembly: GCF_027475565.1. Lineage (NCBI taxonomy): Eukaryota > Metazoa > Chordata > Mammalia > Carnivora > Felidae > Acinonyx > Acinonyx jubatus. The sequence continues at coordinate 114,340,977 of NC_069389.1, forward strand.
ATGATCGCTTGTATCCATTGTCTCTCATTTCCTTTTTCTGCAATCACTTTGGAAACTACTCCAATCAACCGTTTCCCCCTCAAGCCATAAGAACTCTTTTGTCAAGATCACCAATAACCTCCATGTTGCTAAATCCAACGTTCGATTTTTGGTGCTTGTGTTACTTGACCTTTCACTCTCAATGGACTCTCGTCCATTTCCTGGTGCTTTCCTATACGTTCTGCACTTACCTTTCGGGACACTACACTTTCTTGGTTTTCCTCCCACCTCACTCAACAGCTCTTTTTCAGTCCCCTCCGTTCATTCCTCTTTCCCCCTAAGGTAGTAACAATGAAGTATCGCAGGTTTGTTTCTCGGTCTTCTTTTCCTCTCTATCTATACCCAATCCCTTGGTGACCTTATCATTTTCCACGATGTTAAATGGCGTTGGAATGTCAATGACCCCCAAATTCATACCTCCAGCCCAAATATGGTTCCTGAACGCCACACGTTTTCCAACTGCCACCCCGACATTTCCTTTTGGACTCCTAAGCAACTTCTCAAACTCAGAACGTCCTAAATTGATCTCATTCTCCTCCCTCATTCAAAACCTGCTCCTACCACTGTCTTAACGTTAGAAGCTAATGATGACTCCATCTTTCAAATTGCTGACAGCAAAATCCCGGAGTCATCCTTGAATCTTTCTTGAGATCTTACATCGCTCATCCGACCTTACTAGAAATTCTATTGCCTCTACTTTCAAAATAGATCCACAAGCTGACTACTTCTCACCACCTACACTAGTCTAAGCCGCCGTCATATTTTGCCTGGATTACTGCACTCTCCTGGAAACCGGTCCCTCTGCCTCTGCATTTGCCTCCATGTGGTCCAGTCTCTACAGAGAACCCAGAATGACTTAAAACCGATTTATTGTGCAGTCCCTCTGCCCCAAATCCTCCAATGGCTTCCCTGCTCACTCAGAGTGAAGACCAAAATACTTAAAGTAGCCCAACAAGGCTCTATCTCCATAACTTACCTCTGTGACTACATTTCCTACTACTCTCCCCTTCCTCACACTCCTCCAGCTATACTGACCTCCCAGCTATTCCCCCCCCCCCACCCATGCCAGGTAATCTCCCACTCTAGGGCCTTTCTTCCAGCATATCTCAATCAACTACTATTATACCTAATGCAGAGCAAACACTCAATAAATACAGTGGCATATGTAAATGAATGAGAAGAGTTGTGCGTTAAAAAGAAATAACATTCGGGGGCACCTGGGTGGCTCAGTCGGTTGAGAGTCAGACTTCGGCTCAGGTCATGATCTCACAGTCTGTTGAGTTCAAGTCCTACATCAGGCTCACCGCTGTCAGCCTGTCAGGGTGGAGCCTCCTTTGGATCCAGTCTCCCAATCTCTGCCCCTCCCCTACTCACACTCACTCTCTCTCTCAAAAAATGAAAAGAAAAAAAAAAAAAGAAAAGGGTAGCATTCTGAAAGTGTCTAAAGCCAGAAAAGTGCTTGGCATGTTCAAAAGGTCAAGTGAAAGGAGATAAAGTTGTAGTACGAAGATTTTCATCAGTCAGGGTCTGTAGGCCATAGTAAGGGTCGTGGAGCTTATATTTTAAGCGTGATGGAAAGATACTGAAGATCCTTGAATGGCATTTATATGCTTCCATTTCTGATTAATAAGGATCACGCTCAGTTTGATGGAGATTTGACTATAGGTTGATAAGGTCAAAGCTTATTATGATGGTCCAAATCAGGGAGGATGATAGCTTACATTATTACGATGGACCTACTGGAAGTGGACCAAAGTGCAGGAGTCTAGGCAATTGTTTTAAATGGCCTAAATAAAATTAGTTTGTCGAGAAAGTTTTTGTATTTTCATTTTGAATCATGAGGTCCTTATACTTGCAAATTAAATTAGTAAGAGCTTCAAAAACTTATCACAATAAAAACACTGAAGTACCTTTTTTCTACTTTGAAGTTTGCCATGAAAGATAAGTCAAAGTCCTGATTTTGGAGTATCAAAACTAAAATCTACACTCTGGAAAAGTCCAACGGTTTTAAAAGGAAATGTATGAGGCTATTTGAAAGAGGACTCCATAAACAACACAGGGTTTTTTTGGCTTCCATAATTCAAAGTTTCTTTTAATTGGGTCTCACAGATTAATGGAATTTTAGAAGTTACTTGAATAAAATTATTCCTGTCTCAATGAACCTTTTTTTTTTTTAATGGTGAAAAAAACGTGTATTTGTATTTCACCAGCTGGACACAGTTTAGATGATCCGAATTTTGTTGGCAACATCCAATGCATCATAGTCAGGAGCCAGACACACAACTGCCTTTCCTCCATTGGGCCTGATCAGGGTGTTGACCTTGGCCACGTCAACGTCATAGAGCTTCTTCATAGCCTGCCTGATCTGGTGCTTGTCGGCCTTGACATCCACAATGAACACCAGTGTGTTGTTGTCTTCTCTTCATGGCTGACTGGGTAGTCAGGGGGAACTTGGTGATGGCATAGTGGTCAAGCTGGTTTCTCCTGGGGCCCTTCTTTGAAGGATATTTGCTGCCTTCAGAGACGCAGTGTCTTAGGCCATTGGAATGTAGGTGAGAGGAGGATCTTTCTTTTGTGACTGTGGCCACCTTTCAGCACCATTTTCTTGGCCTTCAAAGCCTTGGCTTTGGCTTTGGCAGGAGCAGCGTCTTCCTTCTTTGCCTCTTGCACCGTCTTTGTGAAAGGCCAAGGAACCATTTTTAATCACTTAAATTCCTAACACATTATTTGACAATAAAACAAAGACTCTATTGTTTTCCCAATTTGGATAAAATCCAATACATAGATTCATTCCGAAGTTATTCTAGGAAAATCCTTAAAAACTTTCACCTTTACAGGAGCCTTAGTGCTTCCGTCCCTCCTTACCAGACAGGGTCTCAATTCTATTGCAAGCTTTTAGAAGAAAAGAGAAACAATTCTTCCTTTCCATAGAATAATAGCTACCGCTTATCAAGTACTACATACGACACTGTGCTAAAGTGTTCTTCCTTTATTATAACATCTAATCATCTACAACAACTTTATGAAATAGGTACCATTATTATTAACATGCTGTGGATGAAGAATCTAAGACTCAGTGAGAGTAAGTAACTTAACCAACACCACACACTCTAGATGGGAAAGTAGTGATGTGAATCCAAATCTAATGTGGCCTGTTTTCTTTGCATTTCAATAACCTCTATATAATTCCGGAACATTTCTATAAGTCTACTTTTCACATAGATAATAGAATTTATTCACATTAAGAGGAATCATCATTTTTGTAGCTTCCCAACATACATCTTCCCCGGATAGGTAGCTACCTTGCCTAATATTTGAAAATATTACCAGGGTGCGTGGGTGGCTCAGGTGGTTAAGTGTATGCCTCTGGATTTCGGCTCAGGTCATGATCTCGCGGTTCCTGAGTTCAAGCCCCATGTCAAGTTGTGAGCTGGCAGTGCAGAGCCTACTTGGGATTCTCTCTGTCTGCCTTCCCTCCCCCGCTGCTTGCTCTCTCTCTCTCTCTCAAAATAAATAAATAAATTTTTAAAAAAAGTAAGAAAGAAAGAAAGAAAGAACGAAAGAAAACAAACGTTACCCTATGTGTTTTTGTCTCTTGATAATGCCTTACACCCTGTGGTTCTTTCCTCATTAAAATCAGACTTTGAGACGGAGAGTGATTTTTCTATGGAAGGGAGAATAAGAATGAATCCAACCAAAATAAAGACTCAACTGTTTTTGCACTTTGAAGATGCTTCCATTTTTCAAATCCAAGAAAATGGAAGATATCCTCCTTTGATAGTCTTAAATCATGTAATATATGGATAGATTCCTAGGACTTCCTTGCCAGTTATATCTTAAGAAAAACCAACTGTATCAATTTTCAATATCATGTCCTCCACTAGTGGTGTGATGAAATTTGTGATGCTATCTGAAAAACAGAAGGAAATACTTATGAAGCTGGATCACGCAGGGTCAAACTGAATCCTACCCACATTAATTTTCTTTAATGCTTATTTATTTTTGAGAGACAGAGAGAGAGAGACAGAGATAGAATGTGAGTGGGGGACGGGTAGAGAGAGAGGGAGACACAGAATCGGAAGCAGGCTCCAGACTCTGAGCTGTCAGCACAGAGCCAGACACGGGGCTCGAACTCACCAACCATGAGATCACGACCTGAGCTGAAGTTGGACACTTATCCGATTGAGCCACCCAGGCGCCCGTGAATCCTACCAAATTAACAGCCACTGGAGGTTCTATGAAATATTCAAATCAGATGTAAATTATATTTATAGTGCATTGATTTTATTCATCTAATTAGCAAAAATGTTACCATTACATTGTGATTTAGCTATTAGTTTTCATTTTTTAGGAGATTTTGTAATTTAACGATAGAACTCTGAATGGAAATTGGTAATCTTGAGTTCCTTGTGGAGCTGTAATACAAGATATCAAGTAAATCACAGCTTCTCTGAGTTTCAACTATTTCTAATGAATGGTGTAAAATCTGGTGGGAGGAATGTCAATGCTTCTGAAATGCTCTGAAGGGAGCATGTCATATAAAAATATTTGCTTAGATCATTATTATTCATGGCATTTCAACTTTGGTGTTTCTGCCCCTGCGATCCTTACTTTGGTATCCCATAAGACTTTTGAAAAATTCTGGATGATGCAGTGTAATGTAGGGTTTCAAGCTGTTATATTTTCGGGCACTTTCTGAGAATTATCACCAATTGACACCTCTTTTCAGGAAGAATGCTTCATTACTTCCCTAATCAGTTAAAATAACATCTCCATCTGAACAAAGTTCAAATAGGCACATATACCAATAGCTCTTCGCTTGGATCCGTCTTATTTATTTTTACTGGTGTTACTATAATCAACGTGTAGGAATGCTGGGTAAAGAAATCAGCCAGACAGCAACCTCACTGTTATTCACAAAGTGAGTCCTAGCTTACTTTATAAATCGTGCTTACAAAAATCTGCTATTGAGCATAGCATACTGTGGAATTACGCATAATGGGATTAACTACTTACTTGGATGGCTATTATAATTATTGCCCTCTTATACATTTCACTAGCTTCATCTACCAGTGTTTTATTTCTCATCATCGCTATGTATCCGACATATACTAGACATAATTGGAGATCTGTACTGTCACTGGCCACTGCGGCAGAGAAAACGGTGCTGACAATTTTATACCTGTTCTTCTATACCTTGTGCCAGAAGCAAGACATATCACTTCTTACAGCTCGTTGTCCAGAACTACTTGCCTGACCCTACCTAAATGAAAGGATGTTGCAAAGTATACTGTTTCAGAGGCCACAAAGGAAAGAGCTGGATATTGGCCTGATATCACAGGCACCTTTGACATATTACAACGTCAAAGAAATTTCTTCAACATTTATTCCACAACCAAAGTGTGGCCCATACTACCATTGAAACTGTGGATACTGCTAAATCTCACTTTCATTCATTCATTCATTCATTCATTCAACAAATACTTATTTGGGGCGCCTGGGTGGCGCAGTCGGTTAAGCGTCCGACTTCAGCCAGGTCACGATCTCGCGGTCCATGGGTTCGAGCCCCACGTCAGGCTCTGGGCTGATGGCTCAGAGCCTGGAGCCTGTTTCCGATTCTGTGTCTCCCTCTCTCTCTGCCCCTCCCCCATGCATGCTCTGTCTCTCTCTGTCCCAAAAATAAATAAACGTTGAAAAAAAAATTTTTTTTTAAAAAACAAATACTTATTCAACTGTTACTATGTGCTAGGAATCGTGCCATCTCGACGGGGATACAGCAGTGAACAAAACACAGTCCTTACAGTCAACAATATTGCAACAATGTTGGTGACAATATGATAAGTAGACTTACTGTAGTGACTTTTGAAAATGTATATAAATATCAGATCACTATGTTGTACACCTGAAACTCACACAATATTGTACGTCAATCATTCCTCAGTTAAAAAGACACCGTCCTTATCTTCATGAAACTGAAAATATGGGAACAGAGAAAATGAACAACCACTGCATGGGCCTGCGAAAATTTTGATGCGAAAAGAATGGAAATCTTGTATTCAGATTTCAAAGTGCAAATTACAGAGGAAGCAATTTTAGACAGCTCCCGCTAGATAAATTCACGTTGCAATAAATCATGGAAGTGAAAGATGAGGTTTAAAAAAGAATAAATAACCTCTGGCTTATAATGGTACCCGCAAGCCAACAAACTGGAAACAGACCACATAAAACGTTAATACAAGCAACAAAAATACAGACGGGTGGTGGCCCAAGGGGAGGGGGTGGGAGAGGCGGCTGAAACAGGTGAATGGGATTAAGAGGTGCAAACTTCCACGTGCAGAATGCACAAGTCATGGGTATGAGAGGCGCAGCACTGGGAACACAGTCAACAACACTGTAATGGCACTGTGTGGACACAGTGACTGCACTGATCGTGGTAAATACAGCTTGTCGAATCACTACCCTGTGCACCTGAAACGAACACAGGATTGTATGCTAACTATACTCCAATAATAAACAAACAAATAAATAAATAAAACGGAAGTGTGTTCAAAAAAGGGCACCTGCCTAACAGACTTGAGGCAATCTCTTAACTCTCTCCTTACTCAGAGGCATATGAGAAGGCTTTTAAAATATATAAAAATTGGGGCGCCTCGGTGAGTGTATCAGTCGGTTAAGTGCCCACCTCTCGATTTTGGCTCAGCTCATGATCTCCCCATTCATGAGTTCGAGCCCCATGTCAGGCTGGGAGCTGGCAGTGTGGAGCTTCTTGTAGTTCTCTCTCTCTCTCCCCCCTCTCTGCCCCTCCCTCACTTGCACTGGCTCTTTTAAAAAATAAATAGGGGCACCTGGATGGCTCAGTTGGTTAAGCATCCAACCTTGGCTCAGGTCATGATCTCACAGTTCATGAGTTTGAGCCCCACGTTGGGCTCTGTGCTGACAGCTTGAGGCTGGAGCCTGCTTCCGATTCTGTGTCTCCCTCTCTCTCTGCCCCTCCCCTTCTCATGCTGTCTGTCAAAATGTAAATAAACATTAACATTTTTTTTTAAAAACTTACTAAAAATTTTAAAATATACTTTAAAAAAATAAGGAAATGAGTACTCCTACAATAAATAAATAAATAAATAAACAAATAAATAAATAAAATGTATAAAAATTTAAAAGAACACTTAAAACCTAAGAATAATGGGCAAAGAATGATCACATTTACAGGCCTTTTCACCAAGTATAAGGCAGATGGACTCATACTTAAAAACAATAAAAACTACCCAAGTTTGACCTCATGAAATGTTTTACCTGCTTAAATGTGCTTAGTAAAAGACAGAAAGAGTCTTCTGTACTCCATCAATGACTGACTTTGGTCAGAATCACAGGTTTGTACACCATCATGTTGTGCCACAATCACTTTAAGACACAGAAAAATTTTCTGAGATAATAAAGAATAGAATGAACCAATCATGCAAATATAGCATTCAAACACAGGCTTGAGACACTCAAGTCTGCAGAAGAAAAAGGCAGGGCAAAAAATGATAGAGAAGCTAACAGAGCAGAGGACAGAGATATATTATACAGATTCTCTATTTTAATTTAAAAAAGGGCCAAGTGAGGAGCGCTTGGGTGGCTCAGTTGGTCAAGAGTCCGACTTCAGCTCAGGTCATGATCTTGTGGTTCGTGAGTTTGAGCCCCGCCTCGGACTCAGTGCTGACAACTCAGAACCTGGAGCCTGCCTCAGATTCTGTGTCTCCCTCTGTCTCTGCCTCTCCCCTGCTCATGCTGTTTCTCTCTCTCTCCCAAAAATAAACATTAAAAATTTTAAAAAGGGGGGGGGGGCAAGTGAAATAAGAAAGAAGGAATAAACAAACAGTAAATAAAATAAACACAACCCAAGTAGAAAACTTTCTAAAGGCACAAAAATAGGGAACAACAACAACAAACATCAAAAGCCGAGTACAGAGATTGAAATATTTCATGAAGTTTCAGGAAAAATCAGTGTAAAAATGTCTACACCTAAACAAATCTTGACATGAAGTTGAAATTGAAATGCTTGAGGGGGGAAAAAAAATAGGCTGTCCCCAGTTGGACATAAATTAGGCTAGCCTCAAACTCCACCTCAACAATATTAAATGACAGAAGTAGCTAGAGATGATATTTCTATACAGTGTGAAGATAAAAACTTCGTGGTCCAAGAATTAAATATACAAGCTGTATTCCATTACTGAGGGAAAAAGACCATTATGTTCAGATACAGAAGTGCTCAGAAATCATGCTCCTCATATACACAGCGGAGAAAAGAAACAGAAACAAAAAGTCAAGGATATGCTATACCAGACACACAGGTGAAACAAAATTAAGACCTCAAATACTGGAAAATTAGGGTTCCGAAAATCAGTAAGTAAGGGGAGAACTCTAGATCGATGGTAATTTTTATCTTAGGTATAAGACTATAAATGAACACAAATTTAAATTACAGTAATGTTACTACCTGAAAATTTTAAATCACATATCTGCATAGTGCTTGATTTGAAGACAAAATTGTAACAGCCACTGTATCCTCTTTAAAACATAATCACAGTGATGACGGAAAGGTCTAGGGCCTTGATGATGGTGATTTCACGAGTATATACTTATCTCTAGACTCATCAAGTTTTACACCTTAAATAGGTACAGCTTCTTACATGTCGATCAACCTCAATAAAGTGATTAAAAAAAAAAAAACACAGTGAGAACACCAAATAGTAAAACATATATGACCCAACCAAACTTCAAATCAAAGCAAATTTATGTTACCTTTTATTATAAAACAAGTAATAATGGAAATAATAGCACCAGCATTTATGTAGTACTTATGCAAAATGCCATGCACTGTTTATTTGGGGTTTTACACACACTAACTCATTTGATATTTACAACAACCATTTGAGGTGGGTATTAGTATTATTATTTAAAAGTTTAGGAAACTGAGGTACAACGAAGTTAAGTGACTTGCAAGGCACACAGCTAGTGAATGTAAGAGCTAGGCACAATGGAAGGGTGTTTGTTCTCATCATTCCTTTCGTGGTTTTTTTTTTTTTATTGTTTTGTTTATTTTTGAGAGAGAGAGAGCATGAGCAGGGGAGACAGAGAGAGGGAGACACAGAATCCGAAGCAGACTCCAGGCTCCGAGCTGTCAGCACAGAGCCCGACGCAGAGCTCCAACTCACAAGCTTTGAGATCATGACCTGAGCCGAAGTCTGACAGTTAACCGTCAGTCACCTGGGTGCCCCATTCTCATCATTTCTATTTAATATTGGATGGGGACCTTAGATGGTATAATCCATCAAGATAAGAAATAAAAGTCATAAAAAAAGGGGTCAAAGTGTCTTTATTCACAGACATGATTGTTTACGTAGAAAATTCTAGTCCATGTATAAAACAACCACTAGAAATAAGTGAAATTAGCAAGATTACTGGATACAAAGTAAATACCCCCCCAAAACAAATTGTATTTCTCTATACTAGAACCAAACAATTTGAAAGTAGAAGTTTGAAAACCCCATCTACAATGGCATGAAAAAAATAGTAATTAGACATATATTTAACAAATGATGTGAAAGATGTCTAAACAGAAAATTACAAGGCACTACTGAAAGAAATTAAAGTAGATGAAGATAAATGAAAGATCCACCACGATCAAACATTGAAAGATTCAATGTTAACATATCAATTCCAGTATTTTGGAAGTAGAAATAGGCAAAGTCACTCCATAATTTATATGGAAAAACAAAATAATATAGGTAAAACAATCTTGGAAAGAAGAACGACTTTGGAGGAATAAGTACTCTCATTTCAAGATTTACTATAAAGCTACAGTAATCAAGAGGGTGTTATAATGGCATAAAGTTAGATACATCAATCAATAAAACAGAACAGGGAATTCAGAAATAGAGCCACGCATACACCGTCAATTGATTTTCAACAATGGTGCCCAAAAAGTTCAATGGAGACATAAACTACTTTTTTCATCAAATGCTTCTGAAACAGTTCAATAAAAGCATTAAGAAAAAGTAAACTCTAATTGATACTTTAAAACCCCTCTCCATTATATATATATATATTTTTTTTTTCAGAATATATGTACGTATTCTGAAAAACAGCGTATACCAAGAATGGTAAGCCTTTTTAAAATAGTTGTACAGAGAAGATTGAAACAAACAAAAACAAAACAGATGCTGCATGATTCTATTCAAATGAAGTTCCAGAAGAAACAAAACTAACCCATGATGAAAGAAATTATAGAGGTGGTTGCCCGTAAGAGTTACTGTAAGGGAACCTGAGGAAAATATCTGCGGTGCTGGGGATAGATTTTTTTTTGTTTGTTACAAAATTTTTTTAACGTTTATTTATTTTTGAGAGAGGGACGCAGCACAAGCAGGGGAGGGGCAGAGAGAGAGGGAGGCACAGAATCCGAAGCAGGCCCCAGGCTCTGAGCTGTCAGCACAGAGCCCGATGCAGGGCTCGAACTCACAAACTGTGAGATCATGACCTGAGCCGAAGTCAGACACTTCACCAACTGAGCCACCCAGGCACCCCTCAACCTGTATTTATTGAGTAACTACTGCATACGAGTCTGTGCTGGGGCACCTGGGTGGCTCAGTTAGTTGAGCATCCACCTTCGGTTCAGGTCATGATCTCGCAGTTCGTGAGTTTGAGCCCCACGTCGGGCTCTGTGCCGACAGCTCAGAGCCTGGGGCCTGCTTCGGATTCTGTGTTTCCCTCTCTCTCTGCCCTTCTCCCGCTCACACTCTGTCTCTCTCTCAAGAATAAATAAACATTAAAGAAAAAAAAAGTTTAGGAAAACAAATTACAGACATTTGCCAATTTGTGTTTGATCCCCTAAAAGTGGACATTTGAGAATTTCTCGTTTGGTTACAATTTGTCCATTGTGTCCAGGCTGCATTCAGTCCTGGAAATCTATTAAGTTGAAAAAGCCATCTTTGCCTTACTCCTCTGTCTTGCGCTGAAAAGACACATACGTAGAGTCCGGTTTAGTGGTGAAATTTCGGAAGACGGAAGGAAGGATCTGTGATCACCTAACTTCCAAATGCATCCCTGTCTCAGTAACTGTCTTGACCGCCTAGTGGTGGCTCAAGCCAGAAACCGGCTCGGCTGCTGTCCTATGCCTCACACCCAACAATACCTATGGGCGCACGCGCGCACAAGCCCTACGGAGACCCCACAGCCGTTTCCAGTCACAACCCCATTTCTCAACTCCCATTCACAGCAAAACTTCTGAAGGGCTGTGTATTCTCATTGCTGCAAAATCCACACCTCTGCTCTTCTCCTCAAAGGATTCTAATCACAGTTCTACCCGATAACCTCCGCGTTGCCATACGCAACATTCCCTTCTGGTTTCTAAGTCATTCCCACCCATCAGTAGCACCTCACTCAGATAATCCCTGCATTCCCAAGACTCCTTTCTTTTTGGCTGTGAGACAACAAATATGTCTGATTTTTTACTGACCATACAAGACTGTATTCCTTGGCCAGAGCCGCTGTGTAAAACACCAGTAGGCAGCTGAAACAATAAATATGTATTTTCTCACCCAAGCTAAAAAGCCCAAGATCAAGGTATCAGCCAATTCTTTCTTCCTGAGCTCTCCCTCCCTCTGGGCTTGCAAATCATCCCTCAGCTTCTCACTTTATTGGATTAGGGCCCAACCTAACAGCCTCATCTTAACTTAATCACCTCCTTACATGCTTTATCTCCAAATACAGTCACATTCTGGGACTTAGGGTTTCAACCCATGAATTTTGTGGGGGGTGACAATTCAGTCTATTACAGAGAAGCTTCATTTCTCAATCTTTTTTGATGCCTTCCATTCATCTTTCAGACCTAGCAATGCTAGACTGCTCCAGAGTTCCATCCTTAGACATACCCTCTTATCCGTCTACACGCATTCCCTTGGTGACTTCATCTGGTCCATTTGCTTTAAAGAACAACTATATGCAAAATTACAACCAAAATTACATCCCGACCCTGCACCTCTCTCTGGAACCCCAACTACCTAATTTTTGTCTCCATCTGGGGGTTTAATAAACAGTTCCGGGGTGCCTGGGTGGCTCAGGTGGTTGAGTGTCCGACTCTTGATTTTGGCTCATGAGATCAAGTCCCATATCGGGCACCAAGCTGGGACACCGCACTGGCCTTGGAGGGTGCTTAAGATTTTCTCTCTCTTTCTCACTCTGTCCCTCCCCCGCCCATGCGTGCGCGCATGTGCTCTCTCTCTCTCTCTCTCGCTCTCTCTCTCTCCAAAATTAAATAAATGAATGAATAAATAAAACAATTCAGTAGTAATATTGCCAATGTTAAATTAAGAAAAAGCACTAATATTGTGCTTATCACATGCCACTCTTCTAACATCATAAACTTACAAGGCAATTAGCATTTTTACCATTTTGCATTTAAGAAAACTGAGACAAAGACTGCATATATCAATGACCAAGTTCATCCAGAAAGTATCAGCATCCAAGATTTGAGCCCAGGAATGCTGGTTTCAGAAACCACATACATCACGTCACCTCTTCCAATCAGAGCCCGTGTTTTCATGATCTTTGTACATATGTTCTCTTTTATATTAGAGGAGAAACTTCTTGAGGGCATCTTCTGCCCTAAGTCATCTCAACAACATAAATTATGCAAATAAAGGAATTTAAGAATGAATGCCTACATTTTCTCTCCCCCAGCACCCTGTAGGACTCTTAAACCATACTGTTGAGTTACCTTAAGGCAGTTAATATTGGGAAGTCAGTGTTTATAGTTTATCAGTAGAAACCGTTTATCAATTTCTGCCCTTTTCCTGCATGCCCTCTACAGATCTATAAAATCTCAAACAAAAGAAAACTAAGCAACGGCCTCTGGACACCATTTCAACGTATACTGATTCCCAGGAGATTCTAGCAAGGAACGCTAGAGTTCAGGTTTTATTTGATAGCTGTAACCATTTACTCTGTGATCCCTTTTTTTTTGTCGAGAGCACTGCAACTAGAAACTTTTGAGTCCCTTTCTCTATCACTCTTCCTTTTTAAGAATTAGAGCATCATATAACTGCAGGCTTTTTGGATGTCTTTCAATTCCATATATGTGCCAAGATCTCTCCCAGCAACCTGGAGGTTGTTTTCCAATGTTAAAATAAAAAACAAATGAAGACCTGCCTTGAAATTCCCTGGGCAGGAAAAAAAAAAGAAAAAAAAAAGAAAAAAGAAAAGCATACAAACAAAGCTTAATTGAGCTTATTCTGCAAGACCAACTTGACCTGGGTCATTTCTTGCTTACGCTTCTGGAAATCAATCATGAGTGAACTTAAACTGTTTCCCAAGGTTGATATGAAGTAACCACTGACCAATTCCTAGCATCTGAAGAAAAATCTAATATTCTAATCAATCACTGCGAGGAATGAACAGTCATTGCCCACTCAGTATAATGAGCTGCTTTCTACCAACATACCCCTGAACGTCATTTCATGTTTTGGTTTGGGCATTCCTGGTTGGCAAACTGTCTTTCTGGTGTGCAAAATAAACTTTTACTAATTACTACTTCAGTGGTCCATTGCTTTTACTTCTGTATTTATAACTTTTGACATTTTATGGCATCTCAAGTGGGATCCAAGGAACACTCCCTATGCCTCGGAGGCCAGGGAACAAATAGGTGCTGATACCCACAGAGCCCACTGAGGTCACTGCTTTTTTGCTGACCTTGGAATTTGAGGCTCAGCCTCTCTTGGATCTGAACTCTGCTCTCTTTGTGTTTTGAGCTCGATGACTTGACTGTGCATTTTTGCGTGGGTAACCTTCTTGGTTAAGTTACCTACCCTATTATTTTCAAAAGGAGTGGAAACATGTGATTCCGTGGGTTTTGGAACAGCCGTTGGAGAAGAGGTTTGGGGAAATCTAAAGGCAAAGATGGGTTCCACCTGGTCTATTGACCTGCATCTTGAGCATTTTGGAAAAGGGGTGAACTTTTGGAACTGTAGTGGCCACTTTGGGAAACCTTTAACTTAGCAAGTCTACCTTAAGGAGCAGCCTTAAAAGAGAGGATTCCAAACCGCTCAGAGACAATAGAATGCATTCTTCCATTGTTATGCAGAAGATTCTAGCCAAAAATAGCTCTAAAAGAATCCTTAGAACAGGCAAATAAAAAAAAATCTTCAGTAAAAAATTTGGGCCATCTGAACAGGTAACCTTAACTCAGTCCACCCGCCAGAAACACAATTTGGATCCAGCTGTTCTTTTGAGCTTTGTACCCCCGAGACATGGCTAAATTAAAAAAGTAAAAAAAAAAAAAAAAAAAGCTATACGATCTCTGTCCGCATCCGTCCATTTATGTATGCCTACATATGTATGTTATAGATTATGTGATATTTTTGTACCCCTGGACAGTGCTGCTAAAATTAATTGTGAAGAGCTCTATTTAATTGGATTAAAGAAAATTAAATATTTATATGAATCAAGTATACTCTCAGAGAGACTACCCCAAATGTTTTTCAAGTTTCACATAATCTAGGATAATGGCTGATACATACAAGTCAGAGGTCTTTGGAGTTGCCAATGTTAAATGTAATGCAAATGTACATCTTTTTCTACCTGGGTTTACTAGTCAAGTAAGTTTATGCCATCTCCACGTCTTCAAAATTTTTCAACAAGAAAAATACCTTAAGCCTGGGTGGCTCAGTCAGTTGAGCATCAAACTCTTGATTTTGGCTCAGGTCATGATCCCAGGGTTAAGGGACCAAGATCCACGTTGCACTAAATGCTGAGCCTGCTTTGGATTCTCTCTCCCTCTCTTCCCATTCGCATGCTCACACGCTGGCTTGTGTGCTCTCTCTCTAAAAAAAAAAAAAAAGAAAGAAAGAAAGAAAGAAAGAAAGAAAGAAAGAAAGAAAGAAAGAAAGAAAAAAGAAATACAGGTGAAAGAAGATGACTGTATATGAAAAGTAGGTATGGAAAATAGAATGCGTTTTTGGATAAGAAAAGGTATAAAGGATGTGGGATTTTTTTCTTGTTATTGTAGTTCACTAAGGAAAAAAAGAAAGCAATTTTGTCCTGAATTAAAATGATTATTCCAGAGTAAGAAAGGGAAAGAGATCGGACAAAACATAAATGGATACAGAAAGTTGTAGAAAGTTTGTGAAAATGGAATATTGAGAAAGTGATTTTATGTGTGGCTAAGCTAAGATTGGAATGGATTTAAGTTTAGAAAAAAAGAAGAGCTTTAATATCGAAAGTATTGTAACTGGTAAAAAATTAGAATTTGTTTTCTCTTTGTTAAATCACAATTTTCTTTTACATTATTAGTCTGCTCTTAATAAGGAATTGCAAGCAAAGGTTTTTCTTTACCTTTACTGTAATCTGCCTAGGAAACAAAGATTCAAGGATTCTGTGTCTTATGAAAATAATTTCCTGTGTTTCACATTGTCCTTATGAGGTCTTCGATTACTTAGGGGAAAAACCTGAGTCATTTCAATATTAAAAGACCTATGGGGTTTTTGTTTGTTTGTTTTACAACTATGTAACTTTCTGTATTTGCCTCTGAAATCTTTTGTCACTTTAGTTATGTCAATAATTAAGTCAATTGCACCATTTTTGTGTCTATATGAACTTGCACCAGATATTTGATCATGGCTGTTTTTTTTTTTAAATTTTTTTTTAATGGTTATTTACTTTTGCGAGAAAAAGAACATGAGGGGTAGGGACAGAGAGAGAGAGAGGGAGAGGGAAACACAGAATCCAAAGCAAGCTCCAGGCTCCAAGCTGTCACCACAGAGCCCCATGTGGGGCTTGAACCCACGAACCTCGAGACCCGAGCCAAAGTCCAGACGCCCAACCGACTGAGCCACCCAGGTGCCCCTGAACATGGCTATTTTTAAAGTCTTTTGTCATTTACATTTTTTACTCTGATGCTTCTGCAAAAGTCTTCCTGCAAAACTGCTGCATCTTCAAAAAAATCCACGGAAAAGAACATGACATGTATTCTAAAATCTAGGATTTTATTAATTTTAAGACCATAAAACTGAACTGGATGAGGATTTCTAAAACTTTAGGGGCATCAGGCTCAGTCAGTAGAGCATGCGACGCTTCCTCTCACGGTTGTAAGAAGCAAGCCCCACGTTGGGCGGGGAGCCTACTTAAAAAAAAAAAATTAATTCTAAAACTTTAATGGAAAACTGATTTATAAAGCTGTTAACCCAAGATGAAGGAAAACAAGAATTAATTAAGAAATAACACTGAATGAGGGGCGTCTGGGTGACTCAGTTGGTTAAGTATCTGACTCTCGGTTTAGGCTCAGGTCATGAGCTCTTGATTTGTGAGTTTGAGCCCCGCATAGGGGCTCTGCACTGACAGTGCAGGGCCTGCTTGGGATTCTCTCTCCCGCTCTCTCAGCTCCTCCCCTTCTCTCTCTCTCTCAGGATTAATAAATAACCTTCATATAAAAAAAAGAAGTAACACTGAATGAAACAATGAAGAGGACTATAATTTTTATGGCTTCATTTAAAACGTTACTACTTCTTCAATGTCTTGTTTTCCAGATTTAAAGGACTCCTTTTTCTATTCTTTTTTTTTTAACCAATAAAAATTAGAAGGATTTTAATTTCCAAATGTTTTTTAAGAAACCAACATTAACACAATGCAAATCTGAACATGTCATTAATACATTTAACAACAAACCCAAGTACGGCAAAACCTTGGTTTGTGAGCCTCATTCATTGAACCGTGCTTGTTGTCATCCAAAGCATTTGTACATCAAAGCAGATCTCAAGAGCCACTGGCTCAGTTGTGATCATGTGACGTTTGGCAACACATACTAGTTGGATTGCAAGACGTCGCTGGCTTATCAAGTTAAGATGTGTCAGAAATGTTGGCTCATCTTGTGGATCACTCGCAGAACAAGTTACTCCCAACCCAAGGTTTTCGTGTAATTTTGTTACATAAATTAACCCATGTATTATACAGGCTAGCGATGCTTCAAATGGAGCACCTACTGGTCTTTCAACTCCTTTCAATTTTCTTCTTATTTTCCTAAGTGAGGCACCCGACGAGTCCCATATTTAGAGATAATTCCAACTTCCTTGGGGTATTTAGCTAAGTCACCACAACCTTGGTCTCAGCCCAGAGAGTCCTTCCCTTTTCCGCCCCTTTTGAGTTATAAAAGTTATAAGTTAGTTATAAAAGTTATATCAGTTATAACATAGCAATCTGGTAAAGTATATCGTTGCAACAAAAGTTGAAACATTTATCTTTTTCGTCCTACCTGATCCCTCCAGAATTCAGAAACTCTTGTTAAATATTCTCATTTTTTCATGACAATGTATGTACTTGCATGTAAGTTCAATAACAATTTGTTCTTGTAAAGGACACGATAGGACAAGCCTTTGGTTGGCTTCCTTGCCTCAAGAGGCTTTTGAAAGTCCAATCTGAGATTCCTTATGAAGAGTTCCAGCAAAGCAAATTTTGAAAAGCCTAGTCAAAATCACTATTCTCGCGGCATACGCCCAGTTTATTGAAACTAGATTTAATTTGCAAACAATTTAGTCTTACTGTGGTTATCTTTGGCAGAAACGGGAATGATTACAGAAAGAAAATTTATGTTTCAGTAAAACACCTTTGTGGGTACCAGAATCTAGTACTCTTTATTGTCTTTGAGGTTTTCGTTGTCTACCTGTAAGATGGATGGGATCCCGAGTCCCTTTGATATGTGGCTAGAACCCTTCAAATGAATTATTTCCCCTTTCCTCCCACTATTTTGACTTGGGATCACCATGAAACTAAAACGGCCCTCTTCCTCAAGCCATGCATGCTAAAGCTGGACAACTTGATATAAACTTCAGAGAAATCACAGCAGCTCATGTGTGCACAACCTTCATGCCTCTTGCTGCGTGGGCACTTAGAAAGATCACCAGAGACATTCACTCTGCAAACCAGGGAAACGTGTCAGATTCCCACCGCCAGCCCTCACTCCATCCGAACGTGGTTTGAACCTGGCATCTAGGAACGGTTTCAATTGGCTGCTCTCCAAACTCAGAAACTGAATTTATAGTTTGCTCCAACTATTAACCTTTTTCTTTTGTTTCCGTAGAAATGCCTCGAATTAAATAACCTGATTACTCACATCATATAGGGGCCTGATCTAGGTCGAAGCGCACCTGCAGCACTGCCTCCTGAAATAAACCAGCCTCATGCTCATCTCGTCCCATGTAAACCAGAAGGACGTGTGTCTGCTAATATATCGTGTACCACCTGTATACAGAACTTCTAAACAAGTATAATGCAAAGGCGCCTGGGTGGCTCCGTCCGTTAAGCATCCCACTCCTGCTTTTGGCTCAGGTCGTGATTTCATGGTCAAGAGGTCGAGCCCGGCATCAGACCCCGCACTGGGTGTGGAGCTTGCTTGGGATTCTGTCTCCCTCTCTCTCTGCCCCTCCCCTGCTCACGCTGTCTCGGTCTCTCTCTCTCAAAATAAATAAATAAACTCTTAAAAAATTATAACGCATGGGTGCCTAGGTGGCTCAGTCGGTTAAGCACCTCACTCTTGGTTTCGGCTCAGGTCGTGATCTCATGGTTCCTGAGGTCGAGCCTGACATCGGGCTCTGCGCTGACAGCATGGAGCCTGCTTGGGATTCTCTCTCTCCATCTCTCTCTGCCCCTCCTCCGCTCACGCTTTTTCTCTTTTTCAAAATAAACTTTTTTTTTTTTTTTTAACTTATAACACATTTGAGTTATTTAATTGGTTAAATCTTGGCTCCTGGGAATCTCTGCTCTGGGAAATGTTTCAATCCCTGGCTATTGTTCTCGTCAAGATTGAAATCTTGCCCCCATCACTTACCAGCTGTTTAACACTGTGCAAGTCCTTTTTAACTCTGAATCTCTATTTCCTCATATATACAGTAGGGGAAACAGAACTTCTCTTAATAACCTAGCCAGCAAACGTGAGACTCTTGGGCCTGTGTCAATGGTAGTAACCAAGAATGACACTGTCCTGGCTGGTCATGCTCTCGGCCTACTGAAAGAATGACCAAAAGGGGGGAAATCGTTAAAATAAAAAAAGAAGCCAGCCTGAAAAATTCCCTGAGCAGACCAAATCGGCTTGCTCTTCCTCCAAAGCTTAATTTAGCTTATGTTGTAAGACTGTCTTGACCTGGGTCATTTCTTGCCCATGCCTCTGGAAATCATAAGCCAAACAAACTTTTCCAAGGTTACTGTGAAATAACCACTGACCGGTTCCCTATCATTCAAGAACATTTTAATATTAGAACGAGTCGCCGTGAAGAATCAACAGTCACTGTCTTCTCAGTGTGTAAGCTGCGTTAAACCAATGCACTCCTGGGCCTCATTGCATGCTTTGGTTTGAGTGATCCTGGTCGGCAAACTGTCTTTTTGGTGTGTGCACAATAAACTTTTCCCAGTTACTACTTCAGGGATTCATTGGTTTTACTTCTATTATTTGTGAACTTTGACAAGAATTTCTACTCCCTCCTACTCACAGGATCAGCCCTTACTTTAAATTCTTATTAGGTGCATTCATCACTAACTTCAGGTCTTTACTCAAAGGTAACCTACCTTCCCAGTTGAACTCTTCTCGGCCAACCTTATCTAAAGTTTTAATCCAACTCCTCCCATGCCCCCAACACCAACGTTGCATATGGCCCTTCCTGGTTTTATTTTTTTCTCCTTAGTAATTATCATACACAAACATCTTTTTTTTTAATGTTTATTTATTTTTGAGAGAGAGAGAGAGACAGAGAGCGAGTGGGGGAGGGGCAGAGAGAGAGGGAGACAGAATCGGAAGCAGGCTCCAGGCTCCGAGCTGTCAGCACAGAGCCCGACGCGGGGCTTGAACCCCCGGACTGAGAGATCATGACCTGAGCCGAAGTCGGACCCTCAACGGATTGAGCCACCCAGGTGCCCCACAAACATCTATTTTTAAAATCTTTTTCAACTTCTTTGTGATTTGCTCTCCCTTCTTTAATGTAAACTCCACAAGGGCAATGTTTCCGGTTTCTTGTTTCTACTGTATCCTTAGGGCTTCAAAAGTGTCTCGTGTGTAATAAGTAATAAATACTTGTTGAGTTGAATACTGAATGCATTTCTCATTCATTCATTCATTCATTCATTCATTCAGTCATTCAACAAATACTTACTAAACACTACATTCCAGACACTATGATAGATACTGGGGATACGGAAGAGAATAAGACATTACCACTGCATTTAAGTCACTTATATTCACACATACAAACGAACCAAGTAAAGGAACATTTCAGTAATGTGCAATATGAGAATATAACAGGTAGGAGTAAGCACAAGTAACCATGGAGGCACATTAGAGGAGCACTTGATCTAGCCTGTGGGGTCAAGAGATACTTCTGAGACCTGAAGAACAAGACGGGAAGTTAATGAAGGAGCTAATCATGTGGATTTCAAAAGTAGATCATCCATCTGGACTAGGGGTCAGCAAATACTGGTCAGCCAGACGGTAAATATTTTAAGCTTATGGGTCACAGATGGTCCCTGTCACAACTACTCACACTCGTCCTCCTAACAAAAGCAGTCACAGACACTGCGTGAACAAATGGGTGAGGTTCCTTGCAGATAAAATTGTAACTACAAACACAGGTAGCCAGAGGAGGAACATTTTGCTGACTCCTTTTCTGAACCCATGGATTTCAAGCTATTGTTTTAAGTAATAGAACCCTTTATTCGTACAAATTTTATGCTTAATGCCGATATCTAATGAAGCAAATGAGAATGGTCTTGGTTGAAACTGGAGTGGGAGTTTAGAGACCTTTATCTCCCTTTGCAAATGAAGAGAGGAATAAGAGTAGGCTCCTATCTGCAAGAGAAGAATTATCCATTTCACTTCTTTATCTGGCTTTTTTCTCATCTCTTACATTAATAGTTGAGACCAATGAAGTTGTTCTCATTGAAATAATCAAACCTAATGATGTTCAAAAACAGTAACCTAGACCAACTCACCCAAGATATTCTTTTTGTTTCTTAATTTTTTTAACGTTTATTTATTTTTGTGAGGCAGAGACAAACAGAGCACAACCAGGGGAGGAGCAGAGAGAGAGGGAGACACAGAATCCAAAGCAGGCTCCAGGCAATGAGCTGTCAGCACAGAGCCTGACACAGGGCTTGAAGTCACAAACTGTGAGATCATGACCTGAGCCAAAATCAAGAGTTGGACGCTTAACCGACTGAGCCACCCACGCGCCAAGCCCCCACCCCCCCTGAAATATTCTTAAAGACACCTTTCTGGGGGTGCCTGGGTGGCTCAGTCAGTTAAGCATCCCACTCTTGATTTCAGCTCAGGTGATGATCTCATGGTCCGTGAGTTCAAGCCCCATATCAGGTTCTGCACTGTCGGTGCAGAGCCTGCTTACGATTCTGTCTCTGGCCCTGTCTCTCTCCCTCTTTCTCTCTTTCTGCCCCTCCCCTGCTCCCTTTCTCTCTCTCTCTCTCTCTCTCTCTCTCTCTCTCTCAAAATACATAAATAAACATTTTTTAAAAAAGGCACCTTTATGGACTGAATTGTGTCCTTCTAAAATTCCTATGTTGAAGCCCTACCTCCCAGGGTGACTGTATTTGGAATAGGGTCTATAAAGAGAAAATTAAGGTTAAATGAGGTCCTAAGGGTGGGGCCCTGATCCAATACGATTGGTGTCCTTATTAGAAGAGACACAAGGAGCTCACGCTTTCTGTACATGCACCCAAAAAGGCCGTGTGAGCACACGACTAGAAGGCAGTTGCCTGTAAACGAGGAAAAGAGCTCTCCCCAGAAACTGATCACGCAGGCACCCTTATCTGAGACCTCTTTCCTCCAGAACTCTTAGAAAATAAATTTCTGTTTTTTAAGCCAATCCATCTATGGTATTTTGTTATAGAAACCAAAGAAGACTAAGGTGGACACTCCTCAAAGGAAAGTTGAGCTGAGCTGGCATTCTCTGTCGCACGTGAATATCGAAGTCGATCTTTGGCCTTCCAGAAGTCTTTTTCTGCAGCTGCTTCCTGGATATCACAAGTTCCCTTCAAGGGAGCACTCACTGTTTTTATTTTCTTGGTGAGTCACTCAATTAATCCTATACCATTGCCCTGGCTTGTGAGGGGAGCTTGTAAACCCAGTGTGTAAACAACAGCGGACATTATTTCAGAGGTCATCACTATGCACTCTGATGAAGTGGGATGTAGTCTTAGTCAAGGAAGTCACCCTTAAACCTGCTGCCTGTCTAACGTGTCTTTCTCTTCTAGACCCATGAGATTCTTTGGGGAAGGCGACATAATGACCAGGCGAGGCACATGTGTGACTGCTGACTCCAACTGAGAAACTAGCAGAGCTGAAAGCGAGGTGGGTGAATGTAGCAGAAGAGCCTGTTAACAGCCCAGAAGTCCCACAGGGATGCCGCGAAGGTTGTCTGGGAGCTGTCAGAGACAGATCGGTAAGTGTGCGCAGCATCTTGCTTGTCTTGACATTAGAGCTGATGTGAATGATCCACTTAATAATACTCTCAGGGAATCTTTGATAAGCAGTGTGGGCCCTCTACGTGTTACCTACGTTAAGACGAAAGAAACGTTGTGCTAGATCCGAGTGATCAGGAGAGGTGTTTTTTCTACGATCTGTAAGTGCCTAGCAGAAAATCATTGCATTCCAAGGTCCCCCTGGCACACCATTTCTTCACTAGACGAATGGGAGGGACATGGGCACCAGTTGTGATTCCTAGGTCTATCTGTCCTCTTCGGGGTAGGAACTGGAGACTCACTGCCCTGGCCAATGCTGTCACCTCAACTCGCTTTATGATTTTGTCCCCAAATTCCTGAGGAAGTCAAAAGTTGAAGGCGACCTAGAAGGCCTGGTGGTAAGGTAATAACAGAGTGCTTGTCACAAAGATGAGAAATGATTTGCCTGTGACAGGTATCTCCTTTTCAAAAAGCAGTCCTCTCTGGAAATTTACATTTCTTCTACCCATGTTGGAAGCGCACAGATCATTTCTGGAACCCCTTTTGGAAATTAACTTACATTCTATTGATACTCTCCGCATCAGACATGTCATCCTAAACCTGCAATTAAATCATTTGCCACAGCCAAATTTTCAACAAATTAATCAGCTGTTTTGAGTAAATCGATCAGCTGAGCTAATTAATAATACTTTACAACTCCGCCTGACATGACATAAGACTATAAAGTAATGATGCTTATTTTTTATATGGCCAAAGAATTAGCTCTTAAGGGGCTTTCCAAAGAGACACTCAAGAATGGTTTGGGCAAGAGCAGTATAGAATGAATGTGAAACTTCTCAAGGGTCCTACTCACATTTGGAGCGTGCACACGCGCGCACGCACGCACACACACACACACACACGTATGGATACATTCTGATAGGCCTATTAAGCAATTGATCATTCTCCTTTACAATCAAAATGTGTTTGACTTTGGTGGTTTTGTTCAAGTAGTAGGTAATATTGGAGTGATCGGAATGAGCCAAGTCTCTACCAGGGGGCATAGTATGGAATTTAGATTTAGCCTAAATATAAGAAAAGCTATTGGCGGGTTTCCAGCAGGATTAAGAGTTAACACAGCCTGAGGTGCCTGGGTGGTTCAGTCGGTTAAGCGTCTGACTCTTGGTTTTGGCTCAGGCCATGATCTCGCAGTCTGTCAGACTGAGCCCTCGTCGGGCTCTGCGCCGACAGCATGGAGGTTGCTTGGGATTCTCTCTGTCTGCCCTTCCTTTCTCTCCAACAAAATAAAAGAAAAAGAAAAGAAGAGTTAACACGGCTTAACATTTATAGCACTGTCTCTCCTGTGTCCCTCAAATACACTGGTAGTATCCTACCAAAATGCAGATTAATATTTGCTATTTAGCTGGCTTAACAAAAAGGTAAACCTGAGAGACTGGTTGAGCTGCATAAACTACAGGTTTATATGATTAATATACTTCTTTATGCACAGTAGTGGTGAGCAACTAGCAATTTTAAAACAGTGGTTCATAGGGGTGTCTGGGGTGCTCAGTCGGTTAAGCGTCCGACTTCAGCTCAGGTCATGATCTCACAGCTTGTGAGTTTGAGCCCCACGTTGGGCTCTGCACTGACAGCTCGGAGCCTGGAGCCTGCTTCGGATTCTTTGTCTCCCTCTCTCTCTGCCCCTCCCCTGCTCACTTTCTCTCTCTCTCTCTCTCTCTCACAAAAATAAATAGACGTTAAAGAAAATTTAAAACAGTGGCTCAGAAAACAAAAGAATATGACTTAGGCTATGCCTATGAACATTGCTGTTATATTTGAATAGATATAGTCTGCCATTCCTGATCATTCATATGTAAATTTAGATTCAGAGTGAGCTCCAGCTTTCATTTGAGCAGAGTGCTTTTTATAGTGATTGCTAATTTGGCAGGATTTACTTTTTGGTGGGAGTTCTTGATAAATTGTTTCTTTGAATGGAAATGTTCCTCATTAATTTCTCTGTGAATGACTCTTCCCTGGTATCAGCTGTGGCTGTGGCACTGATTCCTTCTCATTCCGACAAACTGACCTGTTACTAATTATTTCTAGTTAGAAATGCTAATGATGCCACTTGGAGCTTTGTTCTGGAGTAGGGAGCCCCGGCTGGAACACAAACAAGCCCAGATGAACCCGTCACCTGCACCAGAAGGTTTGGAGATGCCTCAGCAACACAGGTCTGACTGTCCAAGGGACAGCCTCCTACATTCCAGTGCTCTGGCCGCACTGGGCAGCTGTAGCACCAAAATGAATCCTTTCAGTTTGCAAAGTCTCATTCATCCAGGCTGAGCTCCTGATTGGAAAGGTATTCTTAGAGAGGCCCTACGCAGCAGGCTCATTTCACCTTCAACAAAAATCAGTTCAAAGGTTTAAAAAGGACAGGGGTGCCTGGGTGGCTCTGTCGGTTAAGCGTCTGATGCTTGATTTAGGCTCAGGTGGTGATCTCACAGTTCGTGAGTTTGAGCCCCGCATCGGGCTCTGGGCTGATAGCACAGAGGCCACTCGGGATTCTCTCTCTGTCTCTCTCTCTCTCTCCGTCTGCCCTTACCCCACTCATTCTCGGTCTCTCTATCTCCCTCTCAAAAATAAATAATTTTTTTTAACAAGACTGGATTAATTAAAAAAAAAAAGTTTTAAAGGACATTCATGGGAAGCACGCTTGTGAGGTTTCAGCTGAGCGCTGTCTCAAAGATGACAAAACTATCATTCAATCCAACGGAGAAGGAAAAGGAGGTAGGGAATCACATAACATATAACAAAGCAACTGGCTGCTATCACTGTTGTAGACACTTATTATCAGTATAAGGAAACTACCTGTGGCACACACACAAAAAATACTATAACGTAAGCCCACCAGGGCCTCTTCCTAGGTGTGCAGGAAGAACACATTTCCCCAGTCGCCACGTGGCTTTCGCGGGGACCGCTGAGCTCTGGTTAGAGGAAAGGAGAGCAGAAGCAATGTGACAGCTGCACCGTGACACAGGTAAGCGTCTTCTCTAAGCTGCCTCTCACAACGCGGGGCGAGAACGGACGCGACGCGCTCAGTGACGGCAGTAGTACAAAATGGTCATGACAGAGGTCCCCGAGTCACTTAGTGGAAGTGAATCATTGGACTGTGGTATAAGAAGTGCATCTGTTTTGAGTCCCTGAGATTTGGGGGGCCGCTTTTCATCTCAGCATATGCTAGATAAAGCAATACCTTTCAATAAGAACGATGAAAGCAGCAGCTACCGTTTGTGGACCACATAACGCCTATAGGCATGTGCTGAGCACGTTACAAAGGATACCTCATTATCTTCACAAACAAAATCTTCCGGGTCAGTAGAACACTTCTCATTCCATACATTACGAAGCAGACTCGGGGACGCCTGGGTGGTTCAGTCGGTTGAGTGCCGACTTCAACTCAGGTCACGATCTCGCGGTCCCTGGGTTCGAGCCCCACGTCGGGCTCTGTGCCGACAGCTCGGAAGCCGGAGCCCGCTTCGGATTCTGTGTCTCCCTCTCTCTCTGCCCCTCCCCTGCTCGCTCTCTGTCTCTCAAAAATAAATAAGCATTGAAAAAAAACATAAAAAAAAAAAAAAAGAAGCCGACTGAGAAAAGTATCGGTCCAAGGCCTCACAGCCAACTTGCCTGGTTCTAAATGTATTCATTTCACTATACTACAGCTGTCCCTGAGTGTTCCCATTTCAATGTTGTTACCATATTTCACAGGCAAATTTTCACTACTGGAACTTCCTAATGCCAAGGATTCTCTAAGTCACAGAAAAATGCCAGGAACAATCTGGAATAAATGGATTTAAAAAGGACCAAACCAAATATATAAAGGGACACAGCACCAGGTGTCTTTCCAATACAAATGCCACTAAAATCCACTTCAGAAAGTATGATCGAGATCAAAATTCTTGATGGTTCCTGCAGCTATTTTCATTTTAAAAACCACAGCAGCCAAAAGCAGCTGTTATCAACAGATTGGAGGAGCACAGCAGACGCAGTTAATTTCTAGGAAGCCATCAGAAAGGCACATGGTTCCTGAAGTAGCATTCTGGTGCTCTAGTCACACAGATGAGATGTTTACAGGAACCACAATAAGTTGAAAAGGGTAAAACATTTAACTTGTGTCTGAAATGCCCACTTTTAATTTAGATAATGTTTAGTAGCTCCGACAATGGTCACCACCTATGGAAAATACTCATTTTTCAGCCTATGTTATATTATTAAGAGAAAATTCATGATGTGTTACGAGAAATTAGTAAGTGTACCTAATGAGCGTTTTACCTGACACCCTGTAGGACACATCTCAAGAGATTTGTTCTTACACAAAGTGTGAATATAAACAAATAAAATGGAATTGGTTGGGGTTTTTTCCAACCTGTCTTAGAAGTCATTTCCCATACAAGGGTTCCAAAGCATTTTGAGCGATGGCACCATCACCGGAATATGTGGGTACTGTCCCGGGGGGCCTCCTTAGAGGGATAGCGCTCGTTTGGATGTATAAATTCTGGTTTGTTTGCTTTTAAAATGTCCAATTATTTTTATTCATGCCTGCTCTATGCTCTTATGTATCTTTGCAATGCCTATCTGCAAATTTTTCTTAAAATAAATGTAGTGTTGAGAAAACCGCCTTTGAAATATCAGGTTGGAGATAGTCTTTCCCAATTAATGGAGCTAAGATAGCCATTAAAAGTTCCTTCTTGTTTGAGGTGTGTAAGTAGGATTCATGCTGAGTGTTGGCAGACTGGTATAATGGGGGGAAAAGTCTATACGAGGACTAAGACATTGGTTCCAGAATTGGTTTGGCCTGATAATATCAAGGAAATGTGAAAAATAATTAGTGCCATTCATTCACTCATTCTTCATTCCTTCACTTACCTATCCTCCATTTTTTTCTTTCTTTTTTTAAAAAGCTTATTTACTTACTTCGAGAGAGAGAGCACACACTAGCAGGGGAGGAGGAGAGGGAGAGAGAGAAAATCCCAAGCAGGCTCTGTGCTGTCAGCGCAGAGCACAACGTGGAGCTCAATCCTATGAACTGTGAGATCATGACCTGAGGCAAAACTCAAGAGTTGGGATGCTTCACTAAGAAACCCAGGTGCCCCACTACCCTCCATTTTTCAAACAACATGAGCTCACTAGGCTCCAGTCAGTTCAGGGGTTATACAAACTGGTAAAAGGTAGTCCTTTCCCCAAAAAGTGCTTTCAATTAAGTGGATAAGATTCCAAACTTTTTTAAACGTGAAAAACCTGCCCTGTTTACCTTATCAATGTATTGTGAGAATCTAATGAAAGGGCTTATGTGAAACAGGTATTAACTCGAGAGCCTGTACAAAAATTACATGGCCCTGAAACTGGTGTATTGATACAGGAAATATTTTTCTCCTTACATGATCATCTTGTTACTTTCATTCGAAGTACTTGGCAACACTGAGGTCAGACAAAGGAAGGGAGGAATAAAGACGTGGATGGACAGAAGGTGGGGGTGAGATGGGGGGGCAGGGAATCAGGTTGACGTCTAGAAGAGGAGAGCTGTGGCAGACAGGAGGCTCTGATTTCATGAGGGTGGCCTCAGAGGAAGAG
Organism: Acinonyx jubatus; assembly: GCF_027475565.1. Classification (NCBI taxonomy): domain Eukaryota; kingdom Metazoa; phylum Chordata; class Mammalia; order Carnivora; family Felidae; genus Acinonyx; species Acinonyx jubatus. Next base: position 114,369,108 of record NC_069389.1, read on the forward strand.
TAGCAGAGCACTGGGAGCGAAAGGGAAGGATGGAGTGCAGTATAAGGGGTGGGCGCGGGGACACAGTTTTACTCTCAGCCCCTCCTCAAAGATATATGGAAATCAGCCTTACGGGTGAAAAAGCAAACTTTTCAAGCATGACTCAGTTACCAGGGACTAGTAACAGAAATTTACCCAAGAAGATCACGGGAAAAAAAAAATAGATTTATTTTAAGGATACAGGGCAATCTTGTAGAGATCACCACAGGAAATAAAGCTGGAATTCACAGAAAATAGAAACTGATCGGGGCCATTCCTGTCCATGTTTCCGTCTCGTCCCCCATCCTTTTCTCCATCTCTCAACCTAACAACTCGTCTTCATCTTCTTTTACTGAGGCCACATTGTGTCTATTCTCTGCTTTTGTGCCTCGGCATCAGCCTAGTACTTTGGTCTCTGTGGACGGTTGTAACCGTTTGCGCCTGCCTGCTCCCAGGTCTACAGGGCTTTTCCCAGGAAGGAAGAGCCTGGACGATGGAGCCAGGGGCCTGGGTTGAAATCCTGTCTGCTATTTTGACCTGTGTCATTGTCGGCAGGCCACTGCACCCCTCCTCCACATTTTACCGGGTCGAGGTGAACATGAATGACATTAACTTATGCAAAAACACCTAAAAGAGTGCCCGGCCCCCTAACAGGTGCTTGGATGTGACGCATTCCAAAGATCCCTGTTAGCGCTAAGATTCTGGGATTCTATAAAATGTCTCTCTTATTTGACAAACTCAGACGTGCATTAAATCTTATTTACTCCGTACTTCCTGTATAAATAATGTGGTTACACAGCTCCGTTCCAGGAGTAAAGGTAAATCTAAATCACAACAGATGCAGATACATTCTCAGGCTCCCCACTCCCTGCACCCTACTCTCCCAGGGAGGACGTTAAAATTAGCTACATTTCCGTAAGGCTCAAAACCAGAAGGCATTGATCTGGCACACCAAATACACTCTGCGATACATATGCATTTGCTTAGAAACCGAAGCGGTGTCTCGATACGGGCTGGCTGGAAGAATGAAAATGGAAAGGGAAATTCGCAAGAATAAATGAGGGAGGAATTCAGAATGAACAGAATGAACAATCTGCTTAGCTTCCTTCAGTCTCTACGAGAAGAGCAGACTCTGACCACGTGGCGATATTCTTGCACAGAACGATGAGATCAGGGGAGAGGGGGAAGTGTCATTAAGTGTGACTGTATGTTTCACTTTGCGCGGTTTCATTTCCGAAAGGCCATTACCCACCTTTGGAAAACTGGGAAGCAGCCTACTAATGAGTAAACTGTTGAGGGCAAGGCCCCAGTGCGGCCGGATTTCCAGAGCTTCCAGATCCTAGGCTTTGCCAGTTAACAGAAGGAGATGCTTCACGAGCTAAAGCTAATAGAGGTTCCTTTCTCCAGCTAACCCTCCTTGCTTCACAGGGAAATGAAAGTGCCCATCTAGGGGCTGGGGAACTGTGTATGTTCTGAGTGTTTTCTAAAGCATTACGCACTAGAAAGCTCAAAAAATATTTGAATTTTCTAAAAATGTTTTCATTGTGAGAAACTAAATGCTTCAAGGTGCTATTCTTTTTCATTTAGTTACCAGCTGATTAGTTATCTTGTCCAAATAAAACTGAACTCTAAATACACGTACAAAGGGTTCATGAAGGCTCCACCAGGGTGGTATCGGTTAAGCATCCGCCTTCGGCTCAGGTCATGATCTCGCGGTCCGTGAGTTCGAGCCCCGCGTCGGGCTCTGTGCGGACCGCTCAGAGCCTGGAGCCTGTTCGGATTCTGTGTCTCCCTCTTTCTCTGCCCTTCCCCCGCTCACACTCTGTCTCTCTCTCAAGAATAAATAAACATTAAAGAAAAAAAAGAGCCAGCTTCTGATCCTCTGTCCCCCCCCCCCCCCCGCCCAACGCCACCATCTCCCTGCCCCTCCCCTGCTGATTCTCTCTCTCTCTCTCAAAATAAATAAGTAAACTTAAAAAAAGAAAAGAGTCCATTAAAAGGTCATGGTCACTTAATGGCAACAGTAAAAGGGATTTTCTTGCAACCATTTCAAGGATCTCACTCTAGTTTTGTCTCCTCCTAAATACGTACTTAGTGCAAGCACCAGGCACACATTTAAATTTATTATGTTAAAATACGTGTGGGGAGGAGGCACTGACTTCAGCTCAGGTTATGATCTCATGGTTTGTAGGTTCAAGCCCCGCATCGGGTTCTGTGGTGACAGCTCAGAGCCTTGAGCCTGCTTCGGATTCTGTATCTCCCTCTCTACATCTCCCATGCTTGCACTCTGTCTCTCTCTCTCAAAAATAAAATAAACATTAAAAAAAAAAATTTAAATACATGTGGAGGGTCACAACTTGGTGGGTGCAGAGTTTCCTTTCAAAATGATGAAATGTTTTAGAACTAGATAAAGTTGGTGGTTGCACAACATCGTGAATGTACTAAATGCCACTGGAGTGGAAACTTTATTTAGTTACTATTTTTAATTTTTAACGTTTATTTTTGAGAGACAGAGGGCAAACAGGGGAGAGGCAGAGAGAGAGAGAGACAGAATCCGAAGCAGGCACCAGGCTCTGAGCTGTCAGCATAGAGCCCGACGCGGGACTCGAACCCACAAATCATGAGATCATGACCTGAGCCAGAGTCGGACGCTTTACCGACTGAGCCACCCAGGCACCCCTGGAGCATAAACTTTAAAATGGATAATTAATGTTACACCTTAATAAAAATAAATAACAAAAATGTGTAAATGGATGTTTCTAATAAGTTCAGTTTGTTTTCTTTGGAGTCTGATGAAGTTAATGTTTTGTAGTTCTCTCTTGCTTTAATGTTTATTTATTTTTGAGAAGGAGAGTCAGGTGGGGAGGGGCAGAGAGAGAAGGAGAGAGAGAATCCCAAGCGGGTTCCATGGGTTCCACGCAGTCAGCACAGAGCCTGACGCAAGGCTTGAACTCATGAACCATGACACCATGACCTTGAATCTGACGCTTAACCAACTGAGCCACCCAGGTGCCCCTGTTTTGCAGTTCTTAACGAAATGTTAAGCTATCGTTCCTTTGGCCCCTCTGGCAGCTACATCCGCCCCTGTTGAATGTCTGTCTATAAAAGCAATTCAAAATGGCCCACGTTGCTGAAGTGAGAGCTGCTTCCTTTGAAAGTGGCATCCATATTTACATACAGGATTTCTCTTTTTCCTTCCCCTGATCCCTTAATGATTACTCTGGTGATGGAAGCTGACTTAATCCAGCTGTGCTGAAGCAACTCCGAGGCAGTATGTTAAAGTGCTTGTTCGGTGACTGACTATAGCAAAACCCGGAGCAAGTCCTGTCTCCGCTTTAATACACAGTTGCCTCATCTGTGTAATAAGGAAGCGAACTAAATGATCTTTAAGAGCCTTTCTTTTTCTAAAATTAGGGGATTCTGCGGTCTCTGTAAACAGCCTTTTAATAACCAGTACTACAGTGTACTTACTTTAAGTATCAAATGGATGCTTTGTGTCGGGGTTTGGACCCTAATTAACTGATAGAGTTCCTACATTTGTTGATTTTGGACTACGTTTTTGCAGAGCTAAGGTAAAATGAAGTTCTGCATTGTCTTACCAACTACGGTGTCGCAGGTGGTTGTAAAAGATAAAGATGAAATGACTAAGGGCATGGATTCTGGAACTTGAGCCGGAGATAAGATGGAAAACTGGCTAAGTTATTAAGAAAAGATCTGTTTCCCCTACTGTATATATGAGGAAATAGAGATTCAGAGTTAAAAAGGACTTGCGCAATGTTAAACAGCTGGTAAGTGATGGAGGCAAGATTCCAATATTGGTCAATATGATGCCAGAGGCTCTCCAACTAAGACCTTCCCTCTTGCATTCTTTAGGTCAATCGATCCATTTCCAAATATATTTAGAATCCACTATGTGTCAGACACCAAGACAGGCTGAGATAGGACAGCATTAAGGACGTAAGTGGCCCTGCCCTGATGGAACACAGTCTAGTGGAGAAGATGGAAATGAACAAATAATTATAAAAGTTAAAAATCAAAAAGTGATACGTACTATAAAGAAATGCTACCGGGTGTTAGGAGACAATTAACAATGTTTCCTTAATTTAGATTGGAACTTCTTGAGGACTTTCTTAAAGAAATTATATTTCCGCCGTGATATGAAGGACAGGCAGAGGACAGGCAAGGAAGGAGTAGCGGGCAAAGGTGTCCCAGGTAGAAAGAATTGCCTGTGTGAAGCATTGGAACAGATAAAACTTTACTTCTTTGAGAAAAAGAAAAGAAAGTAAGTTAGCTCAAGCGCAGACAGCCAGGGAGCTAATAAATAAGAAAAGAAGTGGAAACAGACCTAGTGGACGCCATATGCAATCATAAACGACGTAAACGATGTACCCCTTTTGTGTCAATTCCTTTGCTCGACATGCTCTCATATGTTTTCGTAGTTTGTTCATTTGCACTGCTCGATGCTACTTCATTTCATCATTCCACTACAATATATTTATGCATCCTGGCTGTTGATGTACAGAAGTTTCAACTTTTGAGTTCTTACAAGTAATGCTACTCTGGACATGTTTGTACAGGTCTTTTACTAGAAATATATGTGCGTTTTGGAGGGGTATACATCCACAAGTGGTATTGCTCAGATCATGGAGTTTTCATATATTCAGCTTTAGTACATTTTCTCAGCGTTCCAAATGGCTGTGCCAATTTATGGTTTGGCCAGAGATAACGGAAGAACCCCAGTTGCTCATTGTCTCTCTCGGTACATGGAATTGCCTAGCTTATTCATTTTGGCCCTCTTGATGTATAGTGATACCACACCGAGTTCTAATATACATTTGTGTGAGTAATTTACTTATATATATGTGTGCATATATTTAAGTATCATTTTCACATGTTTATTGGTCATTTGCATATCTTCCTTTGTAACACACCTATTTAAATTTTAGTCATTTTTCTTTTGTCATGTTTGCCTTCTTTTTCTTTGTAATTCTTTATATATTTTGGATTGACATCCTTTGTCGAATATATATTGAAAATACCTTTTCCCACTTCGGCGCTTTCTTCTTTGCTCTTGTCTTTTAATTTAAAAAACTTTTTTTTAATGTTTATTTATTTTTGAGAGAGAGAGAGACAAGAGTGCGAGCCGTGGAGGGACAGAGAGAGACACACAGAATCCGAAGCAGGCTCCAGGCTTTGAGCTGTTGGCACAGAGCCCGACACAGGGCTCGAACCCACAAACCGTGAGATCATGACCTGAGCCAAAGTCGAATGCCTAACTGACTGAGCCACCCAGGCACCCCTTTTTTTATTTTAAAGTAGGCTCCACATGGGGTGCCTGGGTGATTCAATTGGTTAAGCATCTGACTCTTGATTTTGCCTCAGGTCATGATCTCATGGTTCATCATGGTTCATAAGTGAGCCCCAATGTTGAGCTGACAGGGCAAAGCCTGCTTGAGATTCTCTCTCTCCCTCTCTCTCGGATCCTCCCCTGCTCATGCTCTTTCTCTTTCTCTCTCTCAAATAAAAAATAATAAATAAATAAATAAATAAATAAATAAATAAATAAATAAATAACCAACCAACCAACCTTTAAAGTAGGTTCCATGCCCAGCACGGAGCCCAATGCAGGGCTTGAACTCCTAACCTGGAGATCAAGACCTGAGGGCAAGGGACACCTAGGTGGCTCAGTCAGTTGAGCATCGGACTTCGGCCCAGGTCATGATCTCATGGTTCTTGAGTTTGAGGCCCACATCAGGCTCACTGCTGTCAGTGTGGAGCCTGCTTTGGGTTCTCTATCCCCCGCTCTCTTTGCCCCTTCCTTGGGGACACTCTCTACCTCAAAAAATAAACATTTTTTTTTTTTAAAGGCCTGAGCTGAAATGAAGAGTCACATGCTTAACCGACTGAGCCACCCAGGCACCCTGTGTGGAGCCTACTTTAAAAAAAAAAAAAATTTTTTTTAAATAAAGTGAAGACGAAAGCTCCAAAGTAGGAAAAGGTATTTGCAATATATATTTAACAAAGGACTTTAATCCAAAATACAAAGAATTACAAAGAAAAAAAAGGAAGATAAGGTGCCCCTAATGCTTTATCGCTTTAACTTTCACTTTTAGATCTATGATAGACTTGGAATTCATTTTTAGGTATCAAATGAGATACTGTTTACATGTGGGTAGTTAACTGGCCCAGCACCACTATTTACTCAAAATTGCAAACTTCTCCTACTATACTGTAGAGGCACCTTTGTCATAAATCAAGTTACCGTGTATGTATATGTGGGCCACTTTCCAGGCTCTCCATTGGGACAGCATTGTCCAAATTACTGTGGGTTGCTAATTTTTGACATCTAGGAATGTATATATTCCAGCTTTGATATTCTTCACAACATTTTGATACTCTTGAATAATCTTGTTCTGCTGCATTTCCATCTAAGCTGTAGAATTATTACACACACACACACCTCTTGCTAGAACTGTTATTAAAATTTCATTTAAGGGGCACCTGGGTGGCTCAGTCGGTTAAGCGTCCGACTTGGGCTCCGGTCATGATCTTGCGGTTTGTGAGTTTGAGCCCCGAGGTAGGCTCTGGGCTGACAGCTAGGAGCCGGGAGCTTGCTTTGGATTCTGTCTGTCTCTCTGCCCCTCCCCAGCTTGTGCTCTGTCTCTCTGTCTCTCAAAAATAAATAAATGTAAAAAAAAAAAACAATTTTTTAAAAAAACTTCATTTAAGTTTGGGAGAATTTACAACATGAAGCCCTTTAATCCATGAAAATGGTAGATCCTGGGGTGCCTGGCTGGCTCAGTCGGTAGAGCATGAGACTTTTGATCTCAGGGTTGTGAGTTTGAGCCCCACACTGGGTGCAGAGATTACTTAAAAATATAATATCTAAAAAAAAAAAAAAAGGTAGATCCTTCCAGTTACTTTATATTTATCAATTTATCACATTAGTGTTTTGTAGTTTTCACTGTATAGAACTTGCATGTTTTCATTAAATTCATTACTAGCTATTTAAATTTTTAAATACTATCCTCAGTAACATTTTTATTTTCCTTTCCTAATCATTTAATACTAGTTTGTAGAATACCATTGCTTTATTATCAATATTGACCTTGCAGTGAGCACCAATTCCAAATTCTCTTATTAAGTCTAAGAATTTGTCTGAAGATAGGATTCTTTTGGATTTTCTATGTGTGTAATCATATCGCTTGCAAAAAATGATAGATTTCATCCTTTCCAATGCTTATGAAGTTAATGTATTTTCCTTGCTTTTTGCACTGGTTATGACCTTCAATAAAATGTTCAATAGAACTAGTGATAAGGGCCTTTGGTTTTAGTCCTAATATCACAATGGAGGGTTTAAATATGTCACCGTGAGTATCATGTTTGTTGCAGGTTTTCATTTTTTATTTTTTGTAGACTCTTTTCAGATTAAGGAAATTCCCTTCTATTCCTAGATTTTTAAGGTTTTATCATACATTAGTTTTAACTTTCATCAAATATTTTTTTCTGTATCTACAAACATTTTTCTTTTATTCTATTAATATGGTGAATTAAATTGATTTTGCAGAGGTAAACAACTCACAGTTCTAGAATAAAACCTATAGGCCACTATGTATTATCTTATTTACTAGGATTAATCTGGTACTATTTTGTTTATGGTATTTGAATCTATATTAATAAGACATAATGACACAATTTCTTTTCTAGTAATATCCTTTTCAAATGCTGGTACTAAGGTTATTCTAGATATACAAAAAGAGTTGGTAAATATTGCTTTTGCCTATATCCTCGGGAACTGTCTATGTACTTTTTTTCTTATCTAAACATTTGAAAGAATTCACTAATGAAGCCATCCGGGATTGAGCTTGGGTTTGTGGGAATATTTTTACTAACAAATCCATTGTCTATAGAAATTCAGATTTCTTACTTTTTACATCTTGTTCAATACGGTGTGTGCATGGTTTAAGAATCTGTCCATTTTGGGACACCTGGCTGGCTCAGTCGGAAGAGCATGCAACTCCTGATCTGGGGGTCTTGAGTTTGAGCCCCATGTTGGGCACAGAGATTACTTAAAAATGAATAAATAAATTTTTAAAATATTTTTTAAATACTGTTTTAAAATTTTAACAAAGAGTTTTTGTCCAGTTTAGCCAAAACTTCAAAAGTATTAGATATTAGTCATAGTGTCTTTGTATCATCTCGTATATTCCTTTAATCTTCCTTATTTAATACTTTCTGCTTTCATTAGATTTAATTTGCAGCTTCTTGGTATGAATACTTAGATACTTTCAGCCTTTTTCCTCTCTAATATATGCATGTATTAGTTTCCCGTTATGGCTATAACAAATTACCACCAGCACAGTGGTTGAACACAACACAAATGTATTACTGATCAAGTGTTCACGACTACGCATTTGCTACTCCCTGCTCTGCCTTGACTCCACTGTAGTCAGGCTTCTCGCGTCCCCACAGTCCCCTGAACTTTGGTTTTTCCCCAAGCCTGAGCAAACCAGAAAATGCAGATCATGCCCGTTTTTATCAACTTATTCGGACAAGGGCAGACAGGACTGACACTTCCTCCCCCACTCCCAACTTTTCCTCACTTACTGTGTAAAAGAGAAGCCTCTCTGTGTTTGATTGTGAGATACTTGGATATTTCTCTCTATTGCAATAGTCAGTTTGAATAAAGTCTTTTCTTTTTTTTTTAATTTTTTTAAATGTTTTATTTATTTTTGAGACAGAGAGACACAGAGCATGAACGGGGGAGGGTCAGAGAGAGAGGGAGACAGAATCCGAAGCAGGCTCCAGGCTCTGAGCTGTCAGCACAGAGCCTGACACGGGGCTCGAACCCACGGACCGTGAGATCATGACCTGCGCCAAAGTCGGACGCTCCACTAACTGAGCCACCCAAGCGCCCCGAATAAAGTCTTTTCTTACCTAATTAAGTATTACCAGTTTCCTGGCGCCATGATTTAAAGAGAGTACAGACTATATACTGGACTCTGCTGTCTTCACTCAGGTTGATTTACGCCAGGTTCTCAGACCCTTTGTCCCTTTCTGGCTGGGGAAATTAGGTTCACAAGTTAAATTCCAAGTCCAAATCCAGTGTTCCAGACATTTGTTGTACCATAATGGCGAGTTACTTTGATTTTGTTAAAACGGGGTTCTTCCTGGGGCACCTGGGTGGCTCAGTCGGTTAAGCATCCCACCTCGGTTCAGGTCATGATCTCACCGTTTGTGGGTTCTAGCCCCGCGTCGGGCTCTATGCTCACAGCTCAGAGCCTGGAACCTACTTCGGATTCTGCATCTCTGTCCCTCTCTGCCTCTCCCCTGCTTGCGCTCTCTCTCAAAAACACATAAACATTAAAAAATTAAAAAAAAAAAAACAAACAAACAACGAGGTTCTTCCTGGTGTTTTTCTGCTTAACTCCTGGACAGAGTTTTTTTTTTGTTTTTTTGTTTTGTTTTGATTTTTGTGTGTTTTTTGTTTTTTTGTTGCTTGTTTTTGTTTTTTTTTTTTTTTTTTTGCTTTTTCAAGCAGGGTGGCGGGGGGAGGATTTAATACACAATTCCTCTTTGAACAAGACTTGTCAGGGCTGTTTTGTGAGGTCTCTTGTGTTTGAGTCTTCACCTAATCCCAAGGGTGGTTCTCATTTCACAAAGCATACCACCTAATCCTCCTCTGCCCACCATATACTATTCCACAATATCACTCATTTGGTCCGCTGTCCCCCAAAATGGCAAAATTTCACAAACGGTGATTTGGAACTTCAACAGCCTCTTTGCGAAATGGGTTGTACTCAAATTGGCTCATCTAAGCCCTTTCCATCACCCGTCTTCCTTCCTCTCATTGATCCTCCTTCCTCTTTTCACCCCCTTTGACCTTCTCTTTAGCTACCTTGAATCTTTTGATCGGTCTTCGTTCAATATGCCCACCTCCTCTACCTTCCTATCCATTCTGACCATAGCTTTCCTTTCCCACCCCAGCCCCTCAACTCTCTATAGTCAGGAGAACATTATTATGTCCCTCTACCCCCGTCACAACCTCTTGATGTTCTCACAGACCCTAAAAGCAACCACCTGAAGTGAAGCTAAAACCACCAGAAGCTAACTGGAAACAGACTGTATAATGCACCCCCTTAGATGTGCTTTGGAGACACAGGGCTGCTTGGGGCCACCTCAGTCCCCCACCCCAAATTCTGTCCACAGTCTCCATGAGATTACACCTCCCCGAAAAGAATCCTGGTGGCCTCCACAAATGTGGTTGTGAATACTGTGGCCTTCATTTTGAGGAGGTAAACTCAACCTGTCCCATCTCCCAGAAATACAATCCTACTAAATTATAAAAGCGGGACCAAAATGAGAGCTAATATTTTTATATAAACCAGTGAGTCTTCTATTTCTGCATTTTTGGCTGACTCAGAGCTGAAGCTTTAGAATGAAAGCTATAAACTCTCTATGTGTATCTGTGTGTTTACGTTTGTGTGTCTGCATACTAAAGCTCCCAGAAATCGATAAAACTGAGTATTTCCAACATATACAAAAAGCATTCTTAGCGAAATCAGCCCAAATGTTTTAAGAATTTAAGCTCACATAGTTTAGGTCAATTGTTGGCAAATCAGACTAGTTGAATGTTATTCATGTAATAAAAACAGCTGGGTCTTCTGTTATCAACATTAAGTTGACACATTTTTATTACAGTTGGGCTTGGGCTTATTCTTGTCGAACTTAATGCGGGTTCAATGATCAAATAAGTTAGCACGACAATCACTAGATACTGATGATAATGAAAAATGCAAATCTGTGTTTAAATAAACGGACTCATTCTTCTGACAAATTTTGTCACAGCAATTATGTATCCTGTCAGCCTTAAAACGTTGGAGTATCTCTTTAGTAACTTAAAACTTTTAGATTCATGTTAAACTCAGTTAAATAGTACACGTTTATTAAGTACCTAGATCATTTCTAAGCAACATAAAATACTGAAACATTACTCAGTGCACGTTTAAATTTATATAACCTTTTCTTATTTTCCATGGTGTAGAGAGGCTAAATATATTTGGATCAGTTAATAAACATGTTCTTTTTGCCACATTGAGAGACTATACTATAAGGAAGCATATACTTTTAAAAAAGAGAGTTTATACTATAAGGAAGCATATACTTTTAAAAACTCTGGGTAATACATTCATAAACTTTGCTAATCAGCTACCAAATGATGGTGCATGACAGTTTACAATGATCTAGTTTTCTCTGTGAAATATGTTACTCATTATTAAAAATGAGAAGGAATATCTGCAAAGGAGCCTACTGGAAACAGTGGAAGAGGGGAATGACTTTTACGCACGGTATGCCAAGGATGCTTTTGTTAAGAAAGAAAGAGTAGTTTTGCCCTAAAATATTTTCAAAAAGAAAAAAACCTAAGTGGCTATGAAAAGCTTTAAAAGCTTCACAGAAAAGGGACTTTATTTGTCTTGGTCAAAACTGGCTAAGATTTAATTAGTTTTATGAGAGCTTCATAAAAGACCTGGAAAAAGAATACTGTCAAGTCTCGGAGATTCTTTTCAGGGTTATCATACCATCTGCCATATCATACTGTGGTTTCTGTGGCAGTATCGAAGGTTTCTGTCCCAAACTGACACATGTGAGAACTGAAGAAAGTGGTTGCAGAATTCATTTGAACTTCTTGGCCATCACACGTTTGTTAAGCATCTACTATGTGTAAGACACAAGACCAGTAACACACAATGATGCTGACCTGTTAAGTGTTCTTTGAAACATGGCTAAAATGCAATTATGTTAATTATTATCTATGCTGTTGTAAATATTAGTGATTTACTATGTGCTTTAGTGCATATTTCTTTTAAGTATGTTCCTGCTTTTTTTTTAAGTATTTATTGTGAGAGACAATGCGGGTGGGGGGATGATGGGAGGGGGAGAGAGAGAGAGAGAGAGAGAGAGAGAGAGAGAGAGAGAGAAATGAGAATGCCAAGCAGGCTCCATGCTGTCAGCACCGAGCTGGATGTGGGGCTCAATCTCACGAACCTTGAGATCATGACCTGAGCTGAGATCAAGAGTCAGGCACTTAACTGACCGAGTCACGCAGGTGCCCCTCGTGCATAGTTCTTAAAAAAAAAAAAAAAAATTCAAGCAGTGAGAAATAACAGGCTTCTGAATTCAGTACTCTGTTTCTAAACTGATAATACAGAATGTTACTTGGAAAAAGTCTGGACTATGTGGTGCACACAAGCAGTGCTTCCCAAAGGAGTTCTTGGCTTTTACATTGCACCGTGTTTCTCAAAGTTTTTGTGAAGAAAACATTTTATAATGTAAAAAAAAAAAAAAAAAAAAAAGACCTTTAGTGTCAAATATACTGATGCAAAATGAACTTTGTTTTCTGTGAAAATGACATTTTGTGTCTTTCTTTACTTCCTGAGTAATCTGCTTAGAGAGCAAAGATACTCAGTTTTATCAGCATAATTTCCTGTGCTTTATATTGACTTTGTCATGCCCTTGATGATTTCAGAGAACCAAGCCTCCTCATTTTCAAGAGTTAAGGGTTTTTTTTTTTAATAATTCTGTTATTTCCTATGTTTACTTTGTAAATCTCTTCTTCTCACTTTGTTCTAGAAGGTAGCCAAGTATTGTTCCTCGCTGACTCATGATTCTGTTTAACATTGTCAGATTAAATAAATGCTTATCATTCTCTAAAATTAAATTTGTAACATTGGCAAAATATTATTCATATGGATCTCAAAAATTATATATACAATTTCTAAAAATTTTGTTCATTCTTTCCTGTATCCTTTTTTTCTTTCCTCCAGTGTCGCCTTTGCCATCCACAAAGCTCTAACATTGCGTCCTCAATTTTTCAGTATTTTCTTAAGATAGATTTCAGATACAAAATTTCTGTCCAAATGGTATCAGCATTTTTACCCTAAATGTTATTTCAGACACATAAATTCCAAAACCCTCATACGCTTATTACGACAACTACAATAATATAGAAGTACACAACGTAAAATTATATATATGGTAACATCTGATTTGGCAAGGGCGTGGGGGAATGGTATTCTCACGTACAGGTGATGGGACTGTAAATCGGGATATCCACTCCAGAGAGCGATTTAGTAATCGATACCGTGAAGAGCCAAAAATGTCCACACTTGTACGACCCAGGAATTCCTTGCTGCAGAATCTCTCCCACACAGCGCAAAGAAACACAAACGTTATTCATTTTAGAATTGTTTATCATCATTAAAAACTGGAAATAGACTGAATGCCCATCAGCATGGAACTAGATCAGTAACTTGCTGCACATCATACAATAGAATACTATACAGCTATGAAATTAAATGAACTAGAATGCACTGCAGCACAGATGAAACTCACACACATGTTAATGAGTTTGAAAAGGTAAGTTGAAGAAGGATTTGTAAAGCTTGCCATTTAGATGAAAATTTTAAAAAGAATAACTGTACTATATCTTTTCTATCTCTGTTTATATAGAAACTAAAGAGTGGAAGAATACCTTTCAAACTCCTACTAGTGTTTATCTGTATGGGGTGTTGGGAGAGAAGGGAAATCAGGATGGGGATAGAAGTTAAACAGGATAGTAAATGTATCTATAATAGTTTAATGGAAAGGAATGTGGTCATTATATTCCTTGAGCAACTCCCAGCTCTAAGAGAGGGAAGGGGGAGGGGAGGGGAGGGGAGGGGAGGGGAGGGGAGGGGAGGGGAGGGGAGGGAAGGGAAGGGAAGGGAAGGGAAGGGAAGGGAAGGGAAGGGAAGGGAAGGGAAGAAAAGGTTCCACAATATTCCCAAAGCATTATTCTGAATTGTGGATGTATCATTGGTTTTCTTCTCATACATAATGCCATGTTTTAGGTTTTAGAGAAGAAGGAAGGGGGGAGGCATCAATGATTAATAAAACTATTCTCTCTAGTGGCTCTCCATCCTTTTAATCACTCACACGTATGCACACTCACACAGGAAGTTCTTCCTGGAGGTGTAGCAATATTTCAAATACTGTAGCTGATAAATGATCACTTGCTAGAACTACAACAGTCCATGTGATCAAGCTGGCTAATATCTGGAAATATTCTGGGTGGGTCTCCAGGAGGGGCACAGGCAACTGCCTACTGAATAATTTGCACAGTTGCCAGCCAAGGAAAAACATGTGTCTTAACCAATACGTTGTGAAAATAGAATATATATCTCAACGTAGAAGTCCATCATAGTGGTGACATTTGGACAGGAAGCCCCTTTCCAGCTGTGAATATGAATAAGAATTAAACTGTCACCTAAAAATCAGGGGGGATGCCGCCATAGGTTAATTGCATTTTAATCCAAATGCCCTTAACATTTTAACTTATCATTAATCACTGACGATGTGGTCGTGTCATCTCAAAATGCACTGACAGACTTTATAGAATATTTCGTGCTCTTTGTGCAAATGCAAGTTTTGAGCATTTCCAGGCCTTTAAAGAAAGAAAGAAAAAAAAAACAAAACTGTGTGTGACAAAACAAAAGCTGAACGGTTAATGAGAATGGAACAAAAGAACTATCGGGAAATGAACCCATCGGCTCCTTTGTAAGGAAAGGCTTCTGCCTTGATCAGGATTACTATAACATGGAGACAGTCTTGCTCAGATGGTTTCCCTGATGTGAAGCAGTATTGCTTACGGAACACGGGTCCGTTTCCACAGAGAAAATTATTTAAGCCACATCATAGATTATCTAGCATATAATCAAGGATAGCTACTTGCGTATAAGGCCTATAGTCAGCTAAAAATGATCTGAGTATTATTACACTTGAATACGTTATCACTTGTTTTATGTGTATACTGTCAATGTGTATTTAATAATTCTTTTCAACCGTGGGTTTTCTCAGCTCAATGAGATTTTCAAAGTTCCCACGTCAATGTTATTTACTCTAGGACATCTCACCCCTTTCCAAAGGCCGTTTGGACTTTTGTGGTCGCTGTGGAAAAGTAAATGAGTGATTTGAAAAATGTAGTAGCTCTTGATCTTTTCTGATTAAATGACTTATTCCTTTAAATGACTGACCTTTAAAAGGTCTGCCACCATGATGGCATTCTCAATAATACTCACTTGACCCCATTCCAGTTGTTTTAACACTGTTAAACACTTAGAATTTTATAAGCACAACATCTGCGGATTTTACAATTTAATATTGTAAATTGAGGTCAGCAGGAGAGATAGTGCTACCTGAATTGTGGCACACTTTCGCACACACTCTTATCTTGAATATCCAGATGATGTTCCTGAATGTCAGTTGTAACAGGAAGATGTGTCTCTGAAAAATTCTAACGAAAATCTGATGTTGCCATCAGTATTGTGAAGGTTACATTTTTATAGAGCAGCATCAATCACCTCAAGATCAGTAAGCGGAGATTAAAACATGGATTCTTAAAATTTAAATGAGGTAGAGCCCAAATCTTAGTAGAACACAAAGGTCAATTTTGTTTTATTAAGAAAGCATTACTATTATCACATCTTTCAAACTATTTTATACTCCTTTAATGCCTTTTTTTTTTTTTGGGAAAATATGTGTTTAAAATATAGAGGTAGGGGCATCTGGGTGGCTCAGTCGGTTCAATGTGCGACTCTTGATTTCACTCAGGTCATGATCCCAGAGTCATGCGATCAAGCCCCACATAGGGCTCTGCACAGAGCATGGGGCCTGCTTAAGATTCTCTTTCTCTCTCTCTCTCTCTCTCTCCCTCTCCCCCCTCTCTCCCCCCGCGCCCCTCTCCCCTGATCATCATGCTCTCTCTCTCTAAAATAAAATTTTAAAAACTACAAAAATAAAATAAATAAAATAAGATATACAGCTAGTTGGCCTTCTATTTCTTTCATATAGATAATTTATATGTCAAAAGTAAAGTTAGAAGTTCATTCTGTAATGGGGTTTATTAGAAAAAAGGTTTAAAAATTTTAAAACCTAGGTTTGTTTTCTAGTTACTATCTTTGCATCCCCAAATTCAACATTATTCTTCTTGGTTTGAAAAATGATTATTTACTGAAAGGAACTTTAGAGAACATTGGGTAAACAGATCACAGATTTGGTATTACGATTTGACAAAAAAATGCCAAAATTTATTTTCATTTAACGACTGAATCACATAGCTTGATCAAATGCATCAACGCCACAAATCGACAACCAAAACCACCAAGGTAGACTTGAGGAAATGTTATTAAAACACAAATTCAAGACACTTCCAGGGACAAACAGTGTATCTTGGAATGCAAGTACTTCCTGTCAAAACTTGAAATACATTCAAGTATCCTAATTCAGATAAATGAAAAGATGTGTGTGGAATAAAAGGAGAGTGGGAGGACCTGAGAGGGCTTTTAGAGGCCGTAAGCACTGCCGAGATTATGATGCCCACCGCTCCCGTTTGTAATGAAAATAAAAGGGCCACTTGACAACAAAGTGATTACTAAGGAAATACACAACAAAATCCTGAGGTGTTTGCCGGTAACCAGTCTGATGCTGTGTTTTCTTTGGAAATATAGATTGGTTTTTTTCTAAGATCATTTTTGTTATCTCTGCTTTACTACTGGGCTCTAGCCTCGGTCCGCCCAATAAATAAGCCTTCATACACTGACAAAAGACTAAAGACAGGCAATATTCTCTCTCTTCTTTCCCCAAGATGCTGAAACCCTGAAATTCCAAGACCTCTGATCTTAATATCAGTGCAAAGAAAAATCCCAGACAGACTGCCAAATAGGTGACTTTAGAGCCCTAATAAAGCAGAGGTTAGTAGCAGCTAGTTAATAATACCAGATTGTACAGGGGTGCCTGGCAGGCTCAGTCGGTGGAGCATGTGAGTTTGAGCCCCACGTTGGGTGTAGAGATTACCTAAAAACAAAATCTTTTAAAAAGTGAAATAAAATAGGGGCACCTGGGTGGCTCCGTCAGTTCAGCATCTGACTCTTTCTTGGTCTCGGCTCAGGTCACGATTTCACAGTTTGTGGATTTGAGGCCCGCGTCAGGCTCTGCGCTGCCGGCACAGAGCCTGCTGGGGGTTCCGTCTCTCCCTCTCTCTGCCCCTCCCCTGCTCTCTCTCTTCTCTCAAAAATAAGTAAATAAACTGAAAAAGAAAATAAAAGAATACCAGGTCACGTTAACAATTTGGGACTACC
The DNA here is from genome assembly GCF_027475565.1 of Acinonyx jubatus. Taxonomy (NCBI): domain Eukaryota; kingdom Metazoa; phylum Chordata; class Mammalia; order Carnivora; family Felidae; genus Acinonyx; species Acinonyx jubatus. The sequence goes on from NC_069389.1 coordinate 114,386,300, forward strand.
AACCAGGGGCACCTGGGTGGCTCAATCAGCTGAGTGTCCCAACTTCAGCTCAGATCATGATCTCCCGATGCGTGAGTTCGAGTCCCACATCGGGCTCGCTTCTGTCAGCCTGTCAGTGCAGAGCCCACTTAGGCTTCTCCGTCCCCCTCTCTCTGCCCCTTCCCCACTTGCACTCGCCCCAAAACACGTATTACCAAAAAAAAAAAAAAAAAAAAAATACAATCTTAGATTACCAGGCTGGTTAATATAGTAGAAAGGCATATGTGTGTGCACATATTTTTTCCTTGGTGTAAAAAGTGATTTGTGAGGATCTTTTCGTATACGTTTCGACAAAAGGGAAAAACAAACAAAAAGACGATAAAGCGAAGTGCATTTTTAACTGCTTGAATGGGCTGATTGACAGTCATTTGCCCATTCATTCATTCATTCATTCATTCAATGACATTATTTAGTGACTAGTATTATATATAGCCAGCACCGACATTCACGGGTGAATAAAACATAATCTCTTACTTTCATGTGAGAAGGAGGAGCGGGGAGGGGCAGAGGCAGTCGTGTGGTAATAGTGAGGGGTACGGACTCTAGTTGGTAAACTGGATTCGCTTGCTGGGTCAATCATTCCATATATCCATATGACTTCTGACTTGTTCTTTAATTTCTTTACACATTGGTTCTTTGTGTATGATGTAAAGTATTAATATTGGGTCATACCGTCACGTGTCGATTAAGCGACGTTACGTATGTGGCTCACGTGTGTGCTACCTGCCCATCACAATCCAATAAACTCGTTTTCACGTTATCACCTGTATCGAAATATAGTCCCATTCTGGGCTGCTGGGGATTAGGACTTTGATACGTGAATTTGAGAGGGACACCATCCGTGCCGTAATGGTGAGTGGCCTCAAATCAACAAACGAAAACCTTTCTAACAACTGGAGATGAGAAAAGCTGGCATGGGCTGTCTTAATATGTGGTGGGCTTCCTGTTACTTGAAATAAGCCAGCAAGACCAAGAGCTAGAATTGATGTTGAAAGGGACCCCTTCGAAATTGGGAGAAAGGTTGGGTTGAGTTATATTCCTGCTTTTGTTTCTATTCTTGGTAAGTAAGCAGCAATGTGAAATTACCCACGTGCATTTTGCTCTGTTCAGTCGTTTCCTTGTACAACCGAACAGCGGACAGCCAATACAGCGAAGAAAGCTGGGTAAGTTGCTCAGTATTTGGATATGAGTGATAGGACTCATAGTGCTCTATTTCTGCAGCGATTTATCATTTATGCAAACTTTTTGTGCATGTTATTTTACAATTTCATAACAACGACTATGATGGTAGAGGGATTATTAGCATCTTCTTATTTACAGACGTCGGGATTGACCAGGAAAACTGCCCCACACCGACTTTTCTTCCTACTATTCATTCAACCCTGGGTCTGTGAGAAAACACAGCAATATATCCTGAGCCACAAGACAAAAGTAATACATCTTTCCCAAGTGTCCATTTTTCTTGATGGTGGTGAGTTAAATCATGATTTTCAGATAGAAATAAACATGGATATATTTTTAAGTGAAAGGCAATCTCTTCTTAAATTTCTAAAATAAAACCGATTTACAGAAGTTTTTTGCTCATGGCACTGATGTGGAAAAGTCCCAAGATAGCCCTCGTGTATGGGACCCAAGACTTTTCTATGCCTTCAGGAAGCTGCGATGAGAAAGTTTAAGAAAGTCTGCCATTTGATGCTGTCAGCTTGCTGTAGAGGGACACCGGTCCTACCTGAAGAAGTGATTTTTGTATGCAACTGATCGTCCATCTAATAGAAGCTGCTTATAAAATACGGTTTACTGCACGCGGTCGCTTCATTCCCAGCTAATTAATCCATCAGAGAGAGGATCCAATAGTAATTACTTTCACTCCTGTCCAATCAACCTGGGCCAGATTTATGCCCGTGACCCTGAGAGAAGACTCTAATCTCAAACGTCTGGATATGTCTATTATAATATCTTCTGTCATGTTTAGAATAGCGATAACAGTTAACGAAGGATATTCTTTTATTTTTAATCTAGCACCAGAAAACACAAATTGAGTCATGTTGCCAAAAGGGGTTAGGGTTTAATTATATTGAAAAATCTTTTAATTCTCGCAATGAGCCAATTTCACCTTTCTGAAGCGAGTATTATTTATTTCTTGGATTCTGAGATCCTGCTTCTAAAACATGGCACTTTGACGGGCGCCCGGGTGGCTCAGTCAGCTAAGCACCCGACTTCGGCTCAGGTCATGATCTAACGGTTCGTGAGTTCAAGCCCGGCTTCGGGCTCGCTGCTGACAGTGTGGAGCCTGCTGGGGATTTTCTCTCTTTCTGTCTGCCCCTCGCTCACTCACACTTTGTCTCTCTCAAATAAATAAATAAATAAAATAATTATTAATTAATTAAAAATAAAAACTAAAACATGGCGACTTGAAGTGGCCAATTAGATGTGACTATTTTGATGCGGCTGAGTGAAAACAGCTATGGTAAGTTGTGGAAACTTTTTTCTCATCAAGTAACATAAGCAATATACATCGTTGGCTCTCCTCTCATCTCTGAGTTTTACCTACACCAGCGATCTGTGACATCTGGTGAGGGTCATGGATGAGGGAAGATGTAGACAATGAGTGCACATTACTTGCGTGTAAAAGGCGTATTTTGATGTGGCTCTTTCGACTCAGCTGCACTGAAACTTTCCCCCTATCTCATCAGCTATATCCATTTAATAACTTCACTGACTTCTTCCAGAATCTGGATTCAGCCAGGCCAGGCATAGGCCTTTCAGCAGCCTCCCTTCTGAGCCTAGATTGGGTGAAGACTTTGTGAGGGTAAGTTGAGGGGATGGGTGAATTATTCTCCTCCAGGATTCCCTACGTGCTAACGAATTCGTGGATCTTCTAGACCAGTGGGCATCAAACTTCAATGTCATCAAAATGACCTGGAAGTCTTCGTAACACAAGAGATTCTTGGGTCCCGCTCCAAGAGGTCTTGCGGGACAGTGACAAAGATTAGTTTGCATTTCCAACAAGTTTCTGAGGGATTGTGACGCTGCATGTTCAGAGCCACACCTGGAAGGCAACCAGCCTACAACTAGGCCCGGTCTTCAACCTCGGTGTGGGTACGCACTAAGAACTTCTTAGAAAGAGGCCAGATCTCACTTTTGAGGGTATATAAGCATACTACAATGGAAACTGTACTTAACTTCTCCCCTCTAGTTCGTCAAAAGCCTGTCAGTACCTCTCAGCCCATTTTTAATTAGTGTTCTCGGTCCTACAAAATGCCAGCCCGGAATCTCTGCACGAGATGACCTTTACCTTCTGTCTCGCCTGGCAAGCAAGTCATCACTCTGCGGAATTGCCTGGTGGGTTTTTTTATTCGAAATCCCCACGCATTTCCTCTTCCCTGGGTCCGACACCAGCCTAGTGAACATCCCATTCCGAAAATGCTCCTTTCTCCCAAGTCACTCTGGCATGAAGACATTCGCACTCTGTTTTATATTCTCGTTCCCACAGGATCCTGCTTCTGCTTACCTTTTTATTGACAGTCCTGGTTTCTCTGTGCACAGTATTCCCAAGGCCAGACTCTCTTCTCTATTACCCCTCTTCATTTTAGCCATATTGGACAAGCAATTCTGCGTAATGGTTAAGGGCTGCACTTACACTGTTTAAAGCACCGACGTTAAATCCTATCCCTACCGCTTACTAACTGCATTAGCTTAGACATGTTATTAGATGTCTGACTCAGTTTGTCATATGCAAAATGTGGATAATAATGCCTGACCTCATATGGTTGTTATGAGGTTCGAGGATTAAGTTAATCTTTTTAATTTTTTTAACGTTATTTATTTATTTATTTATTTATTCATTTATTTATTTATTTTTGAGACAGGGAGAGACAGAGCATGAACAGGGGAGGGTCAGAGAGAGGGAGACACAGAATCCGAAACAGGCTCCAGGCTGAGCTGTCAGCACAGAGCCCGACGCGGGGCTCGAACCCACGCACGCGAAACCATGACCTGAGCCGAAGTCAGACACTCAACCGACTGAGCCACCCAGGCGCCCCCAGAAAAGGCAGTTTTATCCTCGATATTGCTTTGAAATTCATTTGTTCATTTTTCTGTTAAAATTAGTATTTTTCTCTCTTCGAGTCTTCAATGGATGGCAGGCTTGTTTCTGCCACTGAGCTCTCCGCCTTTTCGAGGTTGCTCTCAACCTTCCACCCTGAAATCTAAAGACTTCTTCTCTGTCCCTATTTTCCTCCATTGCATCTTTAAACGCTGTGGAACAATCTATCTTGGCACACTCTGTCATGATTCAGATTTATCTTTATAAAATTTACAATATTTCCTCTGCTTAATTGTTTTCTTCCCCTTTACCAAATTAGCCTGCATCAAACACCAAAGAAACACGCCTGAAAAGCACAAAGCAGCCTAATGATAACCCTAGAATCCTAAAGAGTTATCAATGAACACGTACACATAAAGACTACGGAGACTCCTTTGCATCACATTATACTTCTTTAGAAGGGAGGGTCTAAGTATCCGGTAAAAGATCAGAGAAGGGGATCTCAACGCCAGGGATCAGGCTTCGTCTACTTTTTGGGCTACTCGGGCCCCAAACTTGTACACTTCACAGATCCCCAAACAAGTCCTAGTTAATTGGGCCTACCCTCCTTAAAAGGAAATTTTGTAGCCATGGTTTTTTATAATGTTTATTTTGGGGACATAGTGCAAGCGTGGGAAGGGCAGAGACAGAGAGGGACAGAGGATCTGAGGCGGGCTCTGCGCCGACAGCAGTGAGCCAGATATGGGGCTCGAAGTCACGAACCATGAGATCATGACCTGAGCCGAGATCAAACGCTCCAGTGAGCCACCCAGGCACCCCTCACAACCATGTTTTAGCACTGGAGCATGATCTTGGGGATCCCACCACTCCAGACCCACCCTAATTGCCACATTCAAGTATTTGTTCTCTCCTCTTCCAGAAAGGTGCTCAGATAAATAAATAAGCTTTTCTCGGTTTCATTATATTCCCAGTGACGCTTAGCGTCCCATTTTTATTGACACCTAAGGAGGTACCTGCCTGATCTGCCCCTTCATTGGGCTCAGGCATATTTTTGTCATTTCATAAAATGGTAATCTGCTGGAATATTTTCAACGAGTTCTGTCCTACGACATGATTCTCAGTGGAAGAACAGCAGCCCGTGGTATCAGGGTGTCAAATTTATTTAAAGAACCCCATCATTTTGACACTTCTATTTCCTGTATCTTCATAGTATTCACAAATACACTGTACTACTTATGTATCTCTGCCTATAAATCTTTATGTTTATAATGTGCTCTTTCCTTCGAAGCAATTCTTAGAAGAAAACTTGATGGTTCACATAATATGCATATTTCAAGGCATCTCATACATACTTCCCTCCAAATAGATTGTGTCAATTTGTGTCTTGTGCAGATATAAACAATAAAACCAGGAGAATATGTGATGAAAGAGTGTTCCTGGGGGGCGCCTGGGGGGCTCAGTCTGTTGAGCATTGGCTTCAGCCCGGGTCACGATCTCACCGTTTGTGAGTTTGAGCCCCATGTCTGGATCTCTGCTGTCAGCACAGAGCCCGCTTCAGATTCTCTTCCCCGTACCACCCCCCCCCCCCCGCCCCGGTCCCTTCCCTGCTCACTCTCTCAGATAGATAGATACATAGATAATTAATTAATAAATTAATTAAAGTATTCCTGAGAAATAGAACCTGACACCACAAGGCAAGCACATGTTGGGTGTATATGAGGAATGGAAAGGTGGGCAGTGGGGTTTGAAGTGAGTGCGTGCCAGGGAAGTGGTAGGAAATGTAGGCCCAAAGGGAGCAGGGCCAGATGGTGGGGTGGCCTTGAAGGACAACTTGGGAACTTTGCCTTCGACTCTGAATAAGATGCAGTGCCAATGGAATGTTTTGAGCAGAAAATACACATGGCATGACATGTTTTAGCAGATTACTCAGGCAGCTGTGTTGAGAAGTGACAATGGTAACAGCAGAGAAAAGACAGGAGACGGCAGTGACTTAGAACACAGTGCTGGCAGGAGTAAGAGAGCTCACGCTTGAAATATATTTTGAGGGTAAAACTGACATGAGTTGTTAACTGACTGAATATGTGGTGCTAAAGACAAGAGTCAGGGGGCGCCTGGGTGGAAGAAAGACAAGAGTCAGGGGGCGCCTGGGTGGCTCAGTCAGTGAAGCATCTGACTCTTGGGTTTCTGCTCAGGTCACGATCGCCCATTTTGGGATTTCGAGCCCCCCATCAGGCTCTGCGCTGACGGCGTGGAGCCTGCTTGGGATTCTCTCTCTTTCCCTCTCTCTCTGCCCCTCCTCCACTTGCTCTGTCTCTCTCAAAACGAATGAACGTAAAAACAAAGAAAAAGAAAAAAATGACAAGAGTCAGGACTAACTAAGCATCTTTGTTTGATCCGCTGAAATAAAGGAGTTGTCATTGAACGAGATTAGGAAAACTGGAGGAGGAAGTTTTTTGAGATGGAAATTGGGACCAGCTCAAGTCCCTGTCAGAAGGGCCCAGAAAATACCACACCTGGATGGGCTAAGAGCTGCATCAACAAGCTAGTTAACTATGTTAAAAGGGGTGGCATGCAGAATACTCTGTTTTATTTTCCCAATATATCAGCCACATTATCCCTTGTGTATTTGCCTGCCATCTGCATGCTATCTTAACTGGAATGGTACTAAAAGTGTAACTTCAGGAAAATCATTGAATCCGAAACTCCACTGCCATGTCCATGGCCATGAAGACGCTATGTAATTGCAAGGATTCAAAGAAATGATGGATGAAAGGGGACTAGCACGGTATGTGGCAGGCAGTTAAATTTCAAAGAATGCTGGTTCCTTTAGACCCCCGCCAAATCATAAATCCCTTGAGAAGAGAAACTCGGCCTCCATGGCCCGAACAGCACACTGTATGTTACCTTATATATAGTAGATGAATAGTATTTACTTCTTTAAATAGATTAAGTACTTAATAAGCACTGTTTTTAATTTTTTTTTAATCTTTTATTTATTTTTGAGAGACAGAGAGAGAGAGACAGAGCACGAGCAGGGGAGGGGCAGAGGGAGAGGGAGACACAGAATTCAAAGCAGGCTCCAGGCTCTGAGCTGTCAGCACAGAGCCCGACATGGGGCTCAAACCCAAGAACCATGAGATCATGACCTAAGCCGAAGTAGGATGCTTAACCAACTGAGCCACTCTTTTTTTTTGAAAAGAGAGAGACAGAGTGTGAGCAGGGGAGGGGCAGAGGGAGAGGGAGACACAGAATTCAAAGCAGGGTCCAGGCTCTGAGCTGTCAGCACAAAGCCCAATGCGGGGTTCGAACTTGCGAATTGTGAGATCACCACCTGAGCCAAAGTCAGATGCCTAACCGACGGAGCCCCCCAGGTGTTCCAATAAGCACTTGTTTTTAACGGCCATCACTGGTATTCCCGAATCATACGTATGTCAGGTAAGCTCAGTTACATATATAATTCTTTGTACTTAACATTGATATCATTTCTCTGTAGCCAAGAGGTAACTTTTGGTAAACTCTATTTTGCTGACAACTGCTTTCCTGGTCTCTAATTTTTATTTTGAACTTCCAGTATAATGCTTTGGTATATATCATATTCTTTTAAGTTTTTTTTTTTTAATGTTTTATTTATTCTTGAGAGAGAGAGACAGAGAGACAGAGACAGAGCATGAGCAGGTGAGAAGCAGAGAGAGGGAGACACAAAATGGGAAGCAGGCTCCAGGCTCTGAGCTGTCAGCACAGAGCCCGACGCGGGGCTCGAACTCACGAACTGTGAGATCGTGATGCGAGTGGAAGTTGGACACTTAACCGACTGAGCCACCCACGTGCCCCTGGCATGTATCATTTTCTACCTACCCTACTGAATTCCTCTACAGCAGCCAAGGGACTAGCTGCCCTCTCTTCACCAGGCCCAGGAAGAACGAATTCAAGTTTGTTTGTCCCGGGAAGGAGGGAACAGGGGACAGCTGTGTCTGGGAAGGCTGCGCTGTCCTCGGAGCGGCCATCGCATGGGGGGCACAGGGCCTCGAGCCGCTACCTGTGAGGCTAGTGGCCTCCCCTGTCCGTTCTGTCTCTGAGGGCCGGCCGCTGGGACTGCCCTGCGATATTCAGCTGTGACACACTGACCTGGGGGTTCCGGGAGGGCTGGACCACAGGAACTCCCCTCCTCTGTCACCCACGGAGGAGAAGCAGCTCGGGGTTCTTCATGAACTCTCCAAATCTCTCCAGATAATTGCCTGCCTCTTACTTTACATTGCCTGGGAGAGTCAGAAGAAATGGATTTTCTTCAGATTGGATGCACTCCAGATAATAAGGTTCGTGTTCTTCACATCGTGAGTCTAAGTCGCCGGGGTACACAGCCTTCAGGCCACGGCGCCACGGGGAAACGTGGTCCGCACACAGCTCAGGTTAGGCTCGCTGATTAAGGTCGAAACAACCCCGGCGGGGGCACCTTTCTCTTGTTTACCATTTCAGCAACTGCGCCCAATCACAAGGAGACTAATTGACCAAATTCAGACAGGATGTCATGGAAATATTTCCACACAAATTAGTATTTATCTTCTCTTTCAAGGTCCGCAGGGCAGGAAATTCCCAAACCTTTAGCAATTTCTGCCAGAATTAAGTGAACTTCACTATCGAGAAACGCTTCTTTATTTCCAACCTCACTCCCTCAGTTTGGGGCTTGTTCTTTTTTGTTCTCTTCTCTTTTGACTGCATAAATCTCTATTCTGCAAAGGCTTTTAAAACTCCATGCTAAATTAATTCCACTGGCAACTTAGGTGGACAGCTGTGCTAAAAAAAGAAAAAAGATGCTTAGTGCTTTCTCTAAGCAAATCATCTCCATTTTGGGTTTTTTTTTTTTTTTAATGTTCATTAAATACATCAAGTAAAAATCTGGAAAAAAAAATGACTTTTGTGCATTCTTCAGCCAGTTACAAATCTCAATTTAAATTGCAACTGCTTCTATGTTATTGGAAGTAGCGAAGTGAACATTAAATCTATTTAGATATTTAGATCCTCCCTCCTTCTAGAAAGGCTGTGAGGTGGCTAGAAATTTAGGCTGTTACTACTCAGTGCTCAATCCAGACAAAGTCGGCGTGTCGTGTAATCGCATGTGGATTAAATGACGCAAACTGAATATAAAAGTCACGTAATTTAGTGTAACCTGAAAAAATTAAAATGAAACATACAGAAAATAAACAATTCGAAAAGCGAAATAATACACACGGCGCCAGTCATTAGACACTGATAAAACATCCAAGCGGAAGAACTGAAGTGCAGTAGGTCACGATGAAATTAGATAATAAAGCAGATACCAAGATTCTCATGGCTTGTCCCGGTTTTGTGCACACTTATAAAATTATAAGTGACTACAGTTTAAGGCATTTGCAATTTAGTGTTAAGTGTGTGTGTTTTTTTTATATATATATACGTAATTTTGGTCAACCTTTAAGTCAGTCTGTGTGGCCTTGTAATGATAGAAATCTAAATTGCCTGGTTTAAATGATCACCTAGGGAATGTGAAGTTCATGGAAATGAGCAGGGTGCCATTCATTAGCATGTCAATGATGCTTCTTCAACAGGATGCCATTAAATTATTGTGGTGATAATTGAGACACTAAAAAGAGACAGATGCTGGGCCTGTAGTTCCTAAGATCTTATAACCCATTAGCAATTAAATTTCAATGAGCTAACATAACTTCACTCTCACTAAATTAACAACTGGGAATATTCTTTCTGAAGCTTTTTCCAGGCGGGTTTTTGCCAGATTTTAAAAAGCAAAATGGAGGGACGCCTGGGTGGCTCGAGTCAGCTAAGCGTCTGACTTTGGCTCAGGTCATGATCTTGAGGATCAGGAGTTCAAGTCCTGCATTCCTGCATCGCGATTTGCGCTGACGGAGCGGATCCTGCTTGGGATTCTAGGTGTCCCTCGCTCTCTGCACCCCCCCCCCACTCGCACTGTCAAAAATAAACAAACATTAAAAACATTTTAAAAGCAAAATGGAACTCCATTAAGGTGTAGGAGACACAGCATCCAGGTATCGGACACCAGAGTGTCTGGCTGTCGGAACCGGAACTTGGGTGGCAGCCCAATTACATCAGAGCGATCGGATGGATCCTGAGGTCGTGAAGAAGAACGTATGCTCACAAGGTCAGTTCCTTCAGGGAAGGCATGTTAAGTGCCCGACCGTGCAACAGAGGAAGATCATTACCAATAGAGCAAAGGGGGGCATCATTTAAGCTTGTAAGCGGATGGGCAAAGTCAGATTCTGATGGGTTCAGAAAATCAAGCCCTAGAAAACGCCAAGGTATCCTGTAAGTAAGGGAGAGAACTAGGATACAATCTAATGTCTATATGATTCTAGAATTCAGATTCTTCCCACACTACTGTGCTGCCTTTTCCAAGTTCCAATTTCAGCAGTTTTGGTACAGGAACTTGGAAAAGGCAGCACAGTAGTGTGGGAAGAATCTGAATTCTAGAATCATATAGACATTAGATTATATCCTAGTTCTATCCCTTACTTACAGGATACCTTGCCGGGTTACGTAATTTATCAGGTGCCAAATTTTCTGCGTGCCGTTATGGGCTCCACTGTGTCTTCCCAAACTTCCTATGTTCAAGTCCTAACTTCCAGGATCTCAGAATGTGACTATTTGGAGATAGGGCCTCTAAGGAGATAATTCATGAAAATGAGGTCACTAGAGGGGCATTTGCCCAATATGACTGGTTTCTTTTTACAAAAAAAAAACAGATTAGGACACAGAAAGACATGAGAAGAACATCCGAAGATAGTTGGAAGAAGAAAGCAATTTACAGGCCAAGGAGGGAGGCCTTGGAAGAAACCCACCCTGCCAGCACCCTGATCTTGGACTTTTAGCCTCCTGAATGGTGAGGCAATGCATTTGTCTTGTCTAAAGCACCCGGGCTGTGCTACTTTGTTACGGCAGCCTTGGAAAACTCATACTGACACATGTGCCCAAGTCTAATAACACCAATACTTGCCCAACATGTTCACCTTCCTGGGAAAGCACTTTGGCAGGTAGCAAAATATTACACTGCAGTTACTTATTATTACCTTATTTTCTTTTAGACTGGTTGCTCCTGCAAGAGGTCAAGTCTGTTATGTGTCCTGAACCCCCAGTGTTTCATACAAGTCCTGGACACAGACAGTAGTGTTCCAAATAGTCTGTGCAAGGAAGGTTGGGAGAAAGGGAGAAAGGGAGAAAGGGAGGGGGACCTATGCCAGAGGAACTTGGAGAACAACTAATTAAAAGTCTAACCCAGATAGAGTCTGAGCGGAAAGCTGAAGGCATTAACAAAAATGACCATGACGAATATACTGAGGCAACCTTTACCAAAGTAGATGTTCTAATATGCTTCATGTTCAGGGCCAGAATCAGGTAAGGAGACAGTCAGCTCATCTGCCTGTAACAGTGGTGTACAGATGTGAGGATCCAGGCAAGTCCTAAACACCTCCAACAGTATATACTTTACCATCTAATAACATTGTGAAATACTCAAGAGCCTCAACATGAAGTTTCACTGTGTTTCAAGTGATGACAGTGCATTGAGGACATTAGATGATGGGTTTCGATGTAAAGAGAGCATCTTGTTGGGGTGCCCGGGTGGCTCAGTCAGATAAGAGTTGACTCGATCTCAGCTCAGGTCATGAGCTCACAGTTCAGGAGTTCAAGCCCCACGTCAGGGTCTGCACTAAGAAGGTAGAACCTGCTTGGGATTCTCTGTCCCTGTCTCTCTCTCTCTCTCTCTGCCCCTCCCCTGCTTGTGCTCTCTCTCTCTCTCTCTCTGTCAAAATAAATATATAAACACTTAAAAAAGGAGAAAGCATCTTCACTGAGGACACCAGGTACAGAGACTGATTCAATGCAACGGACATTTACTGAGCACCTTGTACGAGGCCCTCTGCTCAGTTATGAGGAAATAGAAAGGTGACTAAGACCCAGTTCCTGGTCCCAAGAGCTTGTAAACTGCTATTTTGGAAATGATTCCTATTTTCTCATCCAAATAAGCAAAATATCAGCAAATACACACCTGTGTTTATATAGTTATGTAAAAATAAATAGCAGCACAGCTAGGCTGCAAAATAACAATTACATCTCAAATAATCCCCCTGACGCCTAAAATAATTTATTTGCATTTTCCAAAAAGGAAATTGGAAGTTAAAAATGCACACAGGCGCTTAGCAAATGCCTATTGAATGGAACAGAATTAATTCTTGTTCCGGTCAACAGCAAATACCTGTGGGTCAGCCAGTGGAGGTGGGTCAAGGATACAGCTTGTGGTTAAAAAGAGACGAGAAACAACAACAGCAATTGAAAATTCTGCTGTGGATTGTCAAGGTGTCCAAGGTCAGCTCATGACCGGAGGATCTGTAAATATGTAATGTGAAACCTTCCCAAGAGAGCCGAGATGTTTGAAAATATGCCTCTTCAGCATATTTCAAGTGCTTTGTCTGTTTCTGTTCTCCCATGTACATTTCTACCGTGAGACCTTGCGTGTGGCAGGAGCAGGTTAGCATTCTGAAGGAGTAGCCAATCCAGTGGAGCTTATCGCCCTGAAATGACTTTTATTCCTACTTTCACTCCTCATTCTAGACCCCACGGGAGCAAGCGGATGATCTGAGAATATGCGGGCATGGTACTTCGAGTCAGTGGCTCGGACTATGTGGACAGATGCAGGACAGCGAGGGGAGCACTGAGGACCTTTCAGCAGAGACCTAGACACCAAAGCCCAGCTTAGGCTTGAACTGACATTATTACTCCTTTGGTAGAGAGAAAAATAACAATAGCCACTGTGTATTTAAGTGCTCACCATGTGTCGCAAACTGTGTAATGTAATTTGGGTAAGTTATCCACAGTACCCACAGAGGCATCGCAAGGATTCATGTTATTGTGCACATTTTATATGGTCAATGTGAATAAATTCCAATGCATCACAAAGGTCAGGCAAACAGCAGAATATGTACCAAGGTCGGTGTGATTGTTGATCTGCCACAGTACCGCAAAAACAAAACCGAAACAGGGGCGCCCCGGTGGCAGTCGGTAAGCATCTGACTCTTGATCTCGGCTCAGGCTGTGATCTCCCGCTTTGTGAGTTCAAGGCCTGCAACCCCTCAAGCCCTGCATCAGGCTCTGTGCTGACGGCGCAGAGCCTGCTTGGGATTGTGTCTCTCCTTCTCTCTCTCCCTCCCCCGCTTGTGCTCACGCGCGCTCTCTCAACATAAACAAACTTAAAAACACAAAATACAAACAACAACAACCAAACCCAAGGGAAACAGTAACAAAGCATGCCTTCTCGGCCTCCGTGTCCTAACATACCCCTGTGTCACCATCTATTTTGACAGGATTCTCAGTGGTGTGCTGACAGTTGTTTTTAAATTTCCTCCGAGGTAGAATTTGTTTACTTCTGTGGGAGGGATCCCCCCTCCCGTGGTCAAGTCACTGAATATGCCAATGGGAAGGGATGTTCAGGTGTGGCTTTCCCCCAATTCCTGAATGCTACCAAAGCACCACAGCATTCAAGTTTGGAGAACGGTTTCCATTTTTCTACGAATTAGAGTAGATTCATGTTATCCCTACACTATCAGCACACTTACGCACTTGCAATCCAGTAAACTTCCTTTATTGGGAGAATGGGTCGTGCACGTAAATGGCACTATTATGTGTATTACAATTGAAAAAAGCCAAACACTGAACTGAATGCTGTAAATCCACAGAAACAGGAGTTGTTAATGAAGACGTCTGTTGAAAACTATGTGTTTTCACATGCTGGTCAGTAATCTAACTACATCTGAATCAGCCGAGATGTTATTAAACTATAGATCCCCGTCCCATTCACAAGAAAAGGAAAATGGCCTGAAAATGGGAATGTGAGCTTGCAACAAAGCAGCGGTTTTCAAATGTCCAGGAGGACAAGGTGAATGAGAGGTTTGATCAACCTACCATCCCATTTTTAAGAGATATGCCAGTCAACTCTCCGTTAGTTACACGAATGGGAACTTGACTCAGTAAGGACTTAGTGTCCCCAACAGCACCATCTCCTATGGACAGGGCGGACAGGGAGTCTGAGGCTGTCCCAGGAGTCCTGGCTCAGCCCATATATCCAGCTTCCCTGTGAAGCCATCTCAAGACAATGCCTCTGAGATCCTTGCAAGCCCAAAGGAGACTTCTGGACATTTGGAACGATGATGGCAAGGGACTCCTACACGTACACTAGCAAGAACAACGTTTGAACTAAGCCTCTTAAGAGTACCCTGAATCAGGGCAGCAGGGAGGTATTCACCAGTTACACGCATGGTGTCAGTAGATGTTAATGTGTAAATAAAAGTGGCCCGTGAAAACCTGGATGTGCAGATGTTGGATTAAGTAGTCATATATGAATTATTGAAGGAAATCTCAGAGCATTATTCAAGTAAGTTCTGAACCACCAAAAACAGGATACGATGATATATAGTGCTTCTAAAACATATTTCACCATGGAATCTTTTTTTTTTTTCTGTACATCTGAGACTAATGTTTGGTGGTCTGAGATATATGCTGGAATAAGGAGATCAAAATACTTAATTTTAGTTATAATTACTTTAAGTGGAAAAATGAAGGGCCTAGGATCCCATGTTGATCTAACCTTCTAGCTGGGGGGAAAGACACTTCTTGGACCATGTACATATCTCCTACCAGACAATGTAGCAAAGTTTAAATTTCTATTTGTTTATTTTTGAGAGAAAGCACGCATGCAAGAGAGAGAGAGCGAGAGAGCAAGCAGGGGAAGGCGAGAGAGAGAAACAGAAAGATAGAATCCCCAGCAGGCTCCATGCTGTCAGCCCAGAGCCCTGAGCAGGATTCAGTCTCACAAACCATGAGACCATGACCTGAGCCAAAATCAAGTCAGATGCTCAACGGAGCCACCCAGGTGCCCCAAATGTCTACTTTCCATTGGATGTTTTAATATACATTTTGATGATGTGACAGAAATGGCCATTTTGAAGGGCCACTTAGCAAATATTTTAAATTTTGCAGGCTATATATGGTCTCTGCCATATGCATCAACGTACACACTTATTTTCTAGCCTTTTCCAACCGTTAAAAAAAAAAAAAACACACTTTTAGCTAACAGACCACATAAAAACCAGCTGCAGAGCAAATCTGACCCACAGACTGTAGTTTGCTGACCCCTGATCTGTGGTAACAGTTTCAAAGTTCATTGAAGGATTCAGCATCAAACTGAAGGACAAGGTTTAGATGTTCTCAAAAAGGCTTCCTACTCCCCCTCACCCAAACTTTTGCGGTATCAGAGTGTTAGGGTCTCTAAGGTCAGGCCTATTGTTCCATGCTTTTGAGAGCACATGGTCCCCGGTGATAGCCAGCTTCAAAGATACCCCAGAGATCCTCCCCCTTCCTGATACTCACAACGTGGCCTTATCCCCTCCCATACCGTCCAGCAAGGCTGTGAGTGATCAGCCCCTCCCATATTATCCAGCATTGTTGTGAGTGATCAGTAGAATGCGGTAGAAGTATGTGCTATCTGCCTGCCTTGCTTTCACTCTCCTTCTTAAGATCACTTGCTCTGGGGAAGGCCAATGTCATATTGTGAAGGCATTCAAGTGGTGCGGGTTGTAAGGAACTGAGGCCTCCTGCCAACAGCCATGGGAGTGAGCCATTTGGGAAGTGAATCCACCAGCTTCAGTCAAGCCCGGAAATACCCGCATCCCAGAAGAGAGCTTAAGTGCAACCTCATGAGGTCCCCTGTGCCAGAAGCACTCAGCAAAGTGATGCCCAGATTCCTCACTGACAGAAACTGTGGGGTAATAAGTATTTGTGTGTTTAAGTTGCTAAGTTTGGGGATCACTTGTTTACAGAGCAATTAGAAGTATACGGCTGCTTACCATTCTGACACAGCCAACTTCATGTGATGAATTAATTTTACTTACTTACTTATTTATTTATTTATTGAGAGAGAGAGAGAGAGAGAGAGAGAGAGAGAGAGAGAAAGTGTGTGTGTGAGTGGGGCAGGGGCAGAGAGAGAGAGGGAGAGAGAGTATCCCAAGCAGGCTCCACAGTGTCAGCGAGGAGCCTGATGCAGGGCTCCAACCCATGAACCATGAAATCATGACCTGAGCCGAGGTCAAGAATCAGACACTTGACTGACCGACTGAGCCACTCAGGCGCCCCTCGATGACACAAGTATTTTTTTTCAATCCCTTTGCCACAGGTATTTTTTTTAATTTTTTTTTTAACATTTACTTATTTTTGAGAGACAGAGCATGAGCGATGGAGGCACAGAGAGAGAGAGAGAGAGAGAGAGAGAGGGAGACAGAATCCGAAGCAGGCTCCAGGCTCCGAGCTGTCAGCACAGAGCCCAACACGGGGCTCAAATTCACAAACCGTAGGATCATGACCTGAGCCAAAGTCGGACGCTTAACCGACTGAGCCACCCAGGTGCTCCTGCCACAGGAATTTTTAAGTTGATTCTGGCAAATCTGTTTTAACTTTATAAACAATAAGCAAATACATGGATTACACAAATGCAAACTCTTCTATTGCCGGCTCCGATGTTCACACATAGCGAGACACGGATGAGTTAAGAGATGGGCCGGTGCCTGGAGCTGAAGGTGACAGGAGTGGGGCTTCGGGATGGAGCACGAATGGGATGCAGATCAGAAATGGTCTTTCATCTTCAATGAGCTCATTGGAAAACAGGGATAATAATACTTTCTCACAGGGCTATTTTGAGGCTCAAATGGAATGATAAATGCCAAAGAGGTCTGGCAACTGGCAATCTATGGAAATGTTAGGTGTTGTTAAAACAAAGCTCCATAAATATGCACTGAGTTAATCTATTCAAACGCTTTAGAGACTCCGATATTTTTTTTCTAAAAATATGAGTCAAGTTTCTTTAAATGTATCCGTTAACAACTGTGTTTCTCTATTAGAGGCAAAAGGCAGGTCTGCATTTTAAAGAACTAAAACATGGCAATTCTGATATGATCCATTTATATCAGCATAAATACATAAGGAGGAAACTAACACTTTATGTATGCTGTGGGTTTGGTTTGATTTTGCTCTATTGGAATTAGTACACATCCCCACCTGTGGTTAAAATTGCATGACTTAAATTTGAAAATCTATTTCTGTGACTTCAGGAATGTGATGTTAAATGCATTCTCTCTCTCTCAATCATATGGTGAGATGCCTGAGATGTTGCATTTTCTTTCATTACGATTCAGTTCTCTGGCTCCAAATTCCTCTTTGTTTCAATTTCTTAAACTTCTGAAATCAGGGCATGCTGCTTGGTAATGGATTTGCTATTCGTTATTTTCTGGCACAGGAGTAGCTTAACTGAATCATTCACAGTCCATCAGTCTAAAAGAGATACTACTCCAGCAGTGCCATAGGGTGTCAGGATATTATTAATGTTGAAAATATACAGATCCTTATAGATGACCCCAAGTGCTTCGAAACCAATGAGAGCAAGAGAGAGCTTTTTGATTCTGAGAAGGAAATTTGATCCTGCAGAAAAATCTTGCCAGAAGCTCTATTCTCAGACTAGACAAACTAGCAATTCACACAACTGAACACATTTTGGCATCGATTCAGGTAAAAAAAAAAAAAAAAAACCCTTTACGTTTTCAAATAGAGTAGAAAATGTTACATGTTATCTGATTAAACGTAATAAACATTTCTTGTGCGATTTAAGGTACCAGTCATTGTTCTGTGCACTTTCGGGGGTACAGAGATGACCTCTGCCCTCTAGGGGCTTATGTGTCTAGAAGACATGTAGATTAAGGAGACATAATGAAATAAATATTCTATGAGACATAATGAAGTAAATGTTAAATCTAGGTAGAAGGATTGCACTCTGAATACAGAAAGGGAAATGATTAATTCTGCAGGCAGAAACCAAATGGGGCACGTGGCCATCGAGGCAGAGGGAACGGTCTAAATTGAAATGCTGAGGCAGAAAAGTGTTTAAGGTCCACAGAGGGTAAATATTTTGTAAGGCTCGAATTTAACGTCAAAGGGTAAATTTGGATTTGAAACTGAAAAGGGGGTCTGGGATCCAGATGGAAGGAAATTGGAAGAAAGGAAATTGGGGTCCGTTAACAAATTTTGAGAAACACAATTCGAGGTCTGCTTTATAAACCTTTGCTTTACAGACAATTCTACAAACAGCGTGACGCTTTGTCTAAAGAGATAAAAGACTAAAGACAGGGACAGCGGTTAGTCCGCGCGGAGATGTGTCTGAAGGAAGGCAGCGGCAATCTGAATAGAAACGAGGGGGACAAGTGGGACTGTCAACGGACGCTGATTGGACGGGTGGGGGAGTAGGGATATGAAATAACCTAGAATGAATCTGACATTTCTGCACCGGGAACTAGAGGCTGTGACGTGCCAGTTGGTGATCAGGACACTGAACCATCAAGTTGCAGCAACGATGTCGTCAGACATACGTACCCAAGAATCTACTTACGGATGCAAAGAAAGAAGGCTAGAAGCGATGACTCTTCCTTCCGCGGAGAAAAGGAACTGAGAAAAATACATCGGAAAATAATGTGTAAGTACAAGACGGTGACTCCCATTGAAAGGGTGTGAGTCCGGGCGGAGAAACAAAGAAGTGGTCAGTCTCCAGCTTAGGAGTCTTGGCTTCCGCCCGGGGAAGCCAGAGTCCTGGCTGGGACGGTGGCAGGTTTCGGTGTGGCCTCTGAGACCCAGCTGGGTGGAATGAAGAACCACCGGAGAGGAACGGCGGGCCTAACGTCAGGAGAGCGTATCGAGACATGGAGGCAGCCCAAACGGAATGACTTTGCAGGTATTCAGCCGGGCGGAATCAGGTCCAATGCTCGTAAGAGGTCAACAGTGATGGCAGCGTGGCAAGGTTGCTGTTGGCAGCTTTACGTATCCATCGCTGAGCTAAGACCGTTTTATCCTTTTTGTAAGCCCGTCTTATCTTAATTAAATATATTCGTATCCCTCTACAGGCAAGAAAGAGGAAGTCTCTGATATTTCAGATGTACCCAAGAGTACGGGGAGCTGGCAATGGGGAAATTTTCCAGTAAGGCGACAATCTACGAAGCTGGTTAAGAAAACTGGACAGACAGACAAGACGGTGCCACCGGTGCAGCTGTCTCCACTCATCAAGCCCGGCTGCTCCTCAGAGTAACAGAGACCGTTACTTTGAAAGTTTCGATAAGAGGAGAGAATGTGAGGGGTGCCTGCCCGGCTCAGTCGGTTAAACGTCCGTCTTCAACTCAGATCATGATCTCACGGTTTGTGAGTCTGAGCTCCACGTGGGGCTCTGTGCTGTCAGCATGGAACCTGCTTCAGAGCCTCTCTCTCCTTCTCTCTGCCTATCCCCCGCTTGTGCGCTCTCTCTCTCTCTCAAAAATAAATAAACATAAAAAAAAAAAAAAAAAAAACTATGGGAGAGGAGCCTGGGTGGCTCAGTCAGTTAAGCATCAACCTCAGCTCAGGTCATGATCTCACAGTTTCTGAGTTTGAGCCCCACGTCGGGCTCTGTGCTGTCAGCTCGGAGCCTGGAGCCTTCTTTGGATGCTGTGTCTCCCTCACTCTCTGCCCTTCCCCTGCTTGCACTCTGTCTCTCTCTCTCAAAAATAAATTTAAAAGAACATTTAAAAAATTAAAAAAAAACAAAAACAAAAACGATGGGAATGCAAGCTGGTGCAGCCACTCTGGAAAACAGGATGGAGGTTCCTCAAAAAACTAAAAATAGAACTACCCTACGACCCAGCAATGGCACTACTAGGCATTTATCCAAGGGATACAGGTGTGCTGTTTCGAAGGGACACAGGCACCCCCATGTTTACGGCAGCACTATCAACAATAGCCAAAGTATGGAAAGAGCCCAGATGTCCATCGATGGATGCATGGATAAAGAAGATGTGGTATATATAGACAATGGAGTATTAGTCACCAATCAAAAAGAATGAAATCTTGCCATTTGCAACTACATGGATGGAACTGGAGGGCATTATGCTAAGTGAAATTAGTCAGAGAAAGACAAACATCTTATGACTTCACTCATCTGAGGACTTTAAGAGACAAAACAGATGAACATAAGGGAAGGGAAACAAAAGTAATATAAAAACAGGGAGGGGGACAAAGCATAAGAGACTCATAAATATAGAGAACAAACAGAGGGTTACTGGAGGGGTTGTGGGAGGGGGGATGGGCTAAATGGGGAAGGGGCATTAAGGAATCTACTCCTGAAATCATTGTTGCATATATGCTAACTAATTTGGATGTAAATTTTAAATAAATAAATAAATAAACAAACAAATCTAAGAAAAACTAAATAAAAAAGAGTGTGAATTTAAGATGTTTTCTCCGTGTCACAAAATGTAATTACTGCAGCTAGAAATTGAACACGTATCTCTTTCATTCCAAAGCCTATTTTCTGCTCTGATTCCAGGTTGCCATTCAGGAAACTTCTACGTAAAACTGAGGAAGAAAAGTTAGGGAGTCAAAGACAATTAGTCTCAGGGGCACCTGGCTGGCTTAGTCGGTAAAGCATGCGACTCTTGATCTTGGGGTTGTAAGTTCGAGCCCCACGTTGGGGGTAGAAATTACTTTAAAAAAAAAGATAATTAATCTGAGAAAAATCTCTGTGAAGAGATGAGTGTGAAAGAAAGCAAGAAACCTGAAATGGCAGACGCCTTACCAGGTGGACATATATGAAGCCAGGGCAGGGGGTAAAATGGGAAAAGGGGGCACCGAGCACACAGGAAAGCAGGCCACAGAGAGCTGGCCATTTGGAACCCATCTGCATATTGAAAGACACATAGGGCTTCTAATTTCCAGAACGGGGATCCCACTTCGGTGAACCTCCGGGAACCTTAGCAAGGATGTGTCATCATGTGGGTGATTTGTTTCTTCTACTTCCACCTCTGCTCCATTTTTTTTTAAATGTTCATCTAGTTTTGAAACAGAGTAGGGGAAGGGCAGAGAGGGAAAGAGGTAGAGAATCCCAAGCAGGCTGCGTACCACCGGCACAGAGCCTGACATGGGGCTCGAACCCCCAAACGGTGGGATCGTGACCCAAGCTGAAATCAAGAGACGGAGCTCAACTGACTGAGCCAGCCAGGCGCTTCTGCCCGAGTTTTTAACTAGCTAGATGCTCCCAGTAATCTGTGAAAGCACAAACAGGCTGCAGTGTAATATATGTGAAAGCAACTTCCAGCTGGGAAAAGCTTACCCGGTGGGCAACTAGCTTTCAGGTTGTTGTTAAGAAGAGTACAGTTCCAGGTTCTGAAGCCGCAGACGTGTGTGTGTGTGTGTGTGTTTGTGTGTGTGTGTGTGTGTGAGAGAGAGAGAGAGCAAACATTCCTGCCAGCTCACACCGGGAGGCTCCCCGAATCCCAGTGCCCCTGGGAGGCAGCAGCACCCCGGGACTGAGTTTCATGGGGATGTGACTGTAGTCTACGATTGTCATTTCACATTCCTATTGTCTTCTTATACAACGTGCCTTAATGAGTTGGTTCAGGACCAAAATGATTGGAAAAAATGTTGCTGAAAGCGACCGGTTCCTACCGAGGCGTTTGCTTTTAGTCTCTGTGCTTCATACTAGGAAACAGAGAAAAAGACATAGACATACATTTATTCAGCCATTCGTGTATCAAAAATTTTAACTATCTCTCCATATCCAAAACTGTGGTGATCACTGAGAGCAGGATGCAAAGATTAGCAAAGGCGCCGCTCATCATAAATTACAGTTTACAAATAAATTACAGTATACTATATAAATATATATATACATATGTATATCGATGTGACATTATAACACCTTCCTTCTCAAACGTATTCTCAGGGCTCAGAGGTTAATCTACCAGATTATGTGCATGCATATATGTGACTCTTCAGAAACTTCAGAGGTAGTACAAGCAAGGGCACCTGGGTGGCTCTGTCAGACGTTCGACTTCAGCTCAGGTCATGTCACAGTTCGTGGGTTCGAGCCCCATGTCCGGCTCTGTGCTGACAGCTCAGAGCCTGGAGCCTGTTGTGGATTCTGTCTCTCTCTTTCTCAAAAATAAATAAATGAACGTTTAAAAAGAAGAAGAAGCAAAACAAGTCTATTTTGGATCATTTGGAGGTCCACCTTATTATAACATTATCTTTCAGGGACCATATTGGCGTTTTTGTTTTAAGGAGGTCAGTACCAGGTTTGTGTTCGTGTTTTTCAATCAGGTTCACGCCCACGAGTACCCTTTTGTTATCCGGTACAAATGAAAGGAACGGCTCTATGATACAGATAGTGAGTTCTGGCTCTGCAGAGAACAAATCCTAGCATGGTGTGCGGCACAAACAAAAGTGTGAAAGGAGAAAAGTCATGGAGGAACTGAGGCATCACAAAGCTCAGAAAACTTGACAGAGTCCTTTGTATTATCTATATTTTAGCTCTGATACTTTGCTTTCAGTAAAACATCACTGGGGTGCCTGGGTGGCTCAGTCAAACATCCGACTTTGGCTCAGGTCGCGGTCTCACGGTTCAGGAGTTCGAGCCCCTCATCGGGCTCTGTGCTGACAGCTCAAGCCTGGAGCCTGCTTTGGATTCTGTGTCTCCCTCTCTCTCGGCCCCTCCCCCGCTTGCACTCGGGCTAAGTCTCTCTCTCTCCCTGTCAAAAATCAATAAAAATGAAAACAAAACCAAAAACGAAACTTTAATAAAAAAAAAAAAAATCATATTAAATTATTTGAATTGCGTATTTAGGGGTTTAAACAGTATGCTTTGGAAATGGCACATGCATGATTTTAGGTATAGAAATATTTAAGTAACATTAGAATAAAACTTAAAACTAATTTCACTGACATGATAATTACTCCTTTAAAAACGGTCTACATCATCAGCCAAGATTGAGAATCAGCGTTGCATCATAGGACATCATCCATCCTGTCGCTATGTGACGCTGATCTCCTAAAGGGCCCAGTTTTATAGCTTCTTACTAGGCCTCATTTTAAGTGACTCTGCTGAGGTATTTGATACTATTTTTCATCGTCTTCTTTTTGAAGTTCCTTTTTCTTCCAGCTACTGAAAAATCACTCGTCTTCTGCTTCCCTGGCCATTCTTTCTTCGTCCTCTTCTGAAAGGCTTACTCCTCCATCAGTCTAAGAGATACTGATGCTTCCGAGAGTTTTTCTCTCATTTTTTATTTTTAGCACATTTTTGCACTTGACATGGGTAAATTCATCCGCTCCTAATGTTTCAGTTACTAACAATACAGTAATGGCAAACCCTAAATTGTGTATGTAGCCAAAGCTCCGCTTGTCTATCTACAGCTGCGTACTGGGAATCTTCACCTGGATGGTTCGTAGCTGCCTTCTCAAACTCAAGATGTGTAAAACTGAATTTATCAGCTAAACACACACACACACACACACACACACACACACACACACACACACACACAACTTGCAACCACTCAACTCCACATCTTTTTACTCTAGTGTCCGTCTCGTGAATGGCAGCCATTCCCCAGTCCTTCTCAATTTCTAGCCCGTTTCCAAGTCAGAAGTCTGCAAGGGTTCGAAGGAACTAGCAGTTGTATGGATGCAAGCAGACCTCAGCTTCCACCTTTCTTTCCACTGTCTACTTTAAACTCACTGTGAGAACTCGTTTTAACACCTACGGATAAAACAGTGGGGCAGTTCCAAACGAGTTGTTCAGCCACTTTCAAATTCTACTGAAGATGGGATTCTTTTTTCATTTTATGTGCTCATCACTATTTCCCACGCGAATTTCCTCTGATCTCTTTGCTGTCTGGCGATCCACTCTTCTGGGATCACCTAGTTCTCCAATAGCCTCTTTAGGCAGAGTCTCTACACAAGAGGACTTAGTCTGTCTCCCTTCCCGTGGGCTCCCCATCCGGACCACAGAACACAAAACTCCATCTTTTCCAGCGACAAACTCTGGAAGTACAGGCCATTCGCTGCGCGGCCCCGTGTCTGTCTGGCGCACGAAGGCAGATGAAATTTGAGCCATCGCTTTTTTACTTCCAACTTTCCAGATGTGAGTCCGATAACAGTCCCTACAGCCCTCAAAACTCCAGGGAACACGTGTCACAGTCCCGAAGCACCCTTCACTTGATGTGACAGAGGTAGAAGCTTGCTCCTCTCCTCACCCAAAGCACACCCACAACTCTCTTCGAATACATGTGAACCCCGGGCTTCTTCAGCCTCACCATGAATTCTAAATCTTTTCTTAGGACTGTAGATGGTGGGCCATTGCGGACAGAATCGGCTTGTGGCCTTCTCTTTGCAAATGCTGCAAACATGAACTACCATCTATCTTTAAAATGTTTTCATTTTTTCTTCTAAATTTTATTTTAGAGAGAGAGCGTGAGTGGGGGAGAAGGGCAGAGGAGGGGAGGGGAGGGAGGGAGGGAGGGAGGGAGAGAGAGAGAGAGAGAGAGAGATTCCAAAGTAAGTTTCATGCTTACTGTGGGCCCGACACGGGGCTTGATCCCAGAACCCTTGGGATCATGACCTGAGCCGAAATCAAGGGTCAGCAGCTTAACTGACTGAGACACCCAGGTGCCCCAAATGTTGTTTTTGTTTTTAGTTGACAACTGTTGCTTTGTTCTCAAGCTTTGGTGACTCTCCTGAAACTGAATGGTATTAGCATAATTCAAACTGAACCTCTTATAATGCAATCATGGCACTCCCTTTCCCTTATCCCTTAAAAGTGGTATCTTCTGGGGCACCTGGGTGGTTTAGTCCGTTAAGTGTGCAACTTCGGCTCAGGTCATGATCTCACGGTTCGTGCGTTCGAGCCCCGCATCGGGGCTGACGGCTCAGAGCCTGGAGCCTGCTTCGGATTCCGTGTCTCCCTCTCCCTCTCTCTGCCCCTCCCCCGGTCATGCTCTGGCTCTGTCTGTCTGTCTGTCTCTCTCTCTCAAAAATAAACGTTAAAAAATTTTTTTAAGTGTTATCTTCTATCTCTTACCCAACCAATCCTCCTTCCCTGGTTGACTAACTTTTTTATTTCTCTCATTCATTCTCACCCCCCCCCCCCACTTGTATTTCCATGTCTTCCTTACTCACTTGTCTCTAATGGTAACCTTCTCCCCTCCTAATTGGAAATCATCTCAAAAGGAATGGTGTTTCTAAAATGCATGTACAGGCTGATTACAAAAGACATACACACTAAATAGAAAGAAGTATATAGGCTGAAAACCAGAGGTTGGAAGGTGTGGTTATTATGCAAATACTAAGCATAAGAAAGCTGGTATGGGTTTATTTATGAGACACAGCACTTCAGGATGAAGAGTATCACCAATGACAAAGAAAAGCACTTCACAAAATGAAAGGGTCAATTCATCACAAAGACAATTATCTTACAGCATTCACCTAACAACAAAGCTTCAAGACACAAACAGAGCACATTCTAAGCATGGCCCTGCTTGGGGTCACTTCAAAAAGACCTTCTTACAAGGACCAGTAACAATCTCAGTACTTAAAACAAGAGGTCCTTGTTTCCTAACACATACAGCCTCACTCCAGTCCTCAGTCAGTGCTTCAGGACTTCTCAGAGATGTAGTAACTTCCAGAATTTTCTGATAGTCTCAATTCAATTTATTCAGATTAATGAATGCATGCATTCACGATGGAGAATGTCGGTCAAAAGTCAACAGTTTCAGGGCACCTGGGGGGCTCAGTCAGTTAAGCGGCTGACTCTTGACCCAGCTCAGGTCATGATCTCACAGTTTATGAGTCTGAGCCCCGCGTTGGGCTCTGAGCTGACAGCGTGGAGCCTGCTTGGGATTCTCTCTCTCTCTCCCTCTCTCTCTCTGCCTCTCCCCCCTCAAAATAAACTTAAAAAAAATCATTTGTTTCTGTGAGCCTTCTTTTTTTTTCTTTTTTTAAATTTTTTTTTAACGTTTATTTATTTTTGAGAGACAGAGAAAGAGCATAAGCAGGGGAGGGCAGAGAGAGAGGGAGACACCGAATCCGAAGCAGGCTCCAGGCTCTGAGCTATCAGCATAGAACCCGATGTGGGTCTTGAACCCACGAATCACAAGCTCACGACCTGAGCCGAAGTCAGACGCTTAACCAACTGAGCCACCCAGGTGCTCCGCTCCTTCTGAGCCTTCCTTTTGATAAGGACTCCATCAAAAGTTGAATCATTTGAAAATAAAGAGTAAATTCTTCGAGTCAGAATTGGCGTAAATGCAAAGCAAATGTTTTTTGCATGTTTCAAAAAACAAGGATTGGGGAACCACTCTGACGATAAAAAGTAGTTAGCTTTTTTAAAGTTTTTTTTTAAGTTTATGTATTTTGAGCACGTGAGCGTGTGTTGTGGCTGGAATTGTGTCCCCCAAAAAGATACGTTGAAGTCCTAGCCCTGGTTGCTAGGGGGGTGGCCTTGTTTGGAATTATTCTTTGCAGACATAATCAAGTTAAGATGACGTCACTAGGGTAGGCCCTAGTCCTCTATGACTGCTGTTCTTATCAGAGGCAAAAAGACTCAGACGCCGAGACACACAGAGAGTGCCGCATTCTGACGGAGGCAGAGGCTGGAGTGACGCGGCCATGAGCCATGGAACATCTGAGGCTACCAGAAGCTGGACCAGAAGCTGGAAGAAAGAAGGAAGGATCCACCCACAGATGCTTCAATTAGCATGACCCTAATCCCACCTTGATTTTAGATGACCTAGCTTCAAGAACTGTGACAGCGGGCACCTGGGTGGCTCAGTTGATGAAGCATCGACTCTGGTTTTTGGCTCAGGTCATGATCTCACAGTTCATGAGTTCGAGCCCCACAATGGGGCTCTGTGCTGACAGTACGGAGCCCGCTTAGGATTCTCTCTCTCCCTCTCTCTCTGTTTCAAAACTAAACATTAAAAAAAAAAAAACCAACTGTGGTAGAATAAGTCTCTATTATTTTAAGCCACTCGATTTGTAGGAGTTTGTTACACAATCTAAGGAAACTAATACATATAGCAAAGCCTACTGATACCTTAATGGGAGTTCAATTTCAGAACTCTGGTTACTGTATTAAGGGACTCTCCCATACCGCGCACAAAACTGCTTCTATTGAGGCTCCACTTCAGGGCTGCCTGTGGGATATGACAATTCCTTGCCGGAACTTACGAACTTACTGACCAGCGGGAACAAGGATAGTGACTACAGGAAGAGGAAGCAGACGGCGGTAGACACCCTAATATTCAGAGAGTGAATAAGCCGTGTAGCGGGATCTCCTGGGATTTCAGCCTGTCGGGAACATTACTAAGTCCTAGCTGCCTGCGTCTAACCCATTCATTGTCTAGTGAGAGCGCCAAGAACTGGGATGGCTCTACACCTTTCATCGTTTGTAACTTCTAATTATTACATTTTGCATCCCATTGGTTGAAATCTTATATATAACGTGGCGGCCAAAATTAAATTGGATTCAAAGATGACTACATTACTTCCTCATCTGGAATACAGTATCTTTTTGTTTGTTTCCTGGAGTTAATTAGTACTGTCGTGATGTGTTAAGGGCTATAGTTCCCAACTGCACTATTCACCTTTCCCCACAATTGCTTCAAGGTGGATTCCCACTGTTCAATTTGCTATCTTTCTTCTTTTTCTTGGCCAGAACCCAAACTTCCCTTGACCTCATTTCTTTCTTTTTATTCCCTTTCTGTGCCTGTCTATGTTCTTAAGTTATTTTTGTATCTTTCCTTCCGCACATCAAGACAGAGAACACCCCAAGTGACTCAAGCTCTAACGGTGACCCTCTCCACCTCCTCTACCCTACAGGTGCCTCTGCGTTCACCACACTAATCAGTTCTATTGTGTTGCTTTTCGTCTTCCGGGAGAACTGACAATACCCACAGTAATTTCTGAAGAAGATCCAGGAATTTTATGAAACAGACAAAATTGGAAATTCACACTACTAACATCCAGTTACAGGACAACACGATAATCAGGCTATTTTGACATTCTTATAATAATGATGACCAGATGGCTGTTGTATTTCTTTATGTGTGATCGCTTGACTGCGCTTGACAGTCTTTTCATTCTTTAGAGATACAAATATTTTTCATGTGACCCTTGTCGCTATTAGAAACGAAAAAATTATCAATAAAAGGAAATCAGAGAATTTGACACGACGTTATACAGTTTGTAGTTTTTGTATAAATAAGAAAGGAAAGAAATGTTGGCTTCTGTTTACAAAATTGCAGTCGGTAGGCAGGCAGTGCTATATTCTGCACAGTCTATTAGTAGCCTCCCTCAATTCCAGGTAATTTTTTTAATAATTACATGTTGCCCCAACATAGCCAAAACACTAATGTGATTTCAGTCGTTATTACTGAAAGTGAAAGTCAAGCATTTGTAACAGATTAACACATTTCCCTGAGGGGTCATTTAAATTTCATATTACCTTTGATTATATATAACTGTGTTTTTGTCCAGGCTTCTGTAACAAAATACCACTAACTGGGTGACTTATAAACAACATTCATTTTTCACAGTTCTGAGGCTGGAACTCTAAGATCCTGTGTTCTCCCGTGGTGGAAAGGCCTAGGGATCTCTCTGGAGCCTCTTTTATGAGAACACAAATCCCATTCATGACCACAGCACCTCCTTAAGGCCCCACCTCTTAATACCATCATCTTTGAGGATTAGGATTTCAAGGTAGGAATCTGAGGTGGGCACAAACATTGAGGCCACAGCCCTCTACCATACTTAATCCCAAAAGACCACGCCTTTTTAGAGCTGCTCGTCTTTACTCACGCTGAGCCTTCCTCGTAGAATACCTTTTCCCAACTAGAAAGACAATACTACTCCCTAACGACTTCTGCATACTGGCATTGTCGCCTTCAGTGAAGAAGGAAAGAAACACACATGTATGCACAGCAATATTAACTGAGATCTTATCATGATACTAGACACGTTTACGATGAATAATTTTGTGGATTCCCACACAAAATCTGTGAGCTATAATTTGCACACTTTACCTAAAAAGAGACTGAGTCTCACGTATTTTAAATACCTCACCCAAAGTTGTACACCTAATTCATGTGGGAATTAGCAGCCTCCAAGCCCAATTCTAACTCCAAAGCTTATGTTCGTTCCATTCTTCATGGTGTTGTCTCTAAAGCACCTTAGTCATACTACAGAAACTACACTAATTGTGATGAGTCCCAGGTAATGCAGACAACCGTCAAATCACCATGTTGTACACCTGAAACTCACAGAACATTGTATGTCGACTCTACTTCAACTTTGAAAACGAGTGTCTGTTTCCCCCCCTCTGTAATTAATCCCCTTCTGTGGATCCAAGCAGCTAGCTCTTGAGTGTCCACTCCTTGTGCTAAGCAACCTCCTATCACCAACCTCCACAAGACAGATAAAGCAAGTCATTTATCTACTTGACCCGGACTCCATAGCTAGGTTGACCAAGTGTCCCAGTTTGAGTCAGACTGGACAACCCTCCACAAGTCCACCTGAAGAGTAGAAACTCCTTGGAATATTTTTAATATTCATAATCTGATCAATTAAATATGGAAGTGGGACTCAAACATCAATATATTTTTTTAAGGTTGCCGGAGGTAGGAAAGAAACATTGCTCGAAATCAGTGGTTCTTTCTGAACCAACAGCATAAACACCACCTGAATCCTTGTTAAAAATGCAAATACTCCGACCTCGCCCCATACCTACTAAATCAGGGCTTCTGGGGGTGGGGCCCTCAACTCTGTTTTAACAAGTCTTCTAGATGATTCTGATGTGCCCTCGACTTTGAGGCTCACCGCTGTTATAGAAGAGACACAAATACACCTGTCCCCTACCATTGCCTCAGGAGCAATCTCCTTTGAGCTCTGCGGTGGGCAGCCTGTGGTCACACTGCTGCTTCCCCTGCGTCCTCTCCTATCTGCCATCTTGAGTCTCCTTTCGCCTTTATTCCCGTCACTTTCCCATGCTCCCTGAATGAGTACTACTAACATTGCAAAGTGCTTCCAGATTAGGAGAATGTTGACAGATTTCGCTGCATTTCAGAATTCTGCCCCACCGAAATACCCACAAAGCAGAGGTGAGTGAAAGCACATCCCTCCAGGGCTCCGGAAGCAGCCCACTGCAAGAACAGAATGTGATTGCAGCTGCACATTTTCCCCTAAAAATTCATGTGGGTTTTTCTTTCTACTTCTTAATATATTCATGTTTGTTGTATTATAAAAATTATTTCCTCCAATTTCTAAGTGAACTTGACTCTGTCCCCAGTTTGTGACCCACCTGTGGGGTACACATATTTCCGTCTGCAAAGCGCAAGAAATACTACCCCACTTAATTCTCACAATGGCCCTGGGAAGTATTAAACCTTACCACTGCCGAAGAGAATACCAAGGCTCTGAAAGGCTAAGTAGTGTTACCAAGGTCATCTAGTGGAGAAATGCCTAAATCAGGCCTGCATAACTAAAGGCTTTGCTGTTTCTACCAGGGCGTATAATTATCTGACATTTTGGACATAAACTCTTAGAGGACAAGTGTACTATTATATTCTATACCCAATATAGTACTTCATACATTGCCCATGTGCGTATTCTGTCCCCCCATCTGTATATGTAATAATATAAATACTAAAATAATATAAAATGAGTGAAAAAAAAAGCGTATTAGTAATTTAAGAAGTTGAATGTGGGGGCACCTGGGTGGCTCAGTCAGTTAACCATCCGACTTCGGCTCAGGTCATGATCTCACAGTTTGTGAGTTTGAGTCCCACGCCGGGTTCTGTGCTGACAGCTCAGAGCCTGGAGCCTGCTTCAGATTCTGGGTCTCCCTCTGTCTCTCTCTGACCCTCCCCCAGCTCATGCTCTCTCTCTCTCTCTCAAAAATAAAATCAACATTAAATTTTTTTTAAATAAATATTTGTTCTATACTTAGGCAGATAATCTAGCACAAAATAGCATTTCTTTTTTTAAGCTTATTTATTTTTAAAGTTTTATTATTATTTTAATTATTATTTAATATTATTACTACTTTAAGTTTTTTTACATTTAAGTTTATATATTTTTTTAGTTTATTTATTTTGAGAGAGAGAGAGAGAGAGAGAAAGCACAGCAGGGAGCAGGGGACAAGCAGAGAGAGAGAGAAAGAGAGAGAGAGAGAGAGAGAGAAAGAGAGAGAGAGAGAGAGAGAGAGAGAGAGAGAGAATGAATCCCAAGCAGGCTCTGTGCTGTCAGCCCACATGGGGCTCAAACTCACCACCTGTGAGGACCGTGACCTGAGCCAAAATCAAGAGTCAGACACTTCACTGACTGAGTCACCGAGGCGACCCCAAAATAGCATTTCTTAAAATGTTTTCTTCAGAATAAAGGGTTCCATTATCAGTGAAGTTTGGGAAACTCCTGGCTATATGGTTTCTTTACTGGAAATGCTATTCAGGATGCTTAAAATACATTTGCATGAGGAATCTAAAAAAAAAAAAAGGAGGGGGGTCATAATATACAACACTTTCAAAACTCGTTTGGTCAACAAATCTTTTCCCTATTGAAACACCCGTTCTACTGAATACACTGTAGAGATGTCAATACAACGGAAAGATCAAAGGATTTGGCATTGAAGAGACTCCGTCTCACTTAATGCTATCGCACTTACTAGCTGTATAAACGTGATCTAATCACATAATACATCGGACTTACTGTTTTCTCATGTGATGAAAGGATCTACGAACCTCAACCATGCAAATTCATGAGGGTCATGAGTTGATGGATGTGAATTGTCTAGAGGATCGTGCTGGATTAAATAGAAGTTGCTCAGCAAGCAGTATTTCCCCCTCTCTCCATCACGTTCATACGCACTTGCTTTACCAATTGTGGGTAAATACCAAGCCATTGATGAATGGAGTCTGTGAAGTAAAAATAATCAGTCAAATCTGTAACAAGATAATGGGGAGGGCAAACTCTTTGGATGATAGAATAATCAGTTGTGTATAATGCTGTGGTGTTGCATACAACGCCTTCTCAAGTTATTACTGGTTTGGGAGAGCTTTCAAATGCTGAAATGCAAAAAAGTGGCACGTAACGCAATGAAGTACTTGGCCTTTATTTTTAAGCACTGCTAATTCTTGAGGAGATATTGGTTAAGAGTCTCCACTGATTTATGCAGAAGTTTTGATCTGCTGGATTACATCCTGGAGCCAGACACCAACAATTTACTGTTTGTAAGAAAGGGTTACTCCAAAGCAAGTCAGAGCTTGACCAATTTAGGATTTGCATTAAGTAAGTGGTGTAGATTAAATGTTAGAAGCTCAGAAATCATATCCAACGTAGGGTGGAACTCTCCAATTTGGACTACATTGAGGTCTGTAAGGAGTTTTCTCTCTAGCCAGCTTTCTTGTCCCCAAGACTCAGCAGTGCTTTTTTTTATCGAACAACTGAAGGCCAATATTTTAGTAAAACACAATCTCGAGGCCTTTTGCTCCTCTATCCTGAAGCAGTGAAAGAGCCAGCAGTTTTAAAAGCTGCGGCTCAGGGGTAGTTATACTTCGAGAATACTTCTGGATTGCAGGGCCAGGGGGTGAGAGAGCTAAGCAGATGGTTCTCAAAGTGGGGTCCCTGGACCTGTTGCATCAGCAGCACCCTGAATGTGTTAGAAATGCACATTTGGGGGACTTACTCCAGACCTACATCAGAAACTCTGGAGTTGGGAATGAGAAGCAGAAATCTGTTTTAACAGGCCTCCTGATTCTTATTCATGCTAAAATTAGACAGCCATTGATTTTAAATCTTGTGACCCGTGTGTGTGCATGTGTGTGTTCACGAGCTGATCTTCAAGAGTAAGGTTCTTGGGGCACCTGGTGGCTAATTAAGTGTCCGACTTTGGCTCAGGTCATGATCTCATGGTTCGTGGGTTCAAGTTCCAAGTCAGGCTCTCCTGCTGACAGCTCAGAGCCCGGAGGAGCCTGCTTCAGATTCTGTGTCTCCCTCACTCTCTGCCCCTCCCCCACTCCTGCTCTGTCTCTCTCAAAAATAAATGAACATTAAAAAAAAGGAAGAAGGAAGCCGTACAGAGAAAGACAGATACCATATGTTTTCACTCTTATGTGGATCCTGAGAAACTTAACAGAAACCCATGGGGGAGGGGAAGGGGAAAAAAAAAAGAGAGGTTAGAGTGGGAGAGAGCCAAAGCATAAGAGACTCTTAAAAACTGAGAACAAACTGAGGGTTGATGGGGGGGTGGGAGGGAGGGGAGGGTGGGTGATGGGTGTTGAGGAGGGCACCTTTTGGGATGAGCACTGGGTGTTGTATGGAAACCAATTTGACAATACATTTCATATATTGGAAAAAAAAAACCATTGGACAATTGTTAGAATCAAATAATATCAATATAACACTACTATTCAAATCCAGACCCCCCCCCCCAAAAAAAGAAGGTTCTTGGAGTGATATCAGCAAGATGGTGGAATAGGAGGTCCTCCGCTCATGACGCCCCTCAA
This sequence comes from Acinonyx jubatus, assembly GCF_027475565.1. Taxonomy (NCBI): domain Eukaryota; kingdom Metazoa; phylum Chordata; class Mammalia; order Carnivora; family Felidae; genus Acinonyx; species Acinonyx jubatus. Next base: position 114,419,834 of record NC_069389.1, read on the forward strand.
CCGAAACAATTTGGCAGCCATTCACAGACAAATGTGTCTCTGTGGGCCCTTCAGGAATCAGGTAGGAGGTTACAAAACACCAGTGGAGCCTGAGACTGAGAAGGGCCATTTTGAAAAGGCAGGCGCACACCCAGGTAGCAGGTTCATCAACTGTGGTCCCCAGCTACACACCCCGTAACAGACCTATTGCCTTTGGATTTGGCCACAGATACATCTGACCTCGGTCCTGCTATTAACACCATCCACTAGGGAACCTGGACGGAGGGTAACAGGCCTGCCGACTCGTTTTACTGTGGATATTGAAGCAGCGCAGCCTGTCAGTTCTAGCCTTGTCCCAGCCATAGTTTGCGAGTAGTCTCGTCAGCCCAGGGCCCCGCCAGGAGAAAACCCACCTATGCCCCTGAGGCAGGTGTGCTGTACTGGTCCAACTGCAACCAGCTGAAGTGTCCCCTAACTCAGTTCCAGCCCCTGTCAGCTGTGGCACAGGAAAAGGCTTTCCCACGTAGGGACTCGGCAGAAGACATACCCATCCTTGTCCCTGGAGACTGGCCCACTGACTTCGGATCCTGAAGTGGCCCCGTAAGTCAGCTCCGGTCCGTCTCAGCTACAGTCCTGTCCACCCAGGGACCCGCCCAGTGACCTGGAAGCAGGCCTCCCAGAGACCCGGCAGGAGTCCCACACAAGCACATCCACGCCCCTGGTAACGGGCCTTGCCATCTGCAGACCCTGATGTGGACCTCTGGCCCCTTGCCAGCCCTACTGACTGAGGTCCTGGAGGCAGTCCTGTTCCCTCGGGTACCACACGGGATCCATGCCCCCCCAAGCCCCTGGGAATAGGCCTGACAAACATGGACCCCACTGTAGACCCAGCAGCAACCACATTACCCAGCCCAACCCCACTCAAGCATGGTGCAGAGGCAATAGCGTCAGTCCAGGAACCCGACAGGAGACAGTCTCTGTCTGCTGAAAGCAGTCTGTACAGACTGGAAGACGTGTTTACTGATGAAATGCTCAGATCTCCATGCAAGGCAACAGTGACCACAGGAGCAGGCCAACGTGACCTCACCAAGGGAAACTAATAAAGCCTCGGCAACCGACAGCTAAAAGCGGACATCTCTGAATTGCCTGACAAATAATTCACGATCATCACCTCAGAGAAGCTCCAGCGGATGCAAAAGAACACAGTTAGGACTCGGCCACGGAAAAGAAGGAAATCCTGCCTCTACGAGAACACAGATGAACAGCAAAATGAGCCACATGCAGAAAACATCACGTGGGCTCACTTATTTGTGGAATCTGCAACAGTCCCACACAGAAGCAGAGTAGAATGGTGATCGCTAGGGGGGAGGGTAAAGGAGGAGATGTTGGTCCAAGAATACACGTTTCCAGTTCTAACATTAATGGGTTCTGGGGAGCTAATATACACCATAGTGACGGAAGTTAATACTGTTTTATATTACCGAGGTTTGCTAAAATAGATCTTCTCTATTCCTTAGGATTTCTTTTTTCATTGAGATCTAACTGACACGTATTGATTTTTTTTTCATTGAGGTCTGACATATGCTAGTTTCAGGTGTGCCACCTAATGATTTGATACTTGTATAGGCGGCAAAGTGATCACCATCCATCACCATACAAAGTTACAAAATGAATTCTTTTGTGTGACAAGAACTTTTAAGATTCACTCGCTCGGCAACTTTCAAACAGGCACTACGATATTATTGACTATATAGTCACATGCTGTACATTGCCTCGTCACAACTTACGTGTTTTCTAACGGAAGTCTGTACCTCTTGACCCCCTTTGTGCATTTCACCCCGTCAGTCCCCCTCCCCTCTGACAACCACCATTCTGTTCTCGTATCTGTGAGTTTTGTTTTGTTTCTTCGTTTTTTTAGATTCCACACATAAGTGATGTCGTACAGAATTGGTCTCCGACTTAATTTCACTTGGCAGAACGCCCTCAAGGTCCATCCATGTTGTCGCAAATGGCAAGATGTTATTTTTTTTTATGGCTGACTAGCATTACATTGTCTGTGTGTATGCACACACACATGCACACACCCCACATCTTTCTCCACTCATACGCTGATGGCCAAGGGTGTATAAGCTCCTTTCTGGGGAGGACTGGAGGGCTGCAGCAAGGCAGCGGGATCATGCAAGGATTGCAGCCACCCCCCAGCATGGGCAAAATGGAGGGCGAGTGCAAACAGTAAGATCAGCAAATTCACTCTTTCATACAGTCTCGGCACCTTCCAGCCTGCTGCTTTTGCACTGGGCTCCGGGGCGAGGGAGTGTGTCCACAAGCCCTTTAAGAGCAGTAACTCAGTTCCCTACAGTGCTTTCGGTCTCCTGGACTTAAGCCCTCCTGGTTTTCAGAGACGGATGTTTTGGGGGCCTCTCTGGTGGGGGTCCCAAGGGCTGGGGTGCCTGACGTGGCGCACAAACTCCCCACTCCTCAGGGAGAAGCTTTTGATTTGTGATTGCGGGTCACGATGCCAGGGCTGGGTTTTTTGGCGAGGCTAGGTCTCTACACCTCCTACCTGTCTCGATGCGGCCGTTCTATTGTTTGTTGAGAAGAAGTTGTTCATCTGGTTTTCAGGTCGTTTTCAGAGGGAACTGTTCCACATGGAGCTGTAGACTCGGTATGTTCACACAAGGAGGTGAACTCAGGATCCTCCTACGCTGCCATCTTGGACTGCCCTGAAAATAGGAGATCTTAAGTATTGTCCCCACAGGGTAAAAAAACAAATAACCCTGCGAAGTGGCAGATGTATTAACTAGACTGTAATGAGCATTTTACAATGTCTATTAAATCATCACTTTGTATACCTTAAGTACATACAGTATTTGTCAATGATACCTCAATAAAGCCGAAAAAAATAAGGATCTTGCTCAAGGAGCTCTCTATTCATAGTAGGGTGAGAGACAGCTGCACCCCCAGTTATAGTACAGAGCAGAATTGAACAAATTCTAAAATGTCACTGTAGTCATATTCTCAGTTCTGACCAGGAAGGTCAGGTCTAACTAATACTACCTCTTTTTAGGAAGTGGTCTACACGGATCCTTGATCCTCCTTTTACGAAGGCAGTATCAGAGCTAAGTCCTGAAAACTAGCTATAAATTTGACAGTAAAAAATACATGAAAGAAAAAGTAATGTGGGAGCCTCTAAACATTGTACATTGGGAACCGAAGTGTAGACTGGCACAGTGTTGTAGATTTGTCCAACAGGACTTCCTGAGCTGATAGAAAAAGTTCTCCCTCTGTTCTGTCCAATATGGCAGACACCATGCTGACGTGGCTTCTGAGAACCGGAAGCAGGGCTGGTGAGAGGGAGGAAATTTGTTATTTCATTTAAATGGCCATATGTTTCTGGCTACCTTTCTGGAGAGCACAGCCTTAGGAAGGATCATATTCACGGGCTGCCCCCTACACTCTCCCTCACAATACAAAGACAACTTCAAGACTTTCCTAAATCCCTAATCATACAGTTGTATTTGTGAAGGATATTCCTGAGCTCCTTGCTCTTACTTTTCAGTCTTGGAAAAAATTATTTATGGGGATGCAACTCCCTTGAATTTTCTCAAGTTCCAAATGCCTTGACACAACGCTGTCTCGGAAACAATACATTTTGGACACAGCCTGGGCTGGAAGTTCAGGGTGGCAGCATGATATAAACACCCGTGTGTTTTAGCCCCTCAGGTCAGAATGCTGTTATCGCTTAGATTTTTGCCTTAATGAGCAGGACTGTCCTTTAACAGATACTCCTTTTTTCCAGCATCTCATCTTTTCAGCTGTGTATCCAATTCGGAAGGCTAAGGAAAAAAGATGATTAAATTGGGCCAGACCTTGTCCTTTTGACTGGTGCACTGAACTCTAGTGGATTGATTCCCTTTCAGGGTTTGTGAGTTTAGGGGGAACTGATCGGGGATGGCGTCAGAGACCTGCCTTGTTGCCTGTCTCTACGACGACACAGGAAGGATTGTACACGTAGATTCCGAGTGGGAAATCTGTGCAGTGAGCACTGTCCCGTCTTGGGCCTGCCATCTCTGGGAGTGGAGGGAGTGGCTTCAAAGCTTATTATGAACAGATGGTGCTTGTTCTCGCTGAAATCTCCAGGAGACTCAAGTCTCAGGTGATGCTACCCCACCCTTTCACAAATCTCTGTGAACTATGTTCATAAGGAGACTGCGCATCGAAACTATGTGTTCTCAGTGTTGACGTCTAAAGTGGTTTGAGTCAAGTTTCTCACAAACTTGGCAAAACGGGACAGTCCAGGTTCAGAGTGCTGAAATGACATTGTGGATCCCGAGCGTAGACTTAGCTGTGTCTCAGTCCAATACCTGTAAAATGCAGTGGTGTATATATGGATCCCTGAGGACAGAAGCCCATCGGGTTTAGTCGCTAAATGTTCACAAAGGCAACATGTGTGGTTGTGCTCTACCATAATTTGTCTGCTGAGCAAAAACAGACTTACAAGTCCCTTTCTCTGTATCTACATATCTCATCTTCCCCTCATAAACTCCTAGAGCCGCACTGGACCAGGATAAACGAGACGCTCTCATTCTCCGTCCCCCAAGCCGCGAACACATTTTTGACTAGGTAGCCATGCTTAACGTGGACAGGAAAGGCAGTCTGGAGCGAGTCAAGCATTGCCAATAAACAGGGCCAAGCAGGCTAATCCTTGTCAGTGGAAATGCGCCACAGTTGGCCTTAGTTTAGTGGTGACATCGGATTTAACCAAGATTCCTTTATACAAATTTCTCAGTTCTAACACATTACAAGTTCGTTCATCTTCAGTTTATGTCACAAACCTACTCATCCTCTGGCAGCCCATTAGCAGTTATTTACAAAACAATTACTAAACAAGAGTAGGTGCTAGGGCATTTCCTAAATCTGGCCAATGAATGTGATTTGAGTACAAAGGAGGTTAAAAAAAAAAATCGTACACAGCGTATATGTTTTACCTTTGATGCAGGACAGAGCATTTTTGGCTACAGGAAGACTGAACCAGGACCCATTCTCACTTCGTCTGTTTTAAGGGTTGGTAAGGAAGACCGGGAACCGAGAGCTACAGTGTGTCAGAAACCGACAAGCACCTTAGAAACACTGTGTTGTAGGGGCCCAGGGCGGGCAGCCTCGCGAGGGGCCACATTGGCGTAAAGATTATTTTGAGTTAAGTGATTAAAACAAAGCAGATGCGGGAAAAGCTCTCGGCCTCCCCCACGATGCCGAAATTTACATTGGAAAGGGCAGCCCGTAACAGGAAGAGAGCTTTTAGGAGGGCCTCCCCTTTACCTAAGGAACTCATCCGCATAGTAGGGCAACCTTGTTTTTCCAAACTCCTCCTTAGACCTTCTTGCCAATGCGCTTTCTCTCCTTTGGATCCTCAGGCCTCTTCTTGGTTCTTCTAAGGCTCCCCGTTGCCTGTCTTTAGAATCTCCGTGGATTCCCGCCCCAACGCCCATTCAATTACATTTCCTGCTGTTAAACGGTCTCACGTCAATTTGATTCTGAATCCCGTTGGAAGGATCTTGAGGAGCAGACGAAAGGCTTTCCCCCGAACAATGTCCTGTAAGCTCCACTGCGGCCTTAAGAGGTAAATGCCATGATGGTCTTTCTACCGATTGCAACTCTTAGGGCGCCCGAACCGAGCCCCAGCGTGATTGGGCAAGTTCCCCACACACAGTACCAAGCCATTCCCAGACACCGTCCGCCCGGAGAGAGCTCCGACGGTCAGGGTGAAGGGCTCCGTTTACAGGACTGCCCCACCCCCACCCCCACCCCGACTCGAGACCCAGCTGCGAGCCCGGGTGCTTGGGACTTAGCCGCGGCAAAGGTGCCCACAGCGCCCTCCTTGGGTCCGAGTAAGATGCCGGAGCGGCTCACAGAACTTAGAGAACCGGCTTCCTTACCAGATCCCGGGGTGAGTCAGAAAGGCTGGGACTCGGGAACACGGCCAGGCGGGCGCGTTACCGAGGAGGAGGGGTGCAGGGCGGGCGGGCAGCTTCCCCCCAGCTTCCCTGCCCTCGCCAGGCCGCCACGCTCCCCGCCGCTCCACGTGGTCACCAACCGGAAGGTCTCCGAAACCCTCTTTTTTTGGGTTTTTATGGGAGGCTTCATAACGGAAGCAACATTAAGTTATTGGTCATTGGCTGCTTCACCCCCTGCCCCTCCCCTCCCCTGAGTCAGGGGGTGGGGCTAAAAGTCCCTACCCTCTCATCACTTGGTTGGTTCCCCTGGCAACCAGCTCCCATCTTTAGGCTACCCTGGGGTTTTCCAAAAGTGACCTCATTAACATAACAAGACACCTTTTAAGCTCTCTTCACTTAGGAAATTCCAAGGGTTTTAGGGGCTGTGAGCCGGAAACTGTGAATGAAGACGAAATACATACGGTACATTTGGTTATTCAAATGACCACATACATATTTCTCATAAACCGCAATATCTAAGCCTTCACTCATTTTACAGGTGACAAAACAGGTTCAGAAAAACTGCCCCTTGTCCAGGATCGCAGAGCATAAAACTGATTCCTATGCTTGTGCTTTCAATCACTGTGCTCTACTGTCTCCTTCCGGGGCGCCTTCCATCTCTTCTCCTTCTCAAAGCCCTCGGCCTCTGAACATTAGAGGATTTGGGCTTAGAATCCAGAAATTTACACCAGGGATTTGTTTTCCAGATTTGACCAATGATAAAACGTGTTCTTCGTAGCAAACAGAGGGCCTATTAAGGCCGGTTGGAACACAGGTTCAGACATGAGGTTTCGGGAGATGACAGAGCATTCTTGATATAAGAATGATAATAAATGGGGCGCCTGGGTAGCTCAATCGGTTAAGCATCGGACTCTTGAGTTAGGCTCAGGTCATGATCTCACAGTTGAGGAGTTCAAGCCCAGCCTCGATAGCTACGCTGATAGCACTGAGCCTGCTTGAGATTCTCTCTCACTCTCTCTCTCTCCCTCTCTCTGCGCCTTCCCCTCTCTCTCTCTCTCTCTCTCAAAATAAATACATAAACTTTGAATGAAAACAATTTTTAAAGAATAATCATTATCATTTATTGAATACTTACTATGTTCCATAACATTTACATGTATTTTTTTAATCCTCATAATAAACCTATGAAATACAGATGAGCACAAAGAAACACAGAAAAAAGAACTGCTAAGGATTAAAAACTAAGCAATTTCACCGTGGCTGTGATTAACTATGTAGTCTTTTGGTATTCTGTATTAGAATAGGAACTTGGGCACAGACCATTCCTTATTCTTTTTAGTATCTGCAGCACTGAGCCCAGGGTTTAGCACAAAATAAGCAAGCAATAAATGATAATCCCTATTACTATTCACTGTAGTACTAACTCCTAGAATCTGAATATAAACTAGACATACCTAAGAATTTGATATGAAATCCTTTGCTAATATTTGCTTAAAGGAATTTATTATCTATACCCTATCCACCACTATTCTAGATAGTAAATGGAAAGCTGTTTTCCTTTGGAGAAGAGGATGAGAGAGAAATACATACAGCTATTGCTTAAGTTTTTGATAACTTCCTCCTAAATACTGCCAGCTACAATAACATTTAATAGGTCTTACTGATTGTAGATATCAGACTGCTATATTTTATCACTAACATATGGATGAAAACACATGGCATGATCTTTACCTTGGTGAGAGTCCAGAAAGAGAAGGGACCTGAGTGTAAGGTAAACAAACTTGAATACAAATATATTTTTGTAAATTATGGAAACAGTATTGGGTATCCCAAAGTGCAGAGTGCCTACTGTCCATGTTTGATTTGATTACTGAATTCACTTTAAGAAAAATCTGGGTTTTGTTAAGACACAGGTCTTAATCACATCAGAATAGATTCTAACAGCTGCCTTTTGGCGGATCTGGGAGGCATTTTTTTTCCTCTTTTATTTCTATTGTAACTTATACATTTCAAAATAGTTTAAGACTCACAAGAAGTTTTGGAAATGGCAGAGGGTTCCTATGTGCCCTTCACTCAACTTCCCCCACAAATAATATCTTTTTCTAAAAAACATTTACTTATTGTGAGAGAGAGAGACAGAGAGCATGAGCGAGCTAGAGCGGGAGAGGGGCAGAGAGAGAGAGAGAAGAGAGAGAATCCCAAGCAGGCTCCACACTGTCAGCGCAAAGTCTGATGTGAGGCTCGAACTCACAAATCATGAGATCGTGACGTGAGCACAAATCAGGAGTTGGATGCTTAACTGACTGAGCCACTCAGGTGCTCCTTCCCACATATGGTATCTTCAATAAACATAATGCATTGTCAAAACAGGAAATTGATGTTGGCACAATACTAACAACTCAGGTACTTTATTCAGATCTCACCAGTGTTCATCTGCACTTTGTGTGTGTGTGTGTGTGTGTAGTTTGATGAAATATTATCACAAGTGTAGATTCAAGTAATTGTCATCAAAATCAAGATTCAGAATTCTCCTGTCACCACAAAGCAGCTTCCTCACGTTACCTCCTAGTGATGGTTCATTTTCCATGTCAACTTGACTGGGTCATGGGATGCCTCGATGTCTGGTTAGGCACTATTTCTGAGTCTCTGAGCATATTTCCAGACATTAACGTGTGAATCTGTAGAATGAGAGTACTGCCCTCCCCACTGCGAGCAGGCATTAACCAATCCATTGAGAGCCTGAATACAACAAAAAGCTGAAGGACGTAGAGTTCCTTTCCTTCCCAGCTGCCTGCTTCAGCTGGGACACCAGTCTTCGGCCCTCGGACTGGGATTCACAAAATCAGCTTGCTTGGTTCTCAGGCCTTCAGACTTAGATTGAAATTAAACCACCAGCTTTCCTGGGTCACCAGTTTGCAGATGGAAGATTGGAAACTTTTCAGCCGCCAAAATCACAAGTCAATTCCTCATAATAAACATTATTATATTATGTATATATACATACATGTATACATACACACACACATGCACATGCTTTCGGTTCTGTTTCTCTGGAGAACCCTAACTAACACATCCTACCATTAGTTTCTTCTCCAGCTCTATAACTTTGTCATTTTAAAATACTATGGTACGTTAGATCATATAGTAATGTAACCTTGAGATTGGCTTTTTTCACTCAGCATAATGCCCTTGAGATCCATTCAAGGTGCTGCCTGCACCAATAACTTGTTCTTCTTCACTGCCAAATAGAATTTTATTGTATAGACGTGCTATTTGTTTATTCATTCACCAGATGAAGGACATTTGGGTTGTTTCCAATTTTTGACTCTAACAATAAGGGATGCTATGAACAATAGTATACAGGATTTGAGGCAGACATAAGTTTTTCATTTCTCTGGATAAATGCCCAGAAGTACAATTACTGGATCATATTTTACTCATAGGCTTAGTTGTGTCTTTTTTTTTGAAAAAAACTTTTTTTTTCCAGAGTGGCTCTGCCATTTTACATTCCCGCCAGCAATGTTTGAGGGATCCATTTTCTCAGCATCCTTGCCAACATTTTGTTTGTCACTGCTTTTTATTTTAGCTGTTTTAATAGGTATGTAGTAAAACCACATTGTGGTTTTAATTTCGATTTCCCTAAGAGCTAATGATATTGAACATGTTTTAATGCGCCTATTGTTCATCTATATATTCCCTTCAGTGAAATGTCTCTTCATGTCTTCGCTCATTTTCTAACTCTTAATTTTCTTTTTGTTGCATTTACAGATTTTAAAAATATATGTTGTAGACACAAGTCCTTTGTCCGATATGTGATTTGCAAATATTTTCTCCCAGTTTCTACCTTATCTTTTCATCCGTTTAATGGGGTTTTTCACCAAGTAAAAGACTTTTTTTTAAGTTTATTTATTTATTTTGAGAGAGAAACTGGTGGAGGGGCACAGAGAGAGGGAGAGGGAGAGAATCTCAAGCGGGCTCTGTGCTGTCAGCACAGAGCCCAACGCAGGGCTCCAACCCACAAACCTGAACCAGAATCAAGAGTTGGACACTTAACCAACTGAGCCACCGAGGTGCCCCTTGAGATCTGCTGTATTTTTTTTCTTTGATGGACCATGCTTTGGTCATGTCTATGAACTATTCTCCTAAGAATAGGTCATGAAGATTTTTCTCCTATGTGGTCTTCTAAAATTTTCACATTTGAACCTATAATCCATTTCGAGTTAACTTTTGTAAAAATTTGGGGTTTAGGAGAAGGTTCATTTAGTACCTATGGATTTCCTGAATCTGGGGCTTGAGTATGATTAATATATACATGGGTTTTGAATAAAGCAAAGATGACAGAAAAAAGCTGTAGGAGAATGGGCTGGGTAAGCAAAACCAAAAAGAAAAGGTTCTTTGTTTTTTTAATGTTTTTATTTATTTTTGAGACAGAGACAGAACACGAGTGAGGGAAGGGTAGAGAGAGAGGGAGACACAGAATCTGAAGCAGGCTCCAGGCTCTGAGCTGTCAGCACGGAGCCGGACGCGGGGCTCGAACCCAAGAACTGCACGATCATGACCTGAGCCGAAGTCGGAAGCTCAACTGACTGAGCCACCCAGGCTCCCCAAGTAAAGGCTCTTTAAAAAGTAATTTATCTAGAGGACTTTTGGTGTGTTAGCAATAGCTGATAATTTGTGGCTAAAGCCCACAGGATCCAGCAAACTGCTTACTGTGCCTATACTGACACTTTCTTTTGTGAACACAGGGCAGACTTCGAGGGTGTGCAACCAGCATAGTGACACAGCGCCCTATGCTCAGAGAGCACTGACATATGGGGTTTAATGTGAATATTCTGAAACCCTGAATTTTATCTTTGAATTCCTGTTTTGTCAATACAGTCTGATGGGACAGTGGAGGATCTTTCTCGTGTTGAAGTCTCAGCTCATGTCTGGTTCTGTCACCCCACCTACACAGGATAGGTTCTCCATGGTTGCCCCCCCCCCCTTGCTCCCCCCAACACACAGCAACTACTGCCCCCTTTGCCCTTGGCAGGAGCCTAGGCCTGAGACAGTTAGGTTTGGGTGCACATGCCCTTGAAACCTCCAGCTCTACCCCTCTGGTCAGTTTAGTAGTCTTTAAGTTTTAGCAAGCACCTTTAGCCATGATTGATTAACTAAACCTTTCTTTGTACATGTATAGATCACGCATTGTTTCCTAGAGAGACTGGGAACCAAACCCTCTTGCACAACTTCCCCCTGGGGCACCAATACACAACCTCTGAGCACTGTGGTAATGTCTGTAGCTGGCACCATTGAGTGTGCACACAATCAAGAATTATTACAGGAAAATAAAAAAGAACTATTACAGGGGCTGGGGACACAAGCTGGTGAGGCCACTCTGGAAAACAGGATGGAGGTTCCTGAAAAAGCTAAAAATGGAACTAGCCTACAACCCAGCCATTGCACAACTAGGCATTTATCCAAGGGATACAGGTGTGCTGTTTCGAAGGGACACATGCACCCCCATGTTTATAGCAGCACTATCGACAATAGCCAAAGTATGGAAAGAGCCGAAATGTCCACGGATGGATGAATGGATAAAGAAGGCGTGTTATATATATACAATGGGGTATTACTTGGCAATCAAAAAGAATGAAATCTTGCCATTTGCAACTACGTGGATGGAACTGGAGGGTATCGTGCTAAGCAAAATTAGCCAGAGAAAGACAAATATCATATGACTTCATTCATATGAGGACTTTAAGACACCAAACGGATGAACATAACGGAAGGGAAGCAAAAATAATATAAAAACAGGGAGGGGGACAAAACAGAAGAGACTCTTAAATATGGAGAACAAACTAAGGGTTACGGGAGGGGTCGTGGGAGGGGGGATGGGCTAAATGGGGAAGGGGCACTAAGGAATCTACTCCTGAAATCATTGCTGCACTAGATGCTAACTAATTTGGAAGCAAATTTAAAAAAATAAAATTGAAAAAAAAATGAAAACTGAAAAAAAAAGAATTATTACAGGGGCGACTGGGTGGCTCAGGTGGTTGAGCATTTGACTTCGGTGCGGGTCATGATCTTGTGGGTCATGAACTTGTGGTTCATGGGTTCAAGACCTACATCAGGCTCTCTGCTGACAGCTTGGAGCCTGGAGCCTGCTTCAGATTTTGTCTCCCTGTCTTTCTCTCTGCCTCTCCCTTGCTTGTGCTCTCTCTCATAAATAAATAAATAAACTTAAAAAAAAGAATTATCACAGACCACTGTAAGTGGTGCCCTAAAGTTCCTTTAAAAAAAAAAAGTTTATTTCTTTATTTTGAGAGAGAGAGAAAGCACGAGTCAGGGAGGGGCAGAGAAGAATGGGGAGTGAGAGAGAATCCCAAGTAGGCTCTGTGCTGTCATAACAGAGCCCAACTCGGGGCTCGAACCACTGAACCGTGAGATCATGACCTGAGCGAAATCAGATGCTTAACCAACTGAGCCACCCAGGGGGCCCCAGCACTAAAGTTCCTTTAAAAATCTTTGGGCCGGGCAGAAACCTCAGAAATGGGTTTTAGACAAGAGTCCACCCTCCCCTCCAGGTGGCCAGCCTCCTGAAAAAAGCTCATATTCCTTTCCAGTCAAAACTCATCTCTCGCGTATTGCCTTTTGGAGCGATGAGCAGCCAGACTTGTTTTCTTCTGTAACACCCCATGCATCAAGTCACAAAGCACCTCTGGGAGCCTGGCCCCTCCTCTTTACAGCATAATGCCCAAGGCACCACACTGTTAAAGGCCAATAAGAAGCACCAAGACAGGTTGAAGGAGCTTCTTCTTGGTGTTTGAGTAAGGGGCCCTACACTCTTGCTTTACATTAGGCCCCACAAAATATGTGGCCAGGCCAGTGTCAACGTAGCAACTTGTTTATTTAATTATGTTTTATAAAACTTCTTAGAACGTCCAAATTATAGTCGATAAAAGAATATAGGTCTATGACAGGCTCCATTATAACCCCCGACCGAGAGGCTTCCGGATTTAACACAGGAGATAAAATTTGAGTGTCCCCACTTATTTCAAAAATCACCCGAAAGCTGAGGTATAAAAGAGAAATAGCAATACAAAGTACATGCGCAGAAAACAAAATGAAGACATTTCTGAAACCTCCAAATACAAAATAGAAGGAATGACTGCCAACAGTAGCGAAGGTCGAACAGTATGCGGGAAGACGCAGACAGAGTGAGCCTGTGAATGCTGATCCGCAAAGAAAAACATGCACGGTGCACTCGTCCTTTGAATGTGGTATAAACTGCATCCAGACTCTTGTTTGCAGAACTGGAATGGAGTCAAAAGCTGGCAAAGGATAATTTCTCTAGACTGTATTTGGTTCTGGGAAGTCGAAATGGGGGTAAATGAGAAATCAAACTGGCAGTCATAGGAACAAAAAGCCATGAGTCAGTAAAACAATGGACCAAGGGGAGACTGTCTTGCCAGCTGCTCTCCAGTGCAAACTGGGAGAAGGAATAAAAGCTTGCAGAGCTCACAAACTGTGAGGAGAAACCTTCCTAATATGAAAAGGAACCCACCTCTTCTTCTTCTACACAAATTTCCTGCATCTAATCTGTCTAAATTGCACCTGGACAAAGACACAATGTAAAAAGAGGAAGCAAAGATTTGTTTTTTAAGTTTATTTATTTTGAGAGAGAGTGAGCTGGGGAGGGCAGAGGGAGAAGGAGAGAATCCCAAGCAGGCTCCATGCTGTCAGTGCGGAGCCTGATGTGGGGCTCGAACCCATGAACCCTGAGATCATGAGCTGACCTGACTCAAAGTGGGATGCTTAACCGACGGAGCCACCAACGTGCCCCAGAACCAAAGATTTTTTTAAAAAGCAAATATTAGGGAGAACACTCATCAACAGCAACACAAAATATCACCATGGAACTGATAAAAATGTGAAGGATACGCCCAAGGATTTCTTTTTCTTTTTCGCTTTTTTGCTCTCATTCTCTCTCTCTCTTTTTTTTACATATGTATTTACTTTTCAGAGATAAACATAGCGTGAGCAGGGGAGGGGCAGAGAGAGAGGAGACACAGCGTCTGAAGTAGTCTCCAGGCTCTGGGCAGTCAGCACAGAGCCCAACATGGGGCTTGAACTCATGAATGGTGAGATCATGACCTGAGCCAAAGTCGGACGCTTAACTGGTTGAGCCACCCAAGCGCCCTTAGCTCTCTCTCTCTTTTAAAGTAGCTCCATGTCCACAGTGGGGCTTGAATTCCCGATCCTGTGATCGAGAGTCACATGATCTACCTACTGAGCTGGCCAGGCGCTCCCCTCCCAAGAATTTTTTTTAAATACTAGTGCAATGATTGTTATTAAAAAAACAAACAAACAAACAAACAAAAAAAACTTCTCTCTCTCTCAAAAATAAAAAAACATTAAAAAAAATTTAGGGGCACCTGGGTGGCTCAGTGAGTTAAGCAAATGACTTTGGCTCAGGTCATGATCTCATGGTTCGTGGGTTTGAGCCCTGCATCGGGTTCTGTGCTGCCAGCTCGGAGCCTGGAGCCTGCTTCGGATTCTGTGTCTCCCTCTCTCTCGGTTCCTCCCCTGCTCATTCTCTGTCTCTCTCTGTCTCTCAAAAATGAATAAACGTTAAAAAAAAAACTTAAAGAAGAAATACAATAATCCAAAGAAATATGAAGTGCAGAATTCTGGAGAGAAATTAAAATGAAATAGTATGTACTGAAATTAACATTAAAACTCAACTGTGGATGCTTTTTCCATTTCATGGCAAAACGGGCAATGGTGGTCTCCTTGTTATACTGTACTGCATTTTTGAAAGTTCCTAAGAGTAGATCTTAAAAGTTCTTGTCACAAGAAAAAAAAATCGTAACTATATGCGGTGATAAATGTTAGCTAAACTTCTTGTGGTAATCATTTTGCAATATATACGTGTATCAAATCATTATGTTGTACACATAAAACTATTACAATGTCATATGTCAGTCATATCTCAAAAATGTGAAATTAAAAACAGCACAAAGGATAATGGACATTGCTGAAGATAAGGCAGCAGATGTATACAAAAAGTTAAGAAAAGCTTGTAAAATGGTGGGGTGCTCGGGTGGCTCAGTCGGTTGAGCATGTGAGTCTTGATTTCAGCTCAGGTCATGATCTCACAGTGGGTGAATTCGAGCCCTATGGTGGGGCTCCATACTGTCAGCTGGGGCTCCAAGTGGAGCCTGCTTGGGATTCTCTCTCTCTCTCTCTCTCTCTCTCTCTCTCTCTCCCTCCCTCCCTCTCACTGCCTCTCCCCTGCTGAAGCTCTCTCTTCTGCCTTTCTTTCTCTCTCAAAATAAATAAAATAAACTTAAAAAAAATTAAAAAGTTTGTAAAATGGAATGGATATATATGTGACCATATACATATACATACATATATATATATAACTAAAACACACACACATATATATATGTAACAAATTTTCTTAATTTATAGCAGCTATAACAACAATGAACATTTGTTTTCCTTAGCTTCTGTATGTTGAATTCAGGAGCATCTGAATTCTAAGGAATTGAGTTAAGAGGTCAGTTGAGATTCCAGTCCTATAAAGGCTTGAAATGGCCTAGAATACCCACGGCCCAAGTAACTCACTTGCCTGGATGGAAAATTAGTGTTAGTTGTTGTTGGAAGGTCTCAGTTACTCCGTCTGTGATCCTATCCATGAGTTGTTTGCCTTTACAATGTGTTGACTGCCTTTCCCAGAGTGAGTGACCCAAGAAATGAAGTCAGAAGGAACAAGGAACATCACTGTCACCACATTGTGGTCACTAAAAGTGAGGGACCAAGGCCAGCTCGAAATCAAAGGAACTAGAAATTAGGTAAGCTTTACCTTTGGAAGGGAGGAGTGTCAAAGATTCAAGGACTTATTTTAAAACCATCACAATATGCAAAACTTGTGGTATTTTTTATGTTTTATTTATTTTTTTTTTTTGAGAGAGTGTAAGCCGGGGAAGGGCATGGAGACAGGGACAGAGGATCTGAAGCAGACCCTACGCTGACAGCAGCGAGCCCGATGTGGGGCTTGAACTCCCAAACTGTGAGATCATGACCTGAGCTAAAGTCAGATGCTCAACCGACTGGGCCACTCAGGTGCCCCCAAATTCATATTACTTTATTTCATTGTATTTTAGATTTTATTTTTAAGTAATCTCCACACCCAACATGGGGCTCAAACTCACGACCCTGAGATCAAGAGTCACATGCCCTACTGACTGAGCCAGCCAGGGGCCCTTATTTTTTTTGTATTATTTTAAAATATAACTGTAAAAATAAAACATTTATCAGGAAAACTTTCCAGAAATAGAACAAAACTTGAACCTCTAAATCAAAGGGGCATACTATGTCTCTTAAAAAAAATGAAACAGAACAGTGAACATCTTATGGGAGCCTTAATAATTTAATGGATTCTAATCGTTCTTTGGGCAAGAGATAAAAATTCAACGTGCTCATAAGGGGAAAATAAATCACACTGCCCTCCAGTTTTGGTTTTTCTTTTTTTCACAAAGAGAGTCAAATTTAGTAGACGTAGAACAATCCCGCAGAAAGAAAACTAGGTACAAGTGTTTTATAAACAGGTAATTTATATTTTGAGATTAAAGCAATCGAAAATATACCTCTGAACGGAAAATAACTCAGAGAATATGAATCCCATGAATCCTCCTTGAAGCAGCAATCACTGCCTATAGTTGACGAGTGGCGATGGTGTCTAGAAAAGTGTCTATTTTATAAGCCCTTGAACTATCCAAAACATATGCTTACAAAAGTTTTAAAAAAGTAGAGGAAGACTGAAGGTCCGATAAGCATTCTGATTTGCTTACTTTTTATAGTCAAGATCAAAGAGATTACTTCTCTCAATAAAGCAGCAGAGGGGTGCCTGGCTGGCTCGGTCAGTAAAGCGTGCAACTCTTGATCTTGGGGTCGTGAGTTCAAGCCCCATGTTGGGCCCGGAGTCTACTTAAAAAATAAAGTAGCATCGATTTAAGCACATTAAAAGGTACAAAAAAGATCAGTATGACACCTAATGCACAGCAACAAAATAAAAAATCAACAAGTGGAACGATGTCAAACTATGAAGCTGCTGTGCAGCAAAAGAAACAAAAATGAAAAGGAGAAAATATTTGCCAATTAGATATCTCATCAGGGGTTAATATCCAAAATATAAGGAGCTCATACAACTTAACAGCAATTAACTGATTAATTAATAATGCAATTGAAAACATGGGCAAAAGGCCTAGTTTTCCCAAAGATATTCAGAGGACCGATAGAGCCGTGAAAAGGTGCTCATGACCACTAATCAAGAAAAAAATGAAAATCCAAGCCACAATGAGATATTAACCCATTCCTACCTGTGTATGCACCCTGTGTACTACTGGTGGGAATGCAAACTGGTACAGCTACTGTGGAAAACAGTATAGAGACCCCCCCTCAAATTAAAAATAGAACTACCATATGACCCAGAAACCCCACTTCTGGGTATATATCCAAAGGAAATGAAAGCACTATGTCAAACAGATATTTGCACTCCTATGTTTACGGCAGCCTGTTTTACAAAAGCCAAGCCATGGAAATGACCTCTGTGTCCATCGACAGATGAATGAATAAAAAAAAAAAGTTATTATGCTTTATATATATATATATATATATATATATATATATATATATATATATAATGGAATATTATTCAGCCATAAGAAAAGGAAATCCTGTTTGCAACAACATGAATGGATTTCGAGGGCATTATACTAAGTCAGACAGAGAAAGACCAATACTGTATGTATGATCTCACTTACGTGTGGAATCATCACACTCCGAGAAAAATAATAGAATGGTGGTTGCCAGGGGTTAGGGGTGGGGGAAAGGAGATGTTGGTCAAAGAATACAAACTTTCAGTTATAAGATGAGTAAATTCTGGAATCTAAAGTACAGCATGGCCACTATAGTTAATAATTCCGTGTTGTATACTTGGAAGTTGCTATGAGAATACGCCTTTAATATTCTCACCAAAACGACAATACGGTGATTATGTGAGCTAAAGAATGCATTAACTACTCTCACTGCAGTAAACACTTCACAATAAATACGTGGACCACATCCTCACACTGAATAAACTTACACAGCATTATATGACAAACATATCTCAATAAATCTAGAAAATACAGTGTAGTGAATGTCTCCCAGTTACTGCATTTTTTTTTTTTTTAATTTAAGGCTTGGGTCAAATTAGTAAACAACACTGAACTTGTATTTAGAGTGCAATTATGATAAAAATGCTACATCAAAGAACATATGGAGATACAGCTGAAGAAGTGCCAGAGGAAAATGCACAGACTTAAATATTAATAACAAGAAAGGAGGAGGTCGCCTTCCAGCGTCTGGTCCGGCATGCACAGAGCTGGGAAATCACCTCTCCTATCCTCACAAGAGGAAGGAAGCTGAACAAACAGAAAGCGACCACTGTCCTTAGATCCGTCACAGACACCATGTCGCGCGGCAAACCACGCACCCCAAGTTAGAAAGACAGGCGGATTCGGAGAATCACAGGTTACCAGAGGCTAAGGTCAGGGGTAGAAGCCTGCTGCTGGAGCCAGTCCAGGAAAAGGTAAAGTGTCCTTGATGAATCGCTGGAGGCTCCGTGCGGAAAAAAGTCTGCCGGGGGACGGCCCCGCTCCCGTGAGTTTCTACCTCCAGGAACCCCACCGGGTTCTCGCAGTGATGACGGGAGAAAACTCCCTGTGCTTCAGGAAGGAGGAGGAGAAAAGTAGCTATTTTGAAAGATGCCCAGAGCATTCTGTTCTTAACAAGCCTCCCCTCGAGAAAAACAATTTTATCGGGGCCTTACCTATTGGGATTTTACCGGAGCCTAACTGATGGGGGGGGGGGGGGGAAGGAGGGGGAGGGAGATACCCAAGCCCAGCGGCAGGCTCTAACCTTCAGATGAGAAAGGGTAATGCCTGCCTCTAGCCCCGGCTAGTCTTCCTGCCTTGAGGGGAGGGGGTGGCCGACTGGCGAGTTTGAGTGACAGGCCACAGCCCCAGGGGCACGGCCTTACTGAAAAGCCCAGACTTAATCCCACAACCTAGGATGCTTCCCCTCCCCTAGGCCCAACCACCAAAACAAAACAAAACAAAACAAAACAAAACAAAACAAAACAAAACAAAACAAGGGGCCCCCTGGGTGGCTCAATGGGTTAAGACTCTTTCTTTGGTTCAGGTCATGATCTCACAGTTCATGGGTTCCAGCCCTGCATCGGTCTCTGCACTGACAGTGTGCAGCCTGCTTGGGATTCTCTCTCTCTCTCTCTCTCTCTCTCTCTCTCTTCTCTCTCTCATCTCTCCTCCGCTCTCTCTGTTTCTCTCAAAATAAAGAAATAACCATTTAAATAAATAGTTTAAAAAATTACAAGGCATATTAAAACACAAAAGACATAGTTTGAAGAGACAGAGTGAGCATGAGCACCAGACTCCGAGATGGCAGAGATGCTGGAATTATCAGACCAGGAATTTTATTTTATGTATTTATTTTTTTGAAATATAATAGGCTATATAAATTAACAGAAAATAGAAAAACAATTGAAGCAATAATTAAAGCAAAGACTTGCTATTCTATTTTTTTAGACATTATTTTTTTATTTTTTTTAACATTTATTCATTTTTGAGAGAGAGAGACAGACAGACTGACAGACAGACAGAACCCAAAACAGGTTTCAGGCTCTGAGCCGTCAGCACAGAGCCCGACGTGGGGTTCGAACTCATTAACTGTGAGATCATGACCTGAGCCCAAGTCAGGCACTCAACCGACTTAGCCACCCAGGCGCCCCAACATTATTCCTGTTTTTAAAAAATGTTTGTTTATTTTTCAGAGGGGGAAGAAGGGGCAGAGACAGAGGGGAGGCAGAGGATTGGGCTCTGTGCTGTCAGCAGAGAGCCTGATGCAAGCAAGGCTCGAACTCACAAACCACAAGATCGTGACTTGGGCCAAAGTCAGAAGATTAACCGACTGAGCCACCCAGGGTCCCCAAGACTCGCTATTCTAGAAAATAGTCAAGAAAACAATATATCATTAACTGACTTAAAGAAAGCACAAACATACAAAATGAAGGTTAATTATCAGAAAACAACCATCGTACGAGATAAGAAACACAAGTGACCACTTTTGAAAATGTCATGCAAATACATGTTTTCAGCCATTATTTCTTCAAATAAGTTTTCTGACCCTTCTCTCTTCTCCTTCTGGAACTCCTATAATGAGAACATTACTCGGCTTGATTTTGTCCCATGAGTCCCTTGAGCTATTTTCACTTTATAAAATTCTTTTTCCATTTTGCTGCACTGTTGGAGGGAACTGCTCAGCCCTGTCTTTGAGTTCACTGATCCTTTTTTGTGCTTCCTCTTGTCTGCTGGCAAACCCCTCTAGTGTATTCTTCAGTTCGATCATTGTACTCTTTGTTCTGTTTGGAATGTTCCTGTATTTCCTCTTTGTTCAAGTTCTCACTGTGTTTATCCATTCTTCTCCCAAATTCGGTGAGCATCTTTATGACTATTACTTTGAACCCTTTATTAGGTGAATTATATATCTTCATTTCATTAAGGTTATTTTTCTGAGGTCTTATCTTGTTCTTTCATTTGGAATATATTCCTCTGTTTCCTCATTTGGCTTGACTCTCTGTATTGGTTTCTATGCATTAGATGAAACAGCCATCTCTCTTTGAAGAGAGAGAACCTCTCTTTGAACCCTCTTTGAAGGGTTGGCCTTGCATAAGAGATTAACTTTATAGTTCAACCTAGTCTACTTCTTGCTTGTCTCTCAAAGCTTTGTGATTGTTCACGTAGCCTATTTTATTTTTAATAGCTCCCAGTATTTGGGCAGGGTAGGGGGTGCGGTGTCAAGATCAGTCAATGTCCCAAAGTACCGAGATTCAAGCTGATTGGAAGCCAGACCCTTAGGCACTAGCTTTATTTATTTATTTATTTATTTATTTATTTATTTATTTAAGATTTATTCATTTTTCAGAGACAGAGAGAGACAGAGTATGAGTCAGGGAGGGGCAGAGAGAAAGGAAAACACACAATCCGAAGCAGGGTCCAGGTTCTGAGGTGTCAGCCCAGAGCCCAACATGGGGCTCGAACTCATCAACTATAAGACCATGACCTGAGCTGAAGTCGGACGCTTAACTGACTGAGCCACTCAGGCGCCTCTTAGGCAACAGCTTTTAAAGAATCCAAATATATAGGGTCCTGTGGGACCACAATTATAAGCTCTGCTGGCCATCAGAACTCTTAAAAGATCAGAATAATATTATCAACTTTTATGACTTAGGTGACCTTTGTATAACAGTATACTCAACATCTGCAGAATATATTTTCTTCTCAAGTACACATGGTACAATCCCCAAGACTGGCCCCAAAAAGTCTCAATACATTTGAAAGGACCAACATCATCTAGAGTAAGTTCTCTGACTACAACTGAATTAAATTAGAAATAAAAGAACGAAATCTAAAAGCACACTCCTAAATAATCCATGGATCATAGAAAAAAAATCATAAAGAAAGTTAGGAAATATTTTGAACTAAATGACAGTACAAATACATCAAAATATGTAGGACACAGATAATGTAGCATTAAAAGAAAATATGTAATTATAATGCTTATATCAGAAAATAATGGCCTCCATTCGATGACCTAAAATTCCATCTTAAAAAGTTAGAAAAAGAAGAGCATTGTAAAGCCAAAGTGAAGAGATGGGACAGAATAATAAAGATAATACCAGTTATAAATGAAATTGAAAACAGATAACCAATAGAGAAAATTAACAAAGATGGCTAATGGCTATGGATTTCTTTCTGGAGGAAAGAACATGTTCTAAAATTAGATAGTGTTCATTATTGTATATTTCTGCAAGTACCCTAAAAACATTAATTGCACGTTAAAAAATTTTTTTTAACGTTTATTTTTGAGAGAGACATAGTGTGAGCAGGGGAGGCGCAGAGAAAGAGAGAGACAGAATCTGAAGCAGGCTCCAGGCTCTGAGCTGTCAGCACAGAGCCCCATGTGGGGCTCAAACTCACCAACCTCAAGATCATGACCTGAGCTGAAGTCAGACCCTAACCGACTGAGCCACCCAGGCGCCCCTTAATTGCACATTTTAAATAGGTAAAAAGCATGGTATGTGGCTTATATCTCAACTAAAGGTTTTTTAAATTGGTTATGGTTACTAGAAAAGATCAAAAAGTAAGATAAATTCATAGATTTCTCAAAGGAGAGAAATTACTAACATCAGCAACAAAAGGGATTATAAACATAGATCCCACAGCCATAAAATAATGCTAATGGATTTGACAAATAGATGAAATAGACAAGTTCCTTACAAAATGATACTTAACAAAACTGACACTTTTTTAAAGTTTATTTTGAGAGAGAAAGAGAGAGAGCGAGTGAGCACAAGTGTGCATGTGCTAGCAAGTGGGAGAGGGGCAGAGAGAGTGGAAGAGAGAACCCCAAGTAAATGAATTCATTATTAGAAATTTTTCACAAAAAAATCTGAGACCTATTTCAAAACCTCTCAAACATTTAAGGAAGAAACAAAGCCAATCTTGCTGAAACTCCTAGAAATAAGGAGGAAACATTGCTTCTTGACATGTTTTTGTGTGTGTGTGGTGTGTGTGTGTGTTTAATTTTAGAGAGAGAGCGAGCATGAATGAGGGAGAGGGGCAGAGGGAGGGAGGGAGGGAGGGAGGGAGATAGGGAGAGAGAGAGAGAGAGAGAGAGAGAGAGAGAGAGAGAGAGAGAGAGAGAGAGAATCCCAAGCAGGCCCCACACTTAACAGAGTTCAAAGATCATGACCTGAGCCAAAATCAAGAGTTGGACACTCAACAGACTGAGGTGCCTGGGGGCCCCCACATCTTGACATGTTATGAGACTAGGGTAAAACTAACACCAAAACCAGGCAAAGACATTACAACAAAAGAAGACTATCAAGTAATGTTCTTCATGAACATAACAGAAAGACTCTCAAAAATATTAGCGAAACAGGGGCACCTGGGTGGCTCAGTCGGTTAAGCGTCTGACTTTGGCTTAGGTCGTGATCTCACAGTTCGTGAGTCCAAGCCCCACATCGGGCTCTATGCTGACAGCTCCGAGCCTGGATCCTGCTTTGGATTCTGTGTCTCCCCCTCTCTCTGCCCTTCCCCGGCTCATGCTCTCTCTGTCTCTCAATAGTAAATAAACGTTAAAAAAAATATTAGCAAAACAAATCCAATAATATATAAAAAGTGTAATATGGAACGACCATGTAAGATTTAGCTCATAAAATCAAGGTATAAATACAACTTAAAAAAAATTTTTTTAATGTTTATTTTTGAGAGAGAGAGACAGAGTGTGAGTCAGGGAGGGGCAGATAGAGGGAGACACAGAATCCAAAGCAGGCTCCAGGCTCTAAGCTGTTAGCACAGAGTCCAATGTGGGGCTCGAACCCACAAACTGTGAGATCATGACCTGAGCCAAAGTTAGATGTTTAATGGACTGAGCCACCCAGGTACCCCTGGTAGGTATATATAACTTTTGAAAATCAATCTAAACCATTCACAGTTTAACAGTAATATTCTAGATCTTGACAGAACTTTGGGTTACACAAATGTTGTATTTGTCAAACACTTAACATGGCTGCATTTCCTTTCATGTAAGTTTTGCTTCACATTTTAAAAAATCCTATAAACAAGTGCTAAAGTCTAGTTAATGCTATGCATACTGAATTCTTTAGGGTAAAGTTTACTAACGTCCATAGCTTACTTTGAAATGCATTACAATTTTTTTAGATTACTAGAGAGATATATGAATGGATATTTGATAGAGCAAATATAGTAAAATGTAAAGGGTAGAATGTATGACTTATCTACGGGAGTTTAGGTATGTTTGAAACTTATTATAACAATATGCTAGGAAAAAAGAATGACATGAATCTTTAAAAATACTATTGAGAGATATAGAATAATGCTTGCATGATTCATAAGGCATACCATGTTTTTGAGTAGGAAAACACACTGCATAAACACGTCGCTTTTCTCAAAGTAAGAGATAACTAGCAAAGTGGATTCTATAATCCATATTTTAAAAAGTGGGGCACCTGGTCATGATCTCACGGTTCATTGGTTCGAGCCCCGTAGTGGGCTCTCTCTGCTGTCAGCATAGATCCTCTGTCTCCTTCTCTCTCTGCCCTTCCCCCTTTCACTCTCTCTCGAAAAAAATAAATAAATAAATAAACATTTTTTTAAGTAAAAAAAAAAAAGAAGGAGGAGGAAGAGGAGAACTAATCTTAACAAATATTCAAACACATTATAAGCTTTTTAATAATTTAAAGCGTATGATTCTGGCTCATGGGCAGCTCAATAGCATAGAATACACAATTGAGCTATATATGCAAATAGACACAGGAGATTTTTTTTTTTTATGATACATTGCCATGTTTGTGGATAGAAATCAATTATTCAGTATATGGTTCGGTGTCCCCTGGGTAAGTGTCTGGAAAAAAATTAGGTTAGATCTCTTCCTCACGCTTTATTATTATTTTTAATGTTATTTCCTTTGAGAGAGTATGTGCACGTGTGGGGCAGGGGCAGAGAGAGAGAGAGAGAGAGAGAGAGAGAGAGAGAGAGAATCCCAAGCAGGCTCCGTGCCACCAGCACACAGCTGAACATGGGGCTCAATGTCACGAACCGTGAGACCATGACCTGAGCCAAAATCCAGAGTTGGATGCTTAACAGACTGAGCCCCCCAGGTGCCCCTCTTCCTTACACTTTAAACCAAAATAAATTAATTCCACATGTAGCAAATATTTAAAAATAATGAAGTCATAAATATTCCAGAAGAAACTAGGGAATGTTTTTCAGTAATTACAGGGTAGAGAAGGCTCGTAGTAGTAACACAAAACCTAGAGGTCACCAAAAAAAAGATCATTAAAATACTACATTAAAATAAAGTCCATGGTAAGGAACACAGTAAACAGAGTCAAAAGAAATAGAAAAATATTTAAAAAATTTTTAAAATATTTGTAACACATTATAAATGGCCATTTCACATTATAAATGGCTTGCGTTCACACATAAAGAAAGCTTAAAAACTCAGGAGAAAATTAAGCAAAGGATTCCGATAGACAAGATAGAAACAGACTGAGTAAAGGAATGGAAATGAATGATTTTAAGGTGTCCTCAGAACTTGCTCTATGATCTCTTCCAGATTTACTGCTGATGCCCAATACCACTTGGATAGATATTTCCTAGCGTAGTTCTTTGCTTTGTGCTTCCACTTAAAATTGGGTCTAAATCCAAATGTTGGCCAATGCCTAGAACTGTGCTGTTCAACCGGGCAACCACTATCCCTATGTAACTATTTATATTTAACTTAATTACATTTAGAAGTTAGTTCTTCAGTCATACTAGCTCTGTTTCAATAGTCACATGTGGCTAGGGGCTTCTGTATTGGATAATGCAGATATAGAACATTTGATTATCACAGAGACTTCTACGGAGTTCTTTTTGTTGTTTTTTGTTGTTTTTTTTTTTGAATTTTAAAACACGGAAGCTTCACGAATTCGCGTGTCATCCTTGGTGGGGGCCTTGCTGACCTTCTCTGTATCATTCCAGTGTTAGTATATGTGCTGCCCAGGTGAGCACGGAGCACGAACAGTTCTGATGGAGAGCCCAAACTGCAGAATCTTGCTTACTACACCTGAATACGTGTCAGATTCCCTGGAGAAGTTTATTAAAAATATCAACTTCTATCTCACACGTAAACAGCACGCCACTGTTTAAAACCTGCCAATGGTTCTTTATCACTTAGATCAAGGGTAGACAAATTATGACCCCTGGGTCAAATCTAGCCCATTGCCTTTTTTTTTTTTTTTTTTTTTTTTTTGCCAGTAAGATTCTACTGGAACGCAGCCATGACGATTCATTTACTTATTATTCGTTGCTGCTTTTGAACCCAAGGGTAGAATTGAGGCAGAAATGAGTAATTGCAAGACAGAAGGTAGGGTCAACAAAGCTCTATTTACTATCTGGCCCTTTGCAAAACAAAACAAAACAAAACAAAACACCAGCACAAAAAACGGTTGTTGACCCTTAACTTACAGGATAAAGTCTAAATGTTGGCCTGACCTACACAGGTAGTATCTAAGATCTTACAAAATTTAGCCACTGCCTCTCATTTCATGTCATGACCCAGCAATAACTAACCCATTTTGGTACCTGAACTAACCCACTTTGGTATCCTAGTACTTTCCTCTGTGCCCTATTTATACCATGTCTCTTATGTAGTGTCCAACATCCTGACTTTCCTTCTTTCCTACACCACAATGATTAGGGGGGAAAAAGAAAAGGAGGGTGCCTTGGCTGGCTCAGTCGGTAGAGCATGTGCCTTGATCTCTGGGTTGTGAGTTCAAGCCCCATGTCGGGTGCAGAGATTACAAAATTAAATTTTAAAAAATTAAAAAAAATTTAAAGGAATTTTTTAAAGAATTAAAAAAATGTTTAAAGGAAAAAGAACAAAAGGAAAACCATACTCTTTAATGTCTTTATTCTCTGACCACTAATTTTCGTGGCCCATGCCAATTGTTAGGGACAAAGAAAGTGGGTTCCTTACCAGGACAGATTCAGAATCTTAATTTTTTTTAGGCATCTCTGCTTTTCTACATATATGCTGAAATGTGCTTTGTCTATCACTTCCATACATACTTTGGTCACATCTTTACCACAGTAATGCAATTGCCTGGTTACACGCCTACTTCCCTCAACAGACTTGGAGCTCCTAAAGGAAGGAAGCCTGACATTCGTCTCTGACTCCATAGCGAGTACAAGCCCAGCACTGAGTCAATGCTCAGAGAACACCCACCGAAATAAACCTCAGTCCCCAGGAAGCATTCATCTTCTGGAATGAGAAATTGGAGGGAAGAAGCTACCTGTTCATCCTTTTTCTCTTCTCCCGTGAAGCTAACATCTAATTTCTGGTGCCCTCAAGGCATAGCAAAAAGTCTTCTTAAATTAGAATATTATTGACTTCCTTTTATCATGTTTGCTTAATCTGGTTTAATAATATTTTAATTATTTGTTGGTGAGATTCACATCTTAAGGTAACTATTCTGTCAAGCACAAGTTTAAAAGTCTAATATACAGGAGAGACTGAGGGTGTTTGTATCTCTACTATGTTACTAATGGAATACAAATAACTAATGTGATTCCAAATTACCTTTGGAGTTTGGATCAGACGTGGCTGGTAAATGAGGTTTTCGTATGAGGTTCATTTATTAAGAATTTCCCTGTAGTATCTATCCCTGTGTTTTTATAGGACTGTGAGTCCTATACTTTTGTTCTAAGTATTCAGGACGCCAAAGCAGAATAAACTGATTGCCATCTCTTGTGTGCGAGAAGCGGGAAGACTGTTTGGGGAAGATTTGTCCAGTTGGATTGACTGGCGACTGGTAGGGCAAGTTTTCAAGTTAGCAATCCTGGAATCCCTAAGACCTATAAAAATCCACATTGCTCTCAAACTTTTCCCAGAGGAGCCTTCAAGAGACACCTTTCACACACATTGCCGAACCGTGGATTGGGCTTAAGTCTACAACATTAACTCCATATTATTGAATTCAGCCATCCAGAATCAACTTCGGCTGGTCCGTGTTGTCATATCTGCATATGTAATCGGAAGCGCGTCTTCATCCAAAGAGAAAGCATTTCCTCCCCCGAGGAATCGGAACTAAGAAATTTCTTCCTTTCCTCAAGTCAATCAAGGCTGTTTTAGACACTTACCGCACATACAAACATGAACAAAATGAAACGAAAAGAATAGCGACTCTCTGGCAACTTTGATCGATTCCCACGAGGGGAACTCAATATGGAAAAAGTCAAACCACTTGGGGGGCCGTTTAACCATGTAGCCTTCAGGGCTGAGCTCAGACTGTCCCATCGGTTTTGCTGTGAAGGCCTACTCAGTTTCGTTGCTCATGCTAGACTTGGTCACACATCATGTTGCGCTTTCCTCCATTTGTTGTTTAATTATATAATGGAGGAGAGAAAAAAGCATGTTTTTAAAGTTGATCAGCTGGCCTCTTCTTAGGAGTATATTGCTTTTATCTGGGAAAATAACTTGATGGTTACCTAATGTGTGAAAAATAAAGTACTCTCCTGCAGCCCCCAGCCAGCTTACACTTGGGAATGGGCTAGCGTGAGAGACATTTAAAAAGCCAGAACATACTATCTAATAAAACGGGAGGAGTTGTTGTTATCCTGGAAAAATCTGAACATGACAGAGTCAAAGTGTTGATAATGAAGAGGGGAAAGAGGGACAGAGAGGGTTTAGCAACAAGACAGGAAAACAGGGATCCTGAGGAGTAAAGTCATCAAGTGCAAAGTTTGTTATCATTGCGGCGCCCGGGTGGCTCAGTTGGTTTTAAGCTTCCAGCTTCGGCTCAGGTCATGATCTCAGGGTTTGTGAGTTCGAGCCCCACGCTGGGCTCTGCGGTGACAGTGCAAAGTTTGATTCAGATTCTGTGTCCCTCTTCCTCTCTGCCCCTCCCAGACATGCGTGCGTGCACTTGTGCTCGCTCTCTCTCTCTCTCAAAAATAAATCAGTATTTTTATGAAAAGTTTGTTATCATCAGAATGGCTATGGCACTTAAAGAACAGAAATGCATAATTTAGATCGCAAGTAAACTGCTTTGCTGTTCTGTAAGTTCCCCTCTGTTACCGCGCATCTTCTATATCCTATGCACACGTGCCTCTGAGAGAGGTATTTTGGGTCGATCCAGAGAAAGATGTTACGTTTAGGGTTACTAGATAAAACACAGGAGGTCTGTACCTCGATGTCTTTTTTAAAAATTTTGCTGAATCTTGCAACTAGTTAGGTTACATGTCCAGATCCATAGATCCATATAGGGTGGAGAAAAAGGAACAGCCACAAGAAACAAGATACAGACATGCCAGAGAATTGAATGTAAGCAAGAAAATGTGGCAAGAGGTCACTAGGAGATCTGTAAGCCCTCTGAGGTACTGGCAGTAGGATGGAGCCTTTGTTTTCCTCTAGAAGTGAGTCTGTAGCATTTAAATTTTTTAAAGTTTATTTATTTATTTTGAGAGAGAGAGAGAGCAAGCACAAGTGGGGGAGGAACAGAGAGAGACAGAAAGAGAGAGAGAGAATCCCAAGCAGGCTCTGCACTGGCAGCACAGAGCCCGATGCGGGGCTCGAACCCATGAACCATGGGATCACGGCCCGAGCCAAAATCAAGAGTCAGACGCTCAACCGACGGAGCCATGCAGGTGCCTTGGTCTGTAGCATTCTTAAATTAAATAAGCAAGGGCTAGAGCACTTGCAGATACCTAGCCACAAGACACCTAGGTTGTGATTCATTCCACGTTATGTATATTATCACCTTACAAGCTTCACCTCTCTCACTAGAGGAAACTCCCAGAAGGCTGAGTTCCCCACAGCTGCTGCCAGGGGAACAGCGTGTGGCTGTGGTAGGAACAGCAGCTGGGACAATTCGGAGAACCACCCTTCCCCCGGCACTCCTTATTCTGAGCAAAGCCGGAGGGCTGCAGCCAGAACAGAGGTGCCTGTGGTCCCCCCGTGGATCCGAGCCCGTGGAAATGAGAGCGAGTCAGGACTGTTTCTGGGGACGACTCCGGTAGCAGACAGCCGAGGTGTGTCTGCAGGAGGGTAGTGAGCAAAATGAGGTAGCACGCGTGGTGGAGCAGGAGCAGTTTTCTTCATTTCGTTTGCATAATCATTTGCAAATAGATGTGCAGCTGTGTTATTTGTTTCCACATCTGGCTGTAAATTCATTCCCTCCCCCCCGCCCCCCCCCCCCCCCGCCCCAAGGTCACTTTCACTTATGTTCTCTCCAAATCTTGTGTTATTCTGTCGACTCCTTTCGCCCTCTTCCAAGCTGGGAGATTACTTCGATGATGTAGCTCAAATTAGGCAGTTTATCGCTCAAAAAGCTTTACGACTAGCCTTTCTTCTGTCATGTGTATAATTTTGCTGAGGCCAGGATTTGACTTAATGTGTTTGCGAGGCTTCACGGAAAGGAACGCACTGCTTAGCAAGTGAGTCTAGCCATCTGCCCAGTGTCCACTCTGTGATCCAGCTGTTGTCTTCTGGTATTTGTCCAGCTGTGGTATTTAAGAATTAGTGAAGGGGCGCCTGGGTGGCTCAGTCGGTTGAGCGTCCGACTTCAGCTCAGGTCATGATCTCATGACTTGTGAGTTCGAGCCCTGCTTTGGGCTCTGTGCTGACAGCTCGGAGCCTGGAGCCTGCTTCGGATTCTGTGTCTCCCTCTCTCTCTCTGCCCCTCTCCCACTCGCTCTGTGTCTCTCTCAAAAGTAATAAAAACATTAAAACCCCAAAAAAAGAATTAGTGAAATCCTTGGATGTCTCACTTGGGAATGAAAAGATTCAGTGTGCCATATGATCATTGTTAATATAAACAGATGGTCTCATTGCTGTTTCTCGTTTCAAACTCAGGCTAGACAAGGTAGTGTGGAGAAATGTCCTGGGCGGGGGGATACTTTCAGGTAGAATGGAGAACATAAGCAAAGGAACAGACAGGGCAATGAGCGAACAGGAGTTATTTACAGAACTGCTAATTCGGTATGACAGGAGTAGAGGGTATGAAGGAGAACGTGGGTGACGTGTGGCAGATACGAATAATAACTGTACAGAAGTAGTATTGATTGAAGAAGTAAGGGCAAGAAAAGACCAGACAAGGTATGAAGTTCGTCTGCACCAAGAAATCAGAGCCCAACTTTCTTTTTGCTATATAAAGGTAGTTACTGGGTGCTATCAACAATAGCCAAAGTCTGGAAAGAGCCCAAATGTCCATCGATGGATGAATGGATAAAGAAGATGTGTATATACATAAAATGGAGTATTACTCGGCAATCAACAAGAATGAAATCTTGCCATTTGCAACTACGTGGATGGAACTGGAGGGTATCGCGCTAAGCGAAATGAGTCAGAGAAAGACAAATATCATATGACTTCACTCATAGGAGGACTTTAAGAGACAAAACAGATGAACATAAGGGAAGGGAAGCAAAAATAATATAAAAACAGGGAGGGGGACAACACAGAAGAGACTCATAAGTATGGAGAACAAGCTGAGGGTTGCTGGAGGGGTTGTGGGAGGGGGGGATGGGCTAAATGGGTATAGAATCTACTAAGGAATCTACTCCTGAAATCATTGTTGCACTAGATGCTAACTAACTTGGAGGTAAATGTAAAAAATAAAGAAATTATAAAGGTAGCAATTTGGGTGCAGTGAAGGCAGAAACGATGAGGACGGTTCCTCTGGCCATTCCAGGCTAAAAATGGGGGGCAAAGTATTATCTGCCCTTTCCCTTTCAGGTGCAGGACCACTTTTGTCTTGAAAGATCTGGGCTTCTGTAATGGTTATTTCTGCATTCTATGATTTTGACCGGCCAAAGTTACATTTCATACATTCAGAATGAAAAGCAGCATCTGTCTGGAACCAACAATGAGAAGGACTCCTCCCCATTACAGGCCTGACGTGCATCACCGGTGACGAGCAATGGGCGACATGTACTGGAGGTCACGGCACTTAAAAACATCAGCTAAAAGTCTCTTGTGTCTTACGTATTCCAAATACAAATAGTCCAACCTATGGCCTAGTGATCAGTACTTAAAAATTCACCAGTTAACCATACGAAGTGCAAATGTTTCTTTCAACTATTTCAACTCGTGTTAGCCTGAAAGCTCCTGATGTAGGATGTTGGTTAAGAGGGATATCAACTTTATAAGTCTGGCCACATACGAAGTCCTCCACTGCATGAAAATCTCTGAGCCACAACATATCAGAGACTAATTATGAAAATTGACTTTTCAATTTGCTTTTCACTGTAATTATCCAACTATCGTACACTATTTGCTTGGAGTAATTTCTTCTATGCAAAATGGTCTTTTTCTTATCACCAGAAAGAGGCGGTGCAACAGACTCACGGAGTCAGGAAATTGTGAGCACTTGAAGGGTCTACGACTTTTTAATATTCACTTCAGTAGAGAGATTTCCTGGTGAGGAGAAGAGGGAGGGTGACAGAGATAATAGGCTCACAAAAGGTTTCTAAATAACTTATTTGTAGAAATTATTATATATAATGAGATATACCCCTCCAAGCCAATTCATTCAATGCAGACGATGGTAACAAAAAGCTCACAGTCAAAAAAATGTAGGGCTAAAAGGAGCTATTGCACCATCCACGAACAACAAATCCCTCTGATAGCCCTGCAAGGGAGATATGATTATCCCCATTTTACATGATAGAGCTGAATGTCAAAGAGTTTAAATAATTTATTCAAAATTCTACTAAGAAGTGGCAGATCCCACCTTTCCAGACGCCCGTGTTCTTTCCATGACATCTGACTGCTGGCCAACTCTATACCCACTTCCTCGATGCACTGGTCCGGGCCTCAGGACGAAATGAAGCCTCTGGTCAAATGCCCTACTGAAATAGCATTTCCCTATTTTTAAAAATTCATGTTATCAAAAAGGAGGTATAGCTAGCTTGGATGCATCGTCCTTGGCTCTGACTAATTTTTAGTGATCACCACTTCTCCAAGTGCTTTCTGAATATAATAATAACACGTAATTATTATTATACAAAAGTATAGGGGTGCCTGGGTAGCTCAGTTGGTTAAGCATCTGACTTCGGCTCATGTCATGATCTTGTGGTTCACGAGTTTGAGCCTCGCGTCAGGCTCTGTGCTGACAGCTTAGAGCCTGGAGCCCGCTTCAGATTCTGTGTCTCCCTCTCTCTCTGCCCCTCCCCCGCTTGTGCTCTCTCTCTCTCTCTCTCTCTCTCTCTCAAAAATAAACATTAAAAAAAGTATATAGCACTGTTTTGAGTATCTTATATTAATTCATTTAATCTTCTCAACAACCCTGAGATATGTATTATTAGTATCATTTTATTTTTTTTTAACACAATGTTTATTTATTTACGTTTGAGACAGAACAGAGAGAGCTCACGAGCTGGGGGAGAGGACAGGAGAGAGAGAGAATCCCAAGATGCGGGGCTTGAACCCATCAGTCATGAGATCACAACCTGAACCGAAACTAAGAGTCAGACACTTAAGTGACTGAGCCTCCCAGGGTGCCCCTATTGTTTCCATTTTAGAGATGAGGAAACTGAGGCACTGAGAGGATAAGCAACATGCTCAGGGTCGCACAGTGTATGGCAGAGCAGGGATGAGAACCCAGACAGTAGACAGAATCCATGCTCTTAACTGCTGTGTTAGATTGGTACGCTTTAACCGTATGCTGAATAATTCATTGTGAAATCTTGCCACAGATTGCTTTCACGCTTATTGATCTTTGTTTTTCCAGACTCCATCATTTTCCCCTTTTTAATAAAGGCAGCACTGTTTATTCATCCCCAGTCTCCTAGTTAGTCTTTAATTTCTACAGCTTCTCAAGGGTAATATCGGTTATTTACTTCGACCTCTACAATCTGTCTGTATATAGAGCCTTTAACTCCTTTAGAGAGTCTAAATACTCACTCAGAAATTCCTTACCTGTACTTCCATCCCCACCTTTTCTCTAAACTTTTTTCAATTTCTATTTATGTTTTTTTTAGTAATCTCTGCACCCAACATGGGGCTCGAACTCACAACCCCAAGATCAACAGTCACATGCTCTTCTGACTGAGCCACCCAGGCACCCCTACTTCCATCCCCTTTTACCCATGTTGGTTCACTCTACCCAGTTTAAGATTATTCTCTTTAATGTGAAAGCAATTGAGGAGTTGGGGAGTTCTGCCCTTTTGTTCCCATCTCCAAATGCCTCTATCCCATGTAGGGAACCACTCCCCTGCTGGCTGGCTGTGTGTTGCAAAATTAGATCAGGATTTTGTAGTTATGAGAAATAAAAGCATGGGTTTTTATGGGATTCATGTAGTATTATGGTCAAGGATCCAGAAATGTCTGACTGTTACTGTGCCAGGTACATTGCTCCCTGTGGGGAAACAGGCACAGACACACACACACACACACACACACACACACACACACACCGGCTCATTATCAGCCTTGTAAGTACCCGACTCTCCCGTACAAGACACCTTAGCAGGTTTTTAAGAGAAATTTATAGTACACATATCCTAAGATCTAGTAATTTCTTTTTAAAAGGAATGTTTTGAGTACATCCGTCGCCACACAGTGAGCTTAGCAAGGTTCTACTGGCATAGACAGCCTTGCCAAGACATCCAGCTAGCACCCGTAAGGTCAAAATTCGAACCTGCGTTCTCGTCTCTTTCTGATTGCCACACAGAACAAGAGGCAGTGTGGCCCAGTCGATTCAGCGTCTGACATCAGCTCGGGCCAGGATCTCATGGTTCATGGGTTCGAGCCCTGCATCGGGCGCCGTGCTGACCACGAGGAGCCTGCCTGGTATTCTCTCACTCCCTCTCGAAATAAATAAATAAGCGAAAAAGAATGTTTCCTGCATCGTGACTGTACAGAAGGAAGGAAACAAGAATGCAGTTGTGGTGAATGGGAAAAAAAGTTTCTCCCTCATAGAGGGACGGTCTGCATGAGCTAGTTCAGCCATGTCCAAAGTGGTCTCGTGACTCTTAACTCCACTCACCATGCAGATATCAGGAGCACGCCGCACTCTGTAATCCTCTTCGCCAGCAACTTCCAGGGCACTCTACCCAGTGCACACTTCTGTGGATATGAGCGAGCGTAGCTGCAGCAGCGATGCTGACAGGAAGCAGTAACAACAGTTCCTTGACCTCTGGTTGCAGTTATGACGGTGTAACCTTGAAATCAATATCCCCGGGGCAGACCTGCAGCTTCTGTTTTTCAGGACCTAAATAGAATTCCGTAAGTTTGTACTTCCCTGGATGAAGTATATTCCTGCTTGAAATATATACAAGGGTTTCTGTTCTCCATACACATGTACACACACATTAAAAGAAACAATAAACTAAGGGGGTGCCCGGGTGGCTCGGTCAGTTAAGCATCCGACTCTTGATCTCACAGGTCACAAACCCACAGTTTGTGAGTTTAGGCCCACTGTCAGTGCAGAGCCTGCTTGGGATTCTCTCTCTCCCTCTCTCTCTGCCCCTCTTCTGCTCATACTCACTCTCTCTCTCTCTCAAAATAAATAAATAAACTTGGGGCACCCGGCTGGCTCAGTCAGTTAAGCATCTGACTCTCGGTTTTGGCTCAGGTTATGATCTCATGGTTCATGAGTTTGAGCCCCACTCGTGCGCTCTCTCTCAAAATAAACTTTTGTAAATAAAAACAAACTTAA
The DNA here is from genome assembly GCF_027475565.1 of Acinonyx jubatus. Classification (NCBI taxonomy): domain Eukaryota; kingdom Metazoa; phylum Chordata; class Mammalia; order Carnivora; family Felidae; genus Acinonyx; species Acinonyx jubatus. The sequence continues at coordinate 114,455,105 of NC_069389.1, forward strand.
AAAAAAAAAAAGAAATAATGAACTAAGATAAAAGAACTCATAGTGGAAATGAAAGTCTCCCACCCAAACCTCTCTGTTCTTAGCTCCACTCTAGAAGTAATCTGTTAGACACGTGTGTTTACTTCTCATGAAGTCTCCGTTGCACTAAATAATATCTCTATATCACTATTTCTTGATTTATCAACTTGAAAACATGAAGGCTATATTCACGTACACCACCTGGAATTTTTCATGCCGTCCTCCTCCCAAATGCAGGCAGCTTTATTGTACTGATCACCTTTCTAACCTACGTCATCGGCATGAGCCTCTGTATTTTGTTCTGTCACATTCTTTTAAAATAAAGTGTACTTAATTTTTTTAAAAGTTTATTTATGTATTTTGAGACGGAGAGAGAGAGAGAGGGAGCAGGGGAGGGGCACAGAGAGAGAGGGAGACAGAGGATCCCAAGCAGGCTCCACACTGTCAGCACAGAGCCCAACTTGGGGTTAGAACTCACGAACCATGAGATCATGACCTGAGCCGAAGTCAAGAGCCACACACTTAACCGACTGAGGCACCCAGACGCCTTGTCCTATCACCTTTAACCATAGCTCTTGATGCCCCATTATGTAAAAGTGTGATATTACTGTCGTCTACTCTTCCCTCCGCCATTCCTCCTCTTTCCTGTGGCCTCATTTCTGCCAGCTAGCATCCCCATGCTGTCGAATCAACACGCGATCTCTAGAGAGAAGAACATGCCTATCATTTGCTTAAAAATATACTCGGGGTTTCCTGTGTCACTCATCACTCTGCATGGGTAGGGGAGTCAACACTAACAACAATACTAAGTTATTCTATCAACACTTTCAAATAATGCCCCTGTTTTCAGCACCACTAATAAACACTGTTACCCACCAACTCCAAGTTCAGGCCTAGAACATCAGTTGGCCGTTAGTGCAGTCATCCCCTGGGCTGTTTCTTCTTTATATTCAACTTCATTTGTCACTAAGTTTCTATTTCCAATCTTCTAGAAATTTGTCGAAATGCCTTAATCACTAGAGGTCCCCTTCCCAACGCATTCTTGTGTCGGTTCTCTATGCGCTCAGTGACATCGCATAATGACAAAACACAAAATCTCACCGGCATACAACTATACACACCTATTTTGCTGATTTTTCTCTGGTATTCAGCTGACGTGACCTGGACTTGGCCGATCTTACCTGGTCTCTCTCATGCATGGGTGGTGAGCCCTAGGTGTTCTAGATGCTCATCTTGGCTAGGCCCCCTCAGAGTCCTGGAGTAAACTGCTTGTCAGCTGGGGCAATTCTGCTCTGCTTTACGAATCTCTCCCATCTCTCCAGCAGCCCAGACACGTTCTCATGGCAAAGGCAGGGTAAGAGCAAGCAAACTCAAATTCGCAAGCACTTTTCAAGCCTCTGCTCGTGTCACATTTGCTAACATTGCCTCTGCAGAAAGAAATCACACTCACTATTCCCAGAGTCTGAGCAAGAGGGCACTACAGAGTTGCACGGCAAGGAGTTGTAAAGGGGGGCGAAATTAAGGCCATTAATGAAATCTATCTGTCACATTTTCTTTATCTCATATTAATAGTGTCTCTGGAGGGAAGGAAGGTGGATGTCAATGCTCGGTGCGCCAAATTGCACTGGTGGCCTTTGTGCTTTTTGGTTCACGTGCCATTACCCACGCTGTTTCCTGAATCCAGAATGACCTTTTCATTTCTCTCCATCTCCTAGCCATCTTTCAAAGCCCAGATCTAACCCCATCACTTTGTGGATGCCTTCTGTACATGACATCAATTGCTTTTGCCTATTTATCAGCCATCCCCCCATTGTTCTAATAAGAGAACTTCAGTGTCACTCTAGAGAACTGACATTTCACATCAGTTTTTAGGGTTTCCCATGAGACAGAACCCATTATTCAATTCAAGGGGTGGGTGTATGATCTGGCCCAATGGCAGACCCAATAAATATCCTGGCGGTAGTGATGACTGCTTTGGATATAGACATGTGGTCAAACTGGTCCAGGTCAAAGAGGACACTGAGATTTAGGCTGAAATTACAGGAAAGAGGCTGATACATTTCATTGCTATTGCCAAGCAGTTAGGATACAACGCTAAAGCCTCTGGTGATCATGTTTCTCACTACATTGGTAGAGCCGACAGTGAGTAAAAGCAACACTAAGAAAAACAGAGTCAGGTGATAGAAACAGAGAGATCCCCGAAGACATGATCTGAACATCTAGCTCTAGACCTCGCTGATATTTTTTTTTTCATTTATTTTTAGCGCTTTTAAAAATTCCTGGACCTTGCAGTTACTTGAATCAATAAATTTCATTTTAGCTCAGACCCATTACTTGTAACCAGACAGATTCTAACATAATTCTCTGAAAACCTAAGCCCCTGTCTCACTTTACTATGACTATTAAGTGCATATTTCTTTCTTTTTAATTGATTTTTTAAGTTTATTTATTTATTTTCAGAGAGAGAGAGAGCGCACAAGTGGGGAAGGGAAAGAAAGAGAGAGGGAGAGAGAGAATCTCAAGCAGGCTCCACACTGTCAGTGTGGGGCCCAATGTGGGGTTCAAACTCACCAACCGTGAGATCACGACCCGAGCCGAAGTTGGGCGCTTAAGTGACTGAGGCACCCAGGAGCCTCTAAGTGCATACTTCTTGAGTTTTATCCCCTTCCTTCCATTCTCTACTTGGGAGATTCTCGGTGGAGGCACACATTGAAATGGAGTAGCACAGGATCACCAGAGGAAAGAACTTTCTCTAGCTACTTCTTCCTGCTCTGAAGATTCCGGTCTGTCCTCTAGTTGCCAGTTAGAGGCAACTGACATGAGTTTGTTGGGTCCTTCAGGTGTTTTGGGACGGAGGCAGGTAGAAAGTTTAAAGGGCACTAACGATGATCTGTTTCACAGGCCATGTCATAATGTGCTCCTTGTAAGTTAATATTTATGTCTATGCTTGATAACTACCTGTCCTTTGTGCTAGGCTGTAAGTTTTAGGATGACAGTGCTTAGAACAGTGCTTGTCCACTGTTTTATCTTCAGGTCGAAAGACAGTGTCTGGTACATGTTAGGGACTCAGGAGATTGTTGTTAGGAATAAATGTTGAAAATAGATTTTGTGTTTTATTTATCTCTATACCACCACAACAATGAATTCAGTGTTTGCTAAAATAAAATGAAAATAAATACAATCGGCTCCAAGCCATGAGCTGACTGTGTCACACTCTACACCATCAACGTATCTCCTCTTCACCCTCATTTTCTACAAAGACCTTTCTGTTCATACTTAGCACTTCCATGGATTCAGAAATTCTTGAAGTTAGCCTTCCTGGAGATTTTCCACGTTTGTCCTTGGTTGTGTGCTTCTCCTTGTATTTTTCTAGTAAGTCGCTTTTAAGTTAGAGACCTTGCCGTGAAGCTTCATTTGTTTTGTTCAATGCCTTCTCTTCTGATTTTACAATGGTTATAATTTGGATAGCCCAAACTGCATTTTTCCAGCCTCCTTCCCTTATTATAGCTTTATATATTCCTTTTTAGAGTTTCAGGTCACTGAATTATAACACCTTTTTTTTTTTAATAACCTCTATGATCTGAAAGTCAAGGGTAAACATGACCTCCACCCTGTCTGCACACCACCTGCACACATCTTTAGGAAACAAGAGAGAGGGAACCCCAAGCTACGAATGTCAGGATTAAACCATTTTGTTCTTGGCTTCCTCATATCGTTTATGTAAGAGGAAACCCTGAATTCCTAGGTGCTCCAGAGAAGACTGCCTCTCCTCTAGCTTCCAAATTTCCATTGAAAGGACTTACATAAAAATGTAACTTCCTCCTGTATGCTCCTAGTAAGACACTCATCCCTCCCCTACTCTTCATCATTCTGCCTTTAGACAACTCAGGACTAATCTTATTATACTCTTCATTTATTTATGTCAGTTCTGGTAAGCAGCCAGATCTCTGAGGACATTCTCCATCCCCTGGATTCTAATCCTTATACTTCTCAGTAAATCCCCAATTCTGACCCCATTACTTCCCCCTTTGAACTCCTGAAGACATACTATTGTGCCTCCTGGATCTCCCGGTATATCATCTGTGCCTCCTGGATCTCAGGGTATATCATCAGCAAAAGTCCCCCATGTCTTTAACCTCTTCTGTGTAAGTTTCCTTATGCTTCTTGTTCTACAGAAACACTGGCTGTCCCTCCTAATGACACCATGGCCCCTACAGCCTTCCTTCTGGTGACTGTATTCTCTCTCACTCACACTTCTTATATTCTTAAGTCAGAAAGTGAGTTCTTCTTTGCCATTTTCACATCATTATTACTTCCACTCACTCCAAACCCCTGAACTTTTACCCCCAACTCATCAGACTATACCATGTCTGCCCTTCCTGTAACAGACACCTGCTATATTCGAGGTCACTTTCTTCTATTCTTAGAAGAGTTGTGCTCTTGGCTCTTGGATGTTTTCTCTAACACTACTTGTGTCACAATTTTTGGTGATTTCAATATCCACATAGATGATAATCCTAATAAACTGTATATGATTTCTTGACCTTCCCTCCTCATCTACTCAACTCTGTTTTAGCCATTTATCTCCATGGCTGCATTCTGGATACTGTCATTATCAATCAATAGGACTCCTCCGTAATCCCAGTTTCAAGCACGCTGCTTTTCCACCATGACCTTCCAACTGTCAAGACTACTCTCCCTATTTTAGTTCCCTGACTTCAATGATCCTTTGCCTCACCAGCATCTCCAACCCATTGATATTAACACCTTTTCACCACCTTCATCCCTTTGACGTCTTCACTTCCTTCCTTACCCACCTTTGAATCCCATGGCCCATCACTATGATCACTTTCTTACATGGTCACACAGCTTTTTTCAGCCTTCTCTTCCCTCATTTATTCTCATGGCAAATTCACAAGCCTGGTGAGCCAGATCACCACCTAAACATTTACAGCCCACTGTGGCTGTGAAAAAACAAAGAACCACGCTGATTTGGCTCACTTTAAATTTGTCACTACTCACCTCAAAGGAGTCCTTACCACTGACTTACAACCTTACCACATTCTCTACTCCACTCACTTCCCCATTCCCTTCAGTAATCCCTTTATACGTTCTTGTCTCTCTTTTTAACATCCTACTGTCGGGGCGCCTGGGTGGCGCCGTCGGTTAAGCGTCCGACTTCAGCCAGGTCACGATCTCGCGGTCTGGGAGTTCGAGCCCCGCGCCGGGCTCTGGGCTGATGGCTCGGAGCCTGGAGCCTGTTTCCGATTCTGTGTCTCCCTCTCTCTCTGCCCCTCCCCCGTTCATGCTCGGTCTCTCTCTGGCCCAAAAAGAAATAAACGTTGAAAAAAAAATTAAAAAAAAAAATAAAATCCTAATGCCTACTCTTCTGACCTAATACTGAACTGATGACCTTGCTTACTCCTTTCCTGAGAAAATGTAGTCGGAAGAGGACTTCCACCATCCCAAATCACGTCTCTCTGTGAAGCATCTCTGAGCACATGATTTTGCTTTCCCTTTTATTAATATGGGTGACACATTTGTGCTCATTTTTAAGCCAATCCCTCCATTTGTGCTCTAGATCTTATCATCTCATCTCTCACCTAAGTAAGGTGACTGTTCCAGTAAATCCCTCCCTTTTCCCTGCGTCATCAATTTGCCCTACTTATCAGATTTCCCCATCAGAACACAAACAAGCTGTTATTTTTCACATCTTCGAAAGATATTTTTTCTCCACTCTCCTCCCTCCAGATATCCCCACATTTTTCTGGCCCTGTCACTACCTGTAATTCCTCTTTCCTCAGGCTCTTTTTGGACCCATTCCAGTCAGGTTTGCATTTTCACCCTTCACTGAAAAAGCGCTTCACAAAATCATTAATGATGTTCGTGTTGCTAAACTCAGTGCACAATTCTCCATTATCAACATACTAGACCCATCACCAGCATTTGTAAAAGTTGATAACTTTCCCCTCCTGAAAACTCTTTCCTACTGGGGTTTTTGGAGCCCATCCACTCTTGGTTTTCTTTCTACATCTCTAAGCATTCTACTTCTTCCTCCTCCTCCTCCTCCTTACTCCTTTTTAATATAATTTGTCAAGCTAGCTAACATACAGTGTATCCAGTGTGCTCTTGGCTTCAGGAGTAGATTCCCATGATTCATCACTTCCATACAACACCCAGTGCTCACCCCAACAGGTGCCCTCCTTAATGCCCATCACCAATTTTTCCCTCTCTCCCACCCGCGCCCCCCCGCCCCACTCAATAGTTTGTTCTAGGAATCCTTATGGTTTGCCTCCCTCTCTGTTTGAAACTATTTTTTCCCCTTCCCTTCCCCCATGGTTTTCTGTTAAATTTCTCAAATTCCACATATGGGTGAAAACACGATATCTGTCGTTCTCTGACTGACTTACTTCACTTAGCATAATCCCCTCCAGTTCCATCCACGTTGTTGCAAAAGGCCAGAGTTCATTCTTTCTCATTGCCAAGTGGTATTCCATTGTATATATGAACCACATCTCCTTTATCCATTCATCAGTTGATGGACATTTGAACTCTTTCCATCATTTGGCTATTGTTGCTAGAACTGTTATAAACATTGGGGTACATGTACCCCTACGAATCAGCACTCCTGTAACCCTTTGGATAAATTCCTAGTAGTGCTATTGTCTAAGCACTCCACCTTAATCTCTACCTTCTTTCATCCTCATGTTCCTGTTCTCCTAATGTTGGAGCATCCCAAGACTCAAGTCTTGAAATACTTTAAGTACTTTAACTTCCTTGATGATTTCATAAAATTTCATGACCATAATTAAACTTTGTACACTGGAAAAATCCAAATGTATGTTGACAACCCAGCCTCCAGCCAGCAATCTACACTCTTATATTCAACTACATACTTGTCATCCATACTAACAGTCACTGTAAACTTCGCATTCCTAAAGAAAGTTCCTGGAATTCATTCCAAACCTCCTCCTGCAATTCTCTCCATGTCAGTTGATGGCAATTTCACCTTTGCATTGGAACAAGCCAAATCCTTGGAGTCATCTCTTTCCCTCACATTCTTTATTCAACCTGAGGCAAATCTGTTGGTTTTACTTTAAAAATATATTCATTTATTTGCAAATGACATATTGGATACAGGGCTAGTATCCAAAATCTATAAAGAACTCACCAAACTCCACACCCAAAAAACAAATAATCCAGGGAAGAAATGGGCAGAAGATATGAATAGACACTTTTCTAAAGAAGACATCCGGATGGCCAACAGGCACATGAAAAGATGCTCAACATCACTCCTCATCAGGGAAATACAAATCAAAACCACACTGAGATACCACCTCACGCCAGTCAGAGTGGCTAAAATGAACACATCAGGAGACTCTAGATGTTGGCGAGGATGTGGAGAAACGGGAACCCTCTTGCACTGTTGGTGGGAATGCAAACTGGTGCAGCCGCTCTGGAAAACAGTGTGGAGGTTCCTCAAAAAATGAAAAATAGATATACCTTATGACCCAGCAATAGCACTGCTGGGAATTTACCCAAGGGATACAGGAGTGCTGATGCATACGGGCACTTGTACCCCAATGTTTATAGCAGCACTTTCAACAATAGCCAAATTATGGAAAGAGCCTAAATGTCCATCAACTGATGAATGGATAAAGAAACTGTGGTTTATATACACAATGGAATACTACTTGGAAATGAGAAAGAATGAAATCTGGCCATTTTCAGCAACGTGGATGGAGCCAGAGAGTATTATGCTAAGTGAAATAATTCAGGCAGAGAAAGACAGATACCATATGTTTTCACTTATATGTGGATCCTGAGAAACTTAACAGAAGACCAGCAGAGAGGGGAAGGTGGGGGAGGAAGTTACAGAGAGGGAAGGAGGCAAACCATAAGAGACTCTTAAATACTGAGAACAAACTGAGGGTTGCTGGGGGGTCAGGGAGAGGGGAAAGAGGCTGATGGGCATTGAGGAGGGCACCTGTTGGGATGAGCACTGGATGTTGTATGGAAACCAATTTGACAATAATATATATATATATATATATATATATATATATATATATATATATTCATAATTGAACCAGTTTTCAATATTTTCACCACTACCATCCTGCTCCATACTGCTACAAACTCTTACTTTGATTTTTATGGTAGTTACCCAAATAGGGTTCAGTTCATCCTTGCCCCCATACAATATATTCTCAGCATATTGGCCATGGCTATCTTGTTATAAATATAAATCAGATCATGTCACCCCTCTGCTCTAACCCTTTGATGACTCCCCATCTCCTTTGGAATAAAAGCCAACTCTGTAAAATGGCCTCAAGACTCAACCTGATGACATCATCATCTACCAATTTTCTCCCTGTTCATCGCACTGCTTACTTGCTTACTATTTTTTTCTAAATGTGCATTTATTTTATTTTGAGAGAGAGCGAAGCGTGAGTGAGAGTGAGCATGTGCGAGTAAGGGAGAGGCAGAGAGAAAGGAAGAGAGAGAATCCCAAGCAGGTTCCGTGCTGCCAGTGCAGAACCCAGTGCAGAGCCCAATGCATGGCTCCATCTAACAAACCACGAGGTCATGACCTGAGCCAAAATCAAGAGTTAGACGCCTCACCAACTGAGCCACCCAGATGCCCCACTCATTGTTTCTCAAACATCCCAAGCATGCTTCCACCACAAGGCCTTTGAACATGTTCTTGCCTCTTCCTGGAGTGGTCCTCTCCCAGGTACTCCCATCATGTTCTCCTTTACGGGCTCTATTAGGTCTTTGTTTAAATGTCACTTGTCTCTGAGGTCATTCTCTTTAAAAAAAAAATTTTTTTAATGTTTATTTATTTTTGAGAGAGAGAGAGAGACAAAGCATGAGCCGGGGAGGGACAGGGAGAGAGGGAGACACCGAATCCGAAGCAGGCTCCTGGGTCTGAGCTGTCAGCACAGAGCCTGACGCAGGGCTTGAACTCACGAACCGCGAGATCATGACCTGAGCCGAAGTCGGACACTTAACTGACTGAGTCACCCACGTGCCCCTGAGGCCTTTCTTGATTACCATTTTAATAACTGCAGTCTCCAACCTGGAATTGCTTATCCCTCTTTTACAATCCTGTTTTTCTTCACGGCACTTATCACCATTTTATACTAGCTAAATACTTTAATTACTGGTGCTATCTATTGTCTCCCAACTACAACGCAAATGCCAACAGGGTAGGGATTGTTTGTTTTATTCACTAATACAGTCCAGTATCTAGAACATTGCCTATCGTAGAGTAATTGCCCAATAAAAATTTCTCGAATGTACGAGTGCCTCCCGCTATAGGGGGTTGCCCTCCTTCCTTTATGTCATAAAGTGTGGTAAAATTATGCTTTACTTTTCTTGTTATTTCCAAACATCTAAGCTGTACTTCTTTATACCACTAGTGAGACGAGTTGATCGTCTTTTCATCATTTGAAAAAAAAAAAGTAAAATAATGATTTCACATTTCCTACCACCACCACTACTCTCCTCTCCACAGTGAAACTTCTCAAAGGATTTCTCCAGAAACATTTCCAATTCCTCACGTCTTACTCACTCCTCTAGTCACTTCATGTGGACTCTGTCACAAATAACCCACCAAAAACGCTCTCCCTCAGGTCACCAATGGCATTTCTGCCATTAAATCCAATGAACACTTTTCAGTTGTCCCTTTTGTCGATATTTCAGTGGCATCTGATACGCAGTTTTAAAACCATTCATTTTGGGGGCACGTGGGTGGCTCAGCCAGTCAAGTGTCCGACTCTTGGTTTTGGCTCAGGTCATAATCTTGCGGTTTGTGGGTTTAAGCCCTGAGTCGGGCTCTGCGCTGACAGTGCAGAGCCTGCTTGGGATTCTCTCTTTCCCTCTCTCTCTAACCCTCCAACCTCCCCTCCTCACGCGTGCTCTCTGTCTCTCTCTCAAAATAAATAAACATTAAAAAAAAAAACTATTCATTTTTTTTCTTGACTTTCACAGTGCTAAGATTCTTAATTTTATTCCTCCTCCTTTAGACACTCCTGTGTCTCATTTGAAGGTTTGTCCTTCTCCATCTGATCACTAACTGTTGAAGATTTCAAGTCTGAGGCTAAGGCCCTTTCTCTTTATTTATCTAATTACTCTTCCTGGGAATTTCATACATAGGCATGGTCTCACTTACTACCTGTTTGTAGGCTACTTAAAAATTTATATATCCATCTAGCTTCTTCTCTGAACTCCAAACTTGAACATTCAAATAAAGTTTACTTTTATTTATTTATTTTGAGAGAGAGAGAGAAAGAGAGAGAGAGAGAGAGAGAGAGAGAGAGAGAACGCATGTGAGCAAGGGAGGGGCAGACAGAGAGGGGAGAGATCCTAAGCAGACTGTGCAGTCAGTGAATACCATACCTACACTACTAAGAAAGGAGAAAAGTTGCATATTTACCTCATACCATTCACATAAAAGATTCCAGATAGATTAAAGTATCTAAAAAATATAAATAGAAGAATATATAGGTTTATTTTGATTATGCTGTAGGAAGGGATTTCCCAAGCAAGACATGATAACCTCAAAAACAATACAGATACTGATAGATTTGATAAGGTAGGCTATAAATCTTGGTTTGAAAAAAATTTGTAAGCTATGATGAGGGAACAATAAATGAAAAAATCTATTTGAAACATATATAAAAATAGATTGAAAACCACAGTATATAAGGATCATCTATAAAATAATAAAGAAACAAGTCCCACAGTATGAACAAAAATTGACAGAATATATAAAAACGCCTAGCAACCATTGGGAGGGTGGCTGAATACTGTTAATACTAAAATAGCTATAGATGTAATTTCTTAACGTTCAGATTTGCCACAAAAATATAGATTTCTACTATACATTGGGTGGTAAGAGTGTAGGAAAAATGAACCCACATATACTTTTGATACTAATATAAATTTGCACAGACTTTAGAGGATATTTTGGGAGTATTCATAAATATTTTCACTGTACATGGCAATTTTACTCTTAAATAGCTATACTTTAAAAATAATCACAAATTTGGGGTGCCAGGGCGGCTCGGTTGGTTGAGCGACCAACTCTTGATATTGGCTCAGGTCATGATCTCACGGTTCATGAGATGGAGTCCCCCCATGGGTCTTTGCCGCTGAGAGTGCAGAGCCTGCTTGGGATTCTCTCTCTCTCTCCCTCTCTCTCTCTCTCTCTCTCTCTCTGCCTCTAATCCCACTCACACATGCGTATGTATGTGTCTGCCTGCACACTCTCTCTCTCACAAAATATATAAACATTCAAAAAGTACTCACAAAATTATGCAAGATTATCTTGACAAGGATCATTGATTCTGACCATAAAAATTAAAAACAGTCCAACTTCCAACCAAAAGGAAAATAATTAAGTAAAATATTAATCTACATGATAAGGACTATGAGTAAGGATTTGGTAATTCTACCTAGAAAGGTGTCCATAATGTTATTAAGATTTAAAAAAAAGAAAAGAGAAGAAAGGAAAAGAAAAAAAATAGAAAAAAGAATGCATAGAAAGCTTTGCAGGAGTAGAGCTTGCCATTAACCACAGTAACTTCCAATTACGAATTTTCAGTAGAACGAGATGAGATGGAAGGGAGGTGGGGGTTCTCGTTTAACATCATACCCTTTTGGATTTTCTCACAATGATATGTATCACTTTGGTAATTTGTAAAAACAATAAATGTGAATGAGTAGAAGGGCAAGTGGTAAAATTATAAATTTGTTGCATGCTTTTACATGCTGTCTAAAACCATACATCTTCTAGCAAGTTTCCCAAATCATTTGACTTCGTAAACTGAGAATAACATGTCAGCATAAAAATATCGAACCTAAAAGTTTTGAGCACAGATATAAAAATCTGGGCCCTTCATTCAGTAATGCCTATGTCCAACATTCTTCACAACTTCGCTGGTTTACGTGCATATTGCCTAGACTGTGAGTTGGTGACTTCAAGGTATAATGGTTAAGGAGCAAAGTCAAGTAGTAGGTTAATGTGGTAAATTCAATCATGTCAGTTCACAGGTTGGGAGATGGGAATGGAACTCCTCAAAATCCTCATATAGTCCCCCAAATACTCAGAGTAATTTGTATTAAGTCAAGGTGTTTTTCTTTAGCTTGCTGGATACTTCTTACACTGATGACTTCGCTCAAAGAATCTATTACACACCGTTATCATCAACTGGCCTCTTAATATTTCTTTGGTGTGGAAGAAATTATATAATTTAATAGACTAGACTTTTAACAGCTGAAAACATCCTAAATACAAATACTCCACCTCTTCTGAATTTTCAAGGTTTTAAATTTTAACCTACTACAGTAGTAGCCAACCACTGATCTTAGCATAGAGTCAATTAAAATACCTTCTTATCCTGTAAAATGTAGAGATTTGGGGGGATTTTTTGCAGTTTGCTATAATTCTGCCGTATTTGCTCAGAAACCAAATGCAAGTCAACATTAACTAGAATGTTATATTTAGAGTTCCTAAACATAAATTACAACTTCAATTTGATTAAAACAGGAGTGCATGAAGTATTAAAATCTTATCCCCATGGCATCTAGTGCCAATTTCTTTCTGTCCATAAAAATCACCTGATTTATTGTGGCCTATATGAAATATTTAGTTTTCCTTATTTATCCTCTGTTGTGTCTTCTGGGTGACACCTGAAGAGTAGAAAGGGGGCAGGGATGCAGACCTCTTGCTATGCTCTAAAGGTAGCTATTGGGTGAAGGGTGAAGGTCCAGCACTATGCATGCTGGGATGACAATTTCTTCTTGGACTCTTCCTCTGCAGGTGGTAGGCGAAAAGCAGGTTAATGTTCTCAAACAGGTCCTGTTGACTGACACTAAGGTCCATTAGAGACATATCCTCAAAGGTGTATAAAAGGCAGTGTACTCAGTGTTGGGCTACCTAAAAGACTTGAATTCTGGGCATCTGCCCTTACAACGGGCATGGAAGGAACAATGGTGATGTCTTAGAATTTTCCTAGCCTGTAGAGAGGAGAAAGTCCAGATCTGAGGTCGTTAGGCTGAGTTTGGTTTAAAGACACATTATAAAAAACAAACAAACACACATCATTATAGCTTTTCAGTAACTGGCGTCAGTAGTAGTGGATGATTACATATCATATCAGTGGAGGTGCCCCATTTCCTTTATGGGAGAACCATAACATTTCATACAGGTTAATGGATTTTTAGCAAGATAGGATCAGAGTAATACTGTTGGTTCTTAGTAATTACCCCAATCTTATCTCTCATTCTTCTCCTACAAATACCTTAGGTTCAAACCAATCTGGCTTTGTCCTGAATATGCCCTTAATAAGTCCTAAAATCACATCTTTGCTCATGATAAATCTCCCTAGAACCCACAACCACCCTCTATCCCCATCTATGCTGTTCAATAATATAGTCTTTCTTCAGATCTTCTGTCAAATTATTCCAACTGTCGTTTATATTTAAGTTCTTGTTTTTAAATAGTTACTTGGTGCCTTCCTATGTGATAAAGATCCTCTTTCCTTTTTGTGCCCATATGAATCATGACTTTCTTCACATAACACACCCTAATTTAACAATAACTACTCAAGGGCAGGGACAAACTCTTATTGCTCTAACTAGTCAGAATCTAAGGCAGGGTTTGGCACTAGACTATCTGTTCAATGAATATTTATTGATAGAATGGCATAAAAGGATGACTATGAAAATCATACAGGTATTTTCATTGAGAAGATATATTCACCCTGTACTTCCCGATTCTTAAAAGATGCTTTGTGAGGCTTCTAAAACAATGCATAACAGTGTATTTACATTATCTCCTATTTGTAACAGACTGATGAGGGAAAAAGAAGAAATCTGGGGGAAAAAAAAGTAAAATGGCAATGAAACTAGGAAGTAGCTACTCCCTCAAACATAAAATATGAAGGCTATCTTCCAAATCAAATGGAATTAGAAAGACTTCCAGTTTCCGGTTCCACATATAAGAAGCCTAGAAGTCATCACTCTGTCCTAACAACAAGTGAAAAGCTGAATGGACTGAAAAATCAATAGCTCTTCTAAGATCCAGAAGAGGAGAGAAGAGGACACAGGGCAAACACTGCTCCTGAGACTGGAGAGCCAGACAGGTGAAAACAGGGAGTCTTGGCTTAGCAGAACATAGAAACACAAGCAGAAACCTTCCTAGTGAACAAGTACCTGGGCAAAACAACCTGAACTGTAACTGACAAATTATTGGAGGCTCAGTATGGAAACTCTGATAGGTATAGACTTGAGGGGGATCCAGTCATAAGGGGATCACCACAATTTTGTGGGATTTACCTCCAGGGACTTGACCAGCTTCCCGCAGTAAATATAAGGGGACTAATTATCGCAACCAGCTTCCCACAGTAAATGTAAGGGGAATAATTATCTCCTGCCTCCAGCAGGGACAGGGGAAAGGAACCATTTTGAAAAATACTTTTCAAAGCCAGCCCTTGGGGGGAACTACTAAACGAGAGTGTAACCTGCTGGGGTATTATCAGCAGGTATTATCCTAACCTAGCTGTGGGAAGGGAAGTATCCAACTCAAGCCTACTCTATCCACCCTCTAGCATCTTAGGAGGGAGAAAAAAAAAAAAAACCCTAAGAAACAGATGAGAAGTTCACAGTCCAGAGGCAAATACCCAATATGCAGGAGAGTAGAAGAAAGTAAATTTAGGAAAATGCACAAATCTCGGGGCGCCTGGGTGGCTCAGTTGGTTGAGCGTCCGACTTCGGCTCAGGTCATGATCTCATGGTTCGTGAGTTCAACTCAAGTGCCGCATTGGGTTCGGTGCTGATAAGTCAGAGCCTGGAGCCTGTTTCAGATTCTGTGTCTCCCTCGCTCTCTGCCCCTCCCCGACTCGCGCTCTGTCTTTCTGCCTGTCAAAAATAAAGAAACGTAACAAAAAAAAAATTCAAAAATAAGTAAACATTAAAAAATAAAAAATAGATACTGCCTTTTTGAAGGGCAGTGAGGAAATATCCACGAACACAGAAAATGTTCATACTCTTTAACCAAGCTATTCCAATTTTAGCAAACCTTGGATCTCTCAAATGTAAAAGTATGTTAAATGCTAAATTGTTTGTAATAGAAAAAATGAGAAAGGCTAAATGTTTACCAGTAGGTCAGTGTTTAAAGAAGCATAATGCATCTATACCATGGAGTATTCTGCATGTGCTGAAAAAGACTGAGCTAGATCTATGTGTATGAAAATAAGAAGATCTTCAAAATGAATTATAAAGATAATAAAGTACACTGTAGAAACTGTGTATGCTGTGATCACATTTAAGTTTTTTTGAACATACAAAAATGTGTGTGTGTGTGTGTGTGTGTGTGTGTATACACATGTATATGTAAGAATATATTAACAGGGGACTTCAACGTTTTGCTCCATATTCTTTTATTTCCGCTTTTTAAAAACTACCTCTTAATAACTTGTCGCTAGTATTTTTTTTAATATGAATTCCAAAAAGGAACAGAAGTCAGATACAGACTCAGATTCACTGAATGTGAGTCTCTAGGGTTAGAGACTGAGCATGTGTATTTTGTAAAGCTCAAGAGGGGCTTCCGATGCAAAAGTGAGGCTGCGGAAAATCGTCTGGCGGGACTTCAAAGACATTCAAGATGGAATTACCATATGACCCAGCAATTCTACCTCCAGGAACATACCCCAAAGAATTGAAGGCAGGTACTCAAACAGATATATGTATACCCATGTTCCTAACAGCCTTATACACAATAGCCAAAAGGTAGAAGAAACCCAAGTGTCCATAGATGCAGGAATGAATAAACAAGATATGGTGTGCAGATACACTGAAATACTATTCAGCCTTAAACAGAATGCAATTCTGACATCTGCTACAGTGTAGATGAAAGCCGAAGACATTACACTACCGGAAATAAGCCAGGCACAGAAGGGTAAGTAACGCATGCTTCCACTTGGAGGAAGCACCTGGAGTAGTCAAATTTAGAGGCAGAAAGTCGAATGGTAGTTGTCAGAGGCCAGGGAGGGGGAGAAATGGGAAGACATCGTTTAATAGGTACAACGTTTCAGTCTGGGAAGATGAAGAAGTTCTGAAGATGCGTGGGGGTAATGGTTGTGTGGGAGTGAGTGTGCTTAACACCACTAAACTGTACGCCCAGAACTGTTAAAATGGTGATTTTGATTTTTTACCCCAATAAAGATATCTTACTTATTTTTAATGTTTATTTATTTTGAGAAAGAGAGTGCGCACACGTGCGCGTACGCGCGCACAAACTGGGGGAGGGGCAGGGAGCCAGGATGCAGAGAGGTGAGAGACAATCCCAAGCAACCTGCACTAATAGCGCGGAGTGTGATGTGGGGCTCGATCCCTCGACTGTGCGATCATGACCTGAGCAGAAATCCAGAGCTGGATGCTCGACTGACCGAGCCACACAGACACCTCTCAATAAAAAATATTTTAAATGGAATTAGACCAACTCAAAGAAGAAAACAAGGATGAATAAATATTATTACAATCTCTAGCTGGATAGGCAATTCTCTGAAAACGAGATAGCTTCTTGAAACTTCTAATCAACAATCCATCATTTAGAATTATGAGGCCCAGAGATACAGTGAGACCCTCCCCCTAAATGGAGAATCTTTAGTGAGTCTCCTTTTTAAATCACACAGTGGAGGGAGAGATAAAGTGAAATGAGAAACTGTACCGTAATTCATTGCTTTATTTTTTGGCATCCTGTTCTCAAATCTGTAGAAAAGTCCTGGAGATAATACAGGGTGGAGGACATAGCAGAAGGTGAAATCAGATTTGTAACTGTTGACCAAGGTTAACTGAGCAGAAAAAAATGAACAGCAACTCTCCAGACAAAAAACAATGAGATACAGGGACAGCCACAATGACAATCACCCAGCTTGATTTGCTTATTTCAAAGAAACAAATAACAAACAAACAAACAAACAAACAAGAGAGATATGTCCCCGGAGAGGAGAGACATTTATAGACAAGGTTGTCTGAGAACACATGACCAAATTAAAGATACCTGCTACCCCAAGTCACCTTCCTTAGTTCTCCCCACAGGGTTGAAGCAGCTAGAAGCTCAAGTAGAACTGACATCAGTATAACAGGAACAACAGACAGTAAGGATCACTGCACCTATGAATAGATGCCTCCTCCAAAAGGAACAAATCCTGATCAAAGACGACAAAGAATACACAAAAGGGGCCCCCAGGTGGCTCAGTCGGCTGAGGGTCCGACCTCGGCTCAGGTCATGATCTTGCGTTTTGGTTCGTGAGTTCAAGCCCCCCATCAGGCTCTCTGCTGTCAGCGCGGAGCCTGCTTTGGATGCTCTGTCCCCCTCTCTTTGCCCCTCCCCGGCCCACGCGCGCACAGGCGTGTGTGCGCTCTGTCTCTCTTTCTCAAAAATAAACATTAAAAACATTTTTTTAATCTATTTAAAAAAATTAAAAATCTTAAAAAAATAGAATAAACGACAGAGGGAAAGATACTCCCCTCTTAAGAAAAATGACTCCACAAACCACTTGAACTGTTGTACATATCTTGCCTTTTCTTAACTGCAAACTCCTAAAGAAATCGTCTAGATTCACTCTCACCAAACTCTCTGCTCCTATTCTCTCTTGAACCTGAACCAGTCAGGCTTGCCCCTACCATGCCTCAGAAACGACACTTGCCAAGGTCAGCAAGGAAGTTTATGTTGCTAAATATAGTGATCATTTCTCATATTATTTGATCTACCAGAAACATTTGACGCAGTTGACTACCTCCCCCTCATTGAAATTCATTTTTCACTTGGCTTGCAGCACACTCTATTTACCTGGCTGCAACTTTGCAGTCTAGCTGCTCTTTCCTCATTTCCTGGACTTCTAAAGGTTGCAGTACCCCAGGCCTTGATCTTGTTACCTATCCTCTTTTATATTTACACTCGCTACTTTGGCGATTGCATCCTTAAGATGATCTATACACTGATGACTCACAAATGTTTATCTCGAGTCCACCCTCTCTTTGGAAGTTTAGCTTCCTAAGTCACATTTTTTAAACTTCATTTGTTTTGAGAGACAGACAGACAGACAGACACACTGCGAGCAGGGTAGTGGCAGAGAGAGAGGGAGAGAGAAGATCCCAAGCAGGCTCCGCGCTGTCGGCGCAGAGCCCGATATGAAACTTGAACTCACCAACGATGAGGTCACGACCTGAGCCGAGATCAAGAGTCAGATGCTTAACCCGCTGAGCCAGGCGCTCCTATCACATTTTCTACTAAACATTTTCATTCACATGATTGACAGAAATCCTAAACCAAACCAGTCCCAAACCGAGCTAGCAAACTTTTATTTTAAATCTGCATCTCAGATGGATGACATCTCCATCTCAGTTGATGACAACTCCTTTCAGTTACCCAGACCAAATATCGGGCATCCCTCCTTGAGTCCTCTCTTTTTCATTCTACAGATCATCTATAAATCCTGTTAGCTATGCTTTCAAAATATATCCAGATATGGCCCACTTCTCACCGTCGCTACCACAACCACCCTGGTCTCTGCCGTCACGTTCTCTTACTTGGATTACTGCAGAAGACTCATTTCTACTCATCGTGCCTTTACCTTGGCCTCCCATTAGTCCGTTTTCCACACAGCAGCCAGAATGATCCTACTAAATATAAGTTAGATTGTGTCCCTTCTATCATAACATTAATCCAAATCACCAATATTTTAATCTTCCCCTTTGTATTCCAAAAGTTTTTACAATGATCTACACACCCACATAACCTGCTCCCTCCCTTGCTTTCTGACACCTCTCACTGCTCTCACACACACACTCCACTCCTTAGAGCAAGCTTTGTTTTCCAAACACACCAAGTAAACTACCACCTAGAACCCTGCCGCTGGCTCTACCCTCTGCCTAAGACTGTTTTGCCCCATTAGGAGTGTTCCATATTCCCTCACATTCCCCATGTCCTTATGTCAGTATCAACACTTTGCGGGGCGCCTGGGTGGTTCAGTTAGTGAGGCATTGGACTTCAGCTCGTGTCATGATCTCACAGTTTATGAATTCAAGCCCCACAGTCGGGCTCTGGGCTGACAGCTCAGAGCCTGGAGCCTGCTTTGGATTCTGTATCTTCCTCTCTCTCTGCCCCTCCCCTTCTCACTGTCTCTCTCTCTCTCTCAAAAATGAACATTTAAAAAATTTAAAATAAATATCAACACTTCAGTGACACATTCTCTTTTTTTAAAAATTTTTTTTTACATTTATTTATTTATTTTTGAGCGACACAGAGAGAGCACAAGTGGGGTAGGGGGAGAGAGAGAGAGGGAGACACAGAATCCGAAGCAGGCTCCAGGCTCTGAGCTGTCAGCACAGAGCCCAATGCGGGGCTCGAACTCACAAACTGTGAGATCATGACCTGAGCCACCAAAGTCGGAAGCTTAACCGACGGGGCCACCCAGGTGACCCACAGTGACACATTATCTTAACCACTAATCTAAAACTACAACTGTTGCCCACAGTATTTTATATTTCACTCTGCTTGCTCTATTTTTATATCTCACATTTTACATACTATGTGTTTTACTTATGTATCCTGTTTATTGTCTGACTCTTCCCATTGGCATAGAAGCTGTTGATTTACTCCTATGGCAATACCCTAACATCTAAGATAGTACCTGGTACATCGTAAGTTCTCAACAAATATTCGTTAAGTAAGGAATTGACTATGCAAGGAAATAGAAGAACATTCAAAAATGTTGATACTTTTCATTAAAGAAAAAAGTTCTGAAAAGTGAGCTAAAAGAACTGGAGAGACACATCTAAAGAATAGTGAAATTGTAACAGGAATAAAAAAAAAACCCAGAAACTACAAGGGGTAGAAAAGACATTAGAAAAGCTATTGAGGCCAGGTTTGAGAAATTATTGCACAAACACAAAAACATGCACAAACACACACAGAATAAAGTGATAAGTGAGAAGAGAGTATGTGATAGATATAGATGACAAAGAAAAGTCAGCATTCAGGGAACTGGTGTTCCTTGAGAGATTGAAGAGAACAGAGGGATCAAAAGACACCATTCAAAGTTCTAATACTAGAGGAATCTCTTGAAATAAAAGAAGACATAAACCTGAATGCCAAAGTGACACACAGTGTTGTGGGGAAAATATATGAAATAATCAATCCCACAACATATCCTGGGGAAGTCACTAAATGCTAATTATAGAGAACCCCACAGGTATCTAGGCAGAAAAGAAAGCAAATCACTTACATACGGGGGGAAAATAAGTCTAGTATTAGAGGTTTTCACAGGAACGTTTAATAAAAGAAGCCAATGGAGCAAAGTATACAAAATTCCTTGGAAAGAAAAGCACAACTCTATGATTTTATAATTTGAAAATTCTCAACGTAAAAAAAGTGTTTGAAAGATACTCTCAAATGGAAATGAAATTCAAAGATTAGTACCTTGAACAAATCAAGCCAATTAAAACATTAACAACAATAAAGAGATCACTAAAAAAAGTATAGATATGAAAGGATAATGAGGGATAAATAATAATGGAAAATATACTACCAAAACATAATGCAATGACAAGTGCTAAAAATATCAGTAATTTAAAAAATAATGTTAAAATAGCAAAAACTAGAATACTAGTGGAGGAAGAGGAGAGGTGGAAGTGTACCAACTATTTTTTAACTTTTATAGATGAGTCGGTTGGCTGTATAAAGCTCAATAAATACAAGAATAAGCATATTAGTAAAAGTTAAAAAGTAAATACTATGATAAATATAATTAGCTAAACATGAATTATCTAAAGTACACAAAAGAATAAAATAATCAAATATCACACAGTCAAAACAAGTATTAAAAGCAAAATACAAGTGTGAGGAGGGAAGATGGCAGATGGTAGGAGGACCTTAGGCTTGTCGCATCCTATGAACTCAGCTAGATAACTATCAAAGTATTCTTAAGCACCCCAGAAATTGACCTGAAGACTGACAGAACAAACTCCACAACCAAAGGGAGAGAAGAGACCACATGGAAGAAGGTAGGAAGTACGGAGATGTGGTTTAGGGGAGAAATGGATCCTGTGGAGGGGAAGGAACCATGGTTGCAGACAAGGGAGAAAGAAAGAGAGAGAGAGAGAGGGAGAGAGAGAGAGAGAGAGGAGCACACAGGGGAATGCACAAAAGATTGTTTTCCCCAAGTCATTGGCTTGGAAAACAAGAGAGGCTGAATTTTGTGAGTTCTTGCAACTAGCAGAGATTACATCCTGGGATAGAATCTGGAGAACACTGCACTGCTCTTGGAGAAAAGACAGGCAAACAACAATGGGGGTGGGGATGGGGTGGGAGGGTAGAGCAGATGACATGGACACCACTATCTGAACAATGCCTGGGGCACACAGAGGGGGAGATTATTTGCTCTTTTTGGAGCACTTCCCTGATTGAAACCTCTCTAGGAACAAAGGAACTGGCTGGAGCAGTGTCCCTCCACCCCTCAGCATAAACACACAGGTTCCTGCAGGAAGCAACAACGGCTGCTTAACTTGCTTACACCAAGCACCACCCTCCTGCACTCTGGCAGAACCGCCCTTCTCAGTCAATCTTGCCTCAATTCTAGCAAGGCAGGGCCCTTTCCCAGAAGAGGAGGACAAATCCCTTTCCATACCACATCTCTCAACCAAAGAGATCTGCAGGGCCTCAGTTCTGGTGGAAGTGGTGTCAGGTCTCATTTCACAAGCAGACCAGAGCATACCTAGCTAAAGCTCACCACATTCAGGCCAGGGACCAAGCACTGCCCACAGCATGACTGGCCTAAAGGATAGAGCAGTCAAAACACAACACCAGAGTGCACACAGCACATACTGAAGACACTCTCTGAAGGGCCAGGCCTTGGACATTATATGACCTCTTTTTCATAAGGCATTAACTTTCAGGAGCAGGAGACATAACTGGCTTTTCTAATACAGAGAAGAATGCAGACAGACTCAGACAAAATACCAAGACAAAGGAATTTATCCGAAATGAAGAACAAGATAAGGCCACAGCCAGAGATCTAAGTAAAACAGATATAAGTAACAAGCCTGATGGAGAATTTAAAGCAACAATCATAAGGATACTCACTGGGTTTGAGGAAAGAATAAAAGACATCAGTGAGACACTTACCATAGAGATAAATGAGTTAAAAAAGCAAAGGGGGGGGGGGGGAAGAGAGACAAACCAAGAAACAGGTGCTTAACCATCAGAAAAAACTGACGGTTACCAGAGGGGAGATGGGTCAAATAGATGATGGGGATTAAGGAGTGCACTTGTCATGATAAGCACAGGATATTGTATGGAAATGTTGAATCACTATATTGTACACTTGAAACTATCACAGTGTACATTAATGAACTGGAATTTAAATAAAAACGTTTTAAAAAGGTAAAATTACGTAGCTATTAGTATTTACTACATAACTATTTTTTTCTGTTAAATGTTTATTTATTTTTGAGAGAGAAAGCCCCACTGGGGGAGGGGCAGGAAGAAAGGGGGACAAAGGGTCTGAAGTGGACTACACGCTGATGCAATGTGATGTGATGACAGCGAGCCCGTTGCAGGGCTCAAACTCATGAACTGTGAGAAGTCAGACCCTCAACTGACTGAGCCACCCGGGCACCCCTCTACATAACTATTTAGAATGTAGTTTGCCTAGTGGTGTGGAGAACTTCAAAAAGGGCCCTGGCACAAGGCTAAATAAATAAATGAATATAGTAATAAGGAAAAAAAATCAAATAAAAGCAAAATACAACATAAAATAGACAAAAACAAAAATTTTTTGTTATGCCAATTATAAGTAAAAGATTACCCAATTTGATCAAAAAATAAAATTCTACCCTTGCTAAATACAAGGAAAGCAAATCAAATTCAGATAATTTAAGGGGCACCTGGGTGGCTCAGTCGGTTAAGCATCTGACTTTGGCTCAGGATCATGGGTTTGAGCTTCCCCCACTCTCTCTCAAAAATAAATAAACATTAAAAAATTAAAAAGAAATAAGGGTGTGTGTGTATCAAACAAATATAAACAAAAGAAAAAGCAAACAATGTCATTAGTATCAGTGAAATGTAAGAGAAAGAATTTAAATGGGATTTTAAGGAGAGATTTTTATAAAAAATGGGGCACCTGGGTGGCCCAGTTGGTTAAGGGTCTGACTTCAGCTCAGGTCATGATCTCACAGTTTGTGAGTTCAAGCCCCGCATTGGGCTCTGTGCTGATAGCTCAGAGTCTGGAATCTGCTTGGGATTCTTTGTCTCCCTCTCTCTGCCCCTCCCCTGCTCACACTGTCTCTCTCCCAAAATTAAAATAAACATTAAAAAAAAAATTTAAAAATGGATATACTCCATAATGAAGAGCTTACTTGTCCTGAAACATCATACACAAATAATATAGCATCAAAATTCACAGACCAAACTCTCACAAATAATATGTGGAGAAATGGAAATATAATTGTTATAGAGACTTTTACTCATATGTTCATGATAAATCAAATAGGCAAAAAACAAATAAGAATGCAGAGTTATTTTAAACAGTTAACAAGGTTAAATTTATAGATACAAGTAACAATGTAGTGTGTAATTGGAGAATAAACTCTCTTTCAAACACCCACATACCCCCATGTTAAGGTATAAATAAAGCTTTGACAAAGTCCCCAAAGTAGAAAATGTACAGGTCAGATTATCCAAGCACGGAGCTATAAAATTAGAAGGCTATAATAAAAATGATAACAAAGAGACGAAAAATACTGATAGGGAAATTAGAAGCAACAACAAATGCACAAATTCTTTGCTATGTAGTTCCTATGTCCTATATGAAACTAAAATTAAAACTGCAGAACATCTGGAAAATGGCGATAATGGAAAGAACATGCATGACATCATCATACAAAGTCACGCCATTAACTATGAAAGAATGAAAATAAATCAAATAGAAAAAATTCACTAAAAAATACAAAGTTAATCAAAGCAGAAAGAAATGATTAATAATGGGAAATTAGATAACAATGATTTTGAACACTGAAAAATGGGAGAGCAATTAAATACTTCCAAGAGTGTATTTCAAGAAGATATTGGGGCGCCTGGGTGGCTCAGTTGGCTAAGTGTCTGACTCTTGATCTTGGCCAGTGTCATTATCTCACGGTTCGTGAGACTGAAACCTGCATTGGGCTCTGTGCGGACAGTGCAGAGCCTGCTTGGGATTCTCTCTCTCCCTCTTTTTCTGCTCCCACCCCGCCAAGGCACATGCGCTCGCTCGCTCTCTCTCTAAAATAAATAAATAAACATAAAAAAGGAGATATAGAAAGCACTAGTTATTATAATGTGTAAAAACCGAGATATCAAGGGGTACCTGGGTGGCTCAGTCGGTTGAGCAACCAACTCTTAATTTCGGCTCAGGTCATGAACCTAGGGTCATGGGATGGAGCCCCGAGTAGAGCTCTGCAGTGAGTGTGCAGCCTGCTTAAGATTCTCTTTCTCTCTCCCTCTGCCCCTCTCCCCTGCTCACATGCCCACTCTCCCTCTCTAAAATAAAGAAAACAAACTTGAGAAATCACAAATATAGAAAATTATGAATTACATGGAAGAAGTAATTTTACATACAAATAATGTTTTAAGTATAAAAGATTAATTTGCACAAATTTTGTGCAAATAAACATAAAATTTTGGGTTAAATGACTTTCTAAAAAAATTTAAATTACCAAAAGTGATTCATGATAACAATACTTAAGCAACCTACTAACCCGTATCCATGGAAGAAACTGAAAATATTTTATAAAGAGCAAATCTTCTCCATCATTTCCCACCCATATAATTTCACAGAAGAGTTTTGTAAAACAGAGAAGACACAGATAATGCCAAGGCTATTTAATCAGGTACAGAATACAGAAAAAGAATTCAAGCTTCCAGTTTTTAATAAACTCAACATTATACAGACAGAAAAACTCAACAGACATAACACAACGAGAACTACAGAACAATCTAATTGGGTATTACTGATGCCCAAAGCTTAAATAGAGTGTTAGGTAGATCTTCCTGTAGCATATTAAGAAAGTAGTATCAATCACTTTATGCTTGTTTCCTCACCTGAAGAGTGGGAAAATTAAATGACCTCAGGAATTTTGTGAGGGTCAAATAAGTCAATCCACATAAAGGGCTTAGAGAATAGCCTCTGGTTTACAGTAGATGGATGGATGGATGACGGATGGATGGATGGATGGATGGATGATGGATGGATGAAGATAGAGATACATTTAGTTAGATTTATTTTTTTAATGTTATTTTGAGAGAGAGAGAGCAAGCGAGCATGAATGGGAGAGGAGCAGAGAGAGGGAGAGAGAGAATCCTAAACAGGCTCTGCCACGGTCAGCACGGAGCCCAACACAGGGCTTGATCTTGTGGGTTGTGAGATCATAACCTGAACTGATATCAAGGGTCGGATGCTTAACCCACTGAGCCACCCAGGAGCCCCCATTTAGATTTATATTTAAGATTTATAATTAAGGTTTATATATATATATATATATATTTATATTTATATATATATATATATATCTCACACACGCACACATGTCATACCATGTGAATGTCTCCTATGTTCCTATATTTCAATCTCAAAGAGGTGTTACTATCAAAAGAACATATTATCTGCGGTGAAAAATTGATTTAATAAAAGCGAGTGTTTTATTTGCATGTCTTAAACACTAAGCTAAGGACAGAGTCCCCAGAAATACTTCTTCAAACCTTTTTCTTTCCTTCTCTTTTCCATTTCCTTCATATTTTAAAGCTATTTCCATTACTATGTCCTCAGAAAACCCTGAGATGTGAGCAAAGCTCATCAGTCCTTAAATTTTCCCTTCTTACCACCATTCCATCTTCATATTTTAGTGCTAGCTTAATCGATTGCACTTAAACCCTCTTCCTCCTCCTCAACCTTCTCAAACTAAATTTCTTTCTTCTCATTCTTTTTTTTTTTTAACTTTTATTTATTTTGGAGAGAGAGACAGAGTGTGAGCAGGGGAGGAGCAGAGAGAGAGGGAGACAGAGAATCTGAAGCAGGCTCCAGGCCCTGAGCTGTCAGCACAGAGCCAGACGTGGGGCTTGAACCCACGAACCGCAAGATCATGACCTGAGCCAAAGTCAGACGCTTAGCCGACTGAGCCACCCAGGCGCCCCTCTTTCTTCTCATTCTCAAATTTAAGTCACAAAAGTCAGAAATGTCCCCTTGCTAGGTACATCCTTTCTCATAGATCCAGTCTAATTTCTTAATTCAACAGAAGGAGAGCAATGCTGAGAATACTTAAGCAGTAGTAACTTTTATCCTGTTGCATCTAAATGTATGTACTTGTAAGTGCACAGATGTTCACACACAAACACAAGCAACACATACTTGTGTTTGTGTAATAGAGCTAGGCAACATTCCATATCAGGTAAACAGAATTACTGTCTTCTTCTCAAGGGATATATAATATTTCATCATTTGACTTGAACATAGCTTATTTAATCGTTCTCTCACTAATAGATATTTAAGTTGTTTGGTGGGGGTTTTTTGTTTGCTTGAATATATTCCAAATACCTCCGTGAATTTGTGAAAATATATGTGTGTGAGTGAATCTGTATGCGTGTATGTGTGGGTAGGTATACATAAAAATGTTTAAAATACATATTATAGGGGCGCCTAGGTGACTCAGTCAGTTAGGTGTCTGACTTTTGGTTTCAGTTCAGGTCATGATATCACGATTTGTGAGTTCAAGCCCTGCGTCAGGCTCCGTGCTGACAGTGCGGAGCTTGCTTGGGATTCTCTCTCTCCCTCTCTCTCTCTCTCTCTGTCCCTCCCTTAATCATGCTCTCTCTCTCAAAATAAATAAATAAATTTAAAAGAATACATATGTTTTATATTTTATTACTATACATTATATGTATTTTATTACTATATATAGCAATGTTATTACATATATATGTAATACATTCAGGATGAAATACATATATTTATATACCTATATATTTTAATATATATATATAATAATAAATATATATACACATAAATACATATAATACACATATATTATATATACACAAAAATACATAAAAATATATATAGCTTTGTCATAGGTGTATCAATTGTTTCCAGTTTGCCATTTGCCTTTTGACTCTTTTGGCGAACATAAGCTTGGACATTTTGTAACATAATTGATCTTTAATGTCTTTTAATTTTTTTTATCATTCTGAGACGCTACCAACATGGAAATTATTTTAAAAATATTTTTTTTAAAGTAATCTCCACACCTAACATGGGGCTCAAACTCACACCAAGATCAGGAGTTGTGTGCTCTACCGACTGAGCCAGCCAGATGCCCCGAAATGATTTTTAAAACTCGTGATTTTATGAAATATTTCTCTTCTCATTGAAAATATTTTAGGCAATGTTTTCCTAGTTACCCAACTGTCCCAACAACACCTATGTAAGAAAAAAAATCCATCTTTCTCTACAGATTTGAAATGCCAAATTTATGATGTGCCCCATAGATATTTGGGTCTATTTCTTTTTTTCTTTTTTTGACATTACTACCTTTATTGTTGTTTTAATATCAGCTTTTATTCAGCTTTGTTGCTGAAAACATAGAGATATAGCTTAGTCTGAGCACCAAATGGGTTTACCAAAACTGATATTTGGATCTATTTCTTGATCTTCTATTCTGTTGTTACTTCTTGCACTATTATAAACTTCTATTAATTACTAAAAATTTATAAGATGTACATCTAGACACTCATTAATCTTTTGCATAATTTTCTAGTTTTACCAACCTCCACTTTCTGTCCCTTTATTCTCTGCTTCCTCATAAAGTTCTCAACAAAACTTCGTTATTATCCTGCTTTCCTTTCCTTCAATGCATTCTTGAACCCAGTGGTTTCTAATAACTTTAAAATCCATTTCACAAGCCCAAATCTCTTTCCCAGTTCCACCTAATATATACGGCATGAGCCCATTTGTGTGTGCACATGCATGGGATAGGATACAAGTGATTAATGCATGAATACAGGGCCAACTATTGTTCCCTCCGTACCTAGCACTGGTATCTATTTGCTTGTTTATGTATTCACTGTCTGTCTTACCTGCCATAATGCGAGATCCATAAGCCAAGGTTGTTTCGGGTCGCAACTTTGTTCCTGAAGGATATTGTCCCTGGGTATGGGATGGAGTTAGTTTTTAAGCTTAAAAAATCATTGGCTTCCAATGAACAGGAATGCTATCACCAGCTGGTAGAGAACCTGTCTTCTTGGTGCCAGCTCCAGCAGATCTAAACGTGACAGCTGCCCCCTTCGTTATGAACCTTTGGATCACTTTAGCTTAAGGAGGATTTCATACACGAAGACTAGGTTCTTTGGGGGGAAATTAGCTGATTTTGGCAAGTGTGACACCATTTCCCTAGAACACTGCTAGGGCTACTTGAGGGTGAGAAAAATTAGTATAGTCCCCAGGCCATCGTCAACCCAGTCCCCTACAGGGGACTCGGGTACTATTTTCTCACCTGACAGAATCTAACCCACTTTCCCAAAGCCACACCTGGTGGGTTAGTAAATCTCCTCCTGGGAATGCATATGCTTTGTTGAAATCCATTGGAGCCACTCATCAGAGGACTTAATTGCCTGTCCCTGAGAGGCTGTCAGCCATAAGAACCGTGTCATTGATTTTAAAGGCAAAAAGTGAGTGTCGGAATTCGTTCTACTCTTAATGGATGGGGTGGATATGTCATCAGTGACATTACTAAAAGTCATGCCTTATAGGGAGCATAAAGTGTCCTACTTACAAATATAGAACTTCATTAGAGCATCCACTCACTGCTCTCTCACTTTCCTTTGCAAAAGCTTTCTGCTATTTGTCATAATCAGGCCTATAGGTCTAACTTTGGCAAACCTAAGCTCTCTGCAGGGTAGATGAAGCTTCAGAAGAAAAAGTCAATCAAAACAACATCTTAGTTAAAAGACACCTTTAAGATCACCTACTCCACTTCCCACATTCTGCAGATAAAAAAGAATGAGAGTCTGGAAAGGCAGTGCATTCTCCCCAACACGCCACCACATTTCCATGCTAATCTGAAATAAATGTACGTGGACAATAAACATAAAATGAAGGCGTAACAGGTTTCAGCTGAGTGACACCAAAGAAGAAGCCTCCTTTTCGGATGTGTCACGTGTAAAACATCAGGAGAATTTCTGATTGGAAATGGCATCTAAAATATAATCATTTCTGGAACTGGCAGAGTAAGGAATTCCAGACGTTTATTTTTCCGGGACAGCAAGGGAAATACTAGCAAAAATCGTCAAAATCAACTCTTTGAGAATTAAGGAAATTGACAAAAGGCCTGCAACAACCTAAGGAGTGTTTGTCAAAGAAAAATGGCTAATCAGCACAAAGAGTGAGCTCTCTGGGACTTCAGTCGTCCTATCCCCATCCCCTTCCCAAAGCTCCACGGTAGACTTGAAAACTAACAGCCTCACAGCTGCAACGTTCTTAAAATCAGTCACCGTAGGGGGCAGAATGTGTTTGGAACTCACCGTATCACCCAATTCCCAAATAACTGTTACTACTTGACCTGTTTGGCAGCTCTCTGGAACAGTCCCATTTACCGTGTCTTTATCTGATGTGATTCTGAATTCTCTCAGGTGGAAAAGTCCTAATCCCCAGGGTGTTTGTCAAGAACAACCAGTAGCAACTGTTGAATACTGCAGCTGCATGAAGCGGTGATACCAGTTGGGACGAATAAGAGATTGGACAAAAGTTAAAACAAATACTTGGAAAACGAGATATCCCTAGAGGGCTTTGAAAAACTACGTATTTTTTTTGAGGATCTAGAAGTCAATGCACATGTGTAGAGTTGGATGAGCGGCCAGAGAATATCTGAAAACACTCAAAGCAGGGCACCTGGGTGGCTCAGTCGGTTGAGCGTCCATCCGACTTTGGCTCAGGTTATGATCTCAAAGGTCGTGAGTTCAAGCCCTGCATCTGTCTCTCTGCTGTCAGCACAGAGCCTGCTTCAGATCCTCTCTCCCTCTCTCTCTCTCAAAAGTAAAAAAAAAAAAAAAACCACTTAAAAAAAAAGAAAACACACAAAGCTTTCACCTCAGACTGATCTTAGGGTTCTACACAAGTAGGAAGTGAAAACTAAGACAGAATTGTCAACTGCTTGCCTAAGAGTTGAAGGCATGCCTAAGCATACATGCAGAAACCTTGAAAAAATCAGGGATAAATATTGGTTCAATCATTTAAGTAAACCCCTCTTCAGTCAGTATCTTTCTACGTCATTTGCTTGGATTATCAGAAAACCAAACTATGAAGTCAAGGGAAAGATATGAAATCAGTATAGCAGATATGCACTCACCGAAAGATGCAGAGACCAGCAATGAGACTGAGATCTGTGTGTATGGGTCATATTTTGACATATGAAATTTCACTTTTAATAAAGGTGGCTTATATTGCTTACCGGATGTAGTTCTTCTCAGTCACCTGGATGGGTTACACAATGGCCAACACCAAGGGAGCTCTAAATGACCTTTCCCTGGCCTCAGATTCTTTTAGAGTTCTATTTGCCACTGGAATCACTGTGGAAGCTAAGGTACTACCACCAAAATGAAAGCAGTAAGTTAGTCTTAGGCTTGGCCCGATTTGCTGCAACTGTAATTTTTTTGGTATTGTTGTTGAATCTCCATTCTCTACAAATTTACCTAACTCTATCTTAGCAGTTTTTAAGCATATCGGGAAAGAGGGGGGGTTATATGACTTCATCAGCATGCAAAACCCAAGCATTTGTTCAGTTTAATTGGTCTTTCATACCTCTCCAGAGAACAGGGATAGGTACATAATTAAGGGCCTGGTGCTTTCAGTTTTCCAGAACAAAGGGAATTTCCCCCCGTTTTAACTCTTCTCTCCATGAGGGAAAATAAAACTACTAGAAACTTTTAGAAAACAGGTACCCACTATAAAACTTAAGAAAAAGAAATGAAGACAGGAAATCGCACCTATATGCATTTCGTGAAATTCCTTCACTCACAACAGCCTCACCTTTCTATCTCTCTCTCTGACACACATGTACACACACCTCACTAACCTTCAAGAACTGGGTAAGATGATTAGTAGAAAGTTAGTTTGTATGCCAGGACCCTTACTTTTCTTTTTCTTTCTTTTTTTAATGTTTATGTATTTGTTTTGAGAGAGATAGAGGTTCCATCCAGTCGGCGGAGAGACCGATGCGGGGCTCAAACCCATGAACTGTGAGCTCATGACCTAAGCCGAAATCAAGAGTGGGACGCTTAACCAGCTGAGCCACCCAGGTGACCTGACCCTTACTTTTTCATATAGAAAATTCTTCCCCAAATCTCGTGCACCTCCATGTCAAACAGGAGATTCTAGTGAAATCTTCTGTTTTCATATCCCTCTCTTCTCAGTCATGGTTGATTGGTTTTGTGCTGCTGATCAAAGTGGGCCAAATATTAATACCCTGACTCATAACTACACATCATTGATCCAGAGTTAGGAACGTGACTGAAGCCTAGCCAAACAGAATTCTAACTTGAGTTTTGTTTTGTTTTTTTTCTAAAATGCAACAGAGGAAAAGATACAGTCTGCTTCTGAGTGTGATGCAAAAATGTGAAGCATGAGAAATGCTGGTGTGGAAAAAAATCAGGTTGAGTGAATAGAACCAACACAGAAAGGGAAGCAGAGATGAGAGACAGAGAGAGAATTCAGGATTGCTCTCGTTATCCTGGAGGTCAGCTGAACCGCTGCCATTTCCATGGTTATGTAAGCCTTAGAATGACTTCTCCTGCTTGCTTCAGCTGGTTAGAATGAAGTTTCTGTCAGTAGTGACCAAAAAAGTCCTGACTAACATGGAAATAAATTTAACCATAGCCAAGTTGGACAGAGAGCAAGGAAAGCATTAGGTAAAGAAAACTTCAGAAAAAAAGATAATATGTTACCTGGACTCTGAAGATAAGTAGACCGTCATCCACCAGAGAATAAAGAAAAATAATATTGTTGTCAGAATGACATCCATAGCCAAGATAGATGGGAGGGAGACCAGATTTGCTAAGCTCTGCGGGACGTACAGTTAGAGAAGTCCAGAATAAAATTTCAGTATATCTCAGGGGAGAAAACAGGCCTGCAGATATGACTCAAGTAGTTAAAACATCTAGTTGTTATTTGAAGCCATGAGAGAGAAGACATCACCCAAGGAGACAGTGAAATATGAAAAAGAGGCTTCAGAGAGAGCACGGAGGAACAGTGCATTTAATAGATGAAGAGACTGAACGGAGCTGGCACGGAAGTTAAGAAGAAAAAATCAAAAATGGTAGGACAACCAAAAGAGAACAGTACCTCAGAAACCGAGAGAGAGAGAGAGAGAGAGAGAGAGAGAGAGAGAGAGAGGCCCTAAATATGCTACAGGACACAGAATTCACATAAGAAACAAATGATGGGTGCAGGGAGATGTTGGAAGGCTATTGTCCTGATCTAGGCAAGAGTGAACAAGGACGGTGGCATGTATGTAGTGGACAGGAGACATTAGGTAAACATGTAGGTGTTTATATTTTCAACACTTAGCCATTATTTGGTCAGAAAGAAGAGGTCACGGATGTTGCCCAGATTTCTGGCTAGGGCTACCCGGTATATAATTAGTGCCATTCGCTGGGCCAAGAAATGCACACTGAGGAGCTGTTTGGTAGGGACAATGATAAGTTCTCTTTGCATATGTTGATTTGTAAAGTGCCTATTCTATATTCAAGTATACATGTGAAGTAGAGAGTGGAATATACACTTTCGGAGCTCAAAGATCTGCGCTAGGGATATAATATTATGAGTGACCTGCTTATATTTGAACTCAAGGAGTATATGGTTTTGCCTATGGCAGCTGTGAGACGTGAAAAGGGACAAGGAGACATCCGTGAGGAGCTCCACCATTTAAGGGCCAGCTAAAGGACATTGAGTCCTCGAAGGGCGATTTTGAAAGAGCAACTAGAGAGGGCGGAGGAGGACCAGAAGTAGGTGGTTTCTCAGGATCCAAAGGAGTGCTCATGGGTAGTCAATACTGTCATACGTAATAGAGCTGTCTGGTGAAAGGAATATTGAAACTATTACCTGGACAAATATGGAGGCCATTGGTAACCATGGAGGAAGACATTTATGTGGAGACACTAACGGTGGAGAAATACGAGAAGATTGGAATGGTTTTAAAAGGAAACAGATCAGAAGGTAATAAAGAGAGCAAATACAGGTGACTCTTGAGAAGTTTGCCTCTAAAAGGAAGGAGAAATAAAGAACTAGCTGAAGGAGGAAGGCACTGCATTTGTGCCATTGTGAAAGCATATGTCTATTTTTATTTTTATTTATTTATTTTTTAAATGTTTATTTTTGAGAGAGAGAGAGAGAGAGAGAAAAGAGAGCAAGCAGGGGAGGGGCGGGGGGGGGGACAGAGGATCTGAAGCATGCTCTTTGCTGATAGCAGCAAGCCCAATGTGGGGCTCGAACCCACAAACCATGAGATCATGACCTGAGCTGAAGTTGATGGTCAACCAGCTGAGCCACCCAGGCGCTCCAAAATATATCTATTTTAAAAAAATTTTAATGCTTTTTTTGGGGGGGGGGGAGAGAGAGAGAGAGAGAGACAGAGTGCGAGCTGGGGAGGGAGACACAGAATCTGAAGCAGACTCCAGGCTCTGAGCTGTCAGCCCAACGCGGGGCTCGAACTCACAAGCTATGAGATCGT
Source organism: Acinonyx jubatus (assembly GCF_027475565.1). Classification (NCBI taxonomy): domain Eukaryota; kingdom Metazoa; phylum Chordata; class Mammalia; order Carnivora; family Felidae; genus Acinonyx; species Acinonyx jubatus. The sequence goes on from NC_069389.1 coordinate 114,488,945, forward strand.
GACTTGAGCCCAAGTAGGACGCCCAACCACCCAGGCGCCCCAACATATATCTATTTTTAAATAGACCTTCTAATTGGTACTGGTGTGAGGCCAGATCATGAAGTGTCTTAAGTGCCATCCTAAGGGGGTTGGAATTTTTTCTTATAGACAATGTGGGACCATTGGGAGAGATATAAACAGATCTCAATTTTAGTGAGAGCAAGAGGGTTTTTAAGGATAAGACTAACAAAAAGGGACAAATTAGGTGACTATTACAACAGTCCAGCAAAGAGATAATAAATGTCTAAAATATGGCAGTTGTAGCATATTTAGGGATATTAATGAGACGTAATTAATAGGGTATGGGGGTAAAACTGACAAGAATACTAAGGATGACCCATAAATATTACCCCTGAGGGAATGGGTCAATAGTGGAATCACATATAGAACTAGGAACACAGGAGGGACGAGTCTATGGGTAAGGCAATGGTTGGATTTGAATGTACTGTACTTGTGTAATTCCCAAGTGGAAATGTGCACTAGATGTCTGGGAGATGGAAGATGGAAAGAGACGATTACGTAAAGGATTAACTGCACTTAAGGTGTTTCATTGCATAGAAGCGTGGTGTAAACTCCCAATTTCAAAATCAAGGAACATTTTTTGTTTGAAGCTATATTTATGTTTCCATTTTCCTAGATTGAGTATATATAATCATAAAATATACAGTTTCATTAGTTGAAAAGGTTTTCCATCTCTGGGAGACTGTGTATCAAGAGTTCTGCCCAAGAGTTGTGTAATTCAATAAAATCCCAGAGGACACTTCAGGGGAAAAATAACTACCAAAGAAACCAACACATTTGGACTGACAACTCTACATGATATATTTTTGCTTTCACTGAAAAATAAACAGTTCTTTGGCTTGGTTTATTATTAATATCGTCTCTCTCATACATGCTTGAAAATTACCCACCAAGATATATAATCGTCTTAAATAGTAGCCTATGTCTAACTTGATGGGTTGAGGTTGGCTGCCTTTGTGGAGCACTGAAACGTGCAAGCCTTTCACAGCAACTTCAGCTCATTTTCTTTGGAATAGTGATCTTGTTACACTTTAAATGAAACTTGGGGAAAATACTAGATCATATATTTTTTTTTGCCGCGTCAGAGTGACATGTAAGTCAACGTATGTATTTTATTCCTACCTGCCATCTCCAAAGTCAAGGGACCCTAACTGGGAGACCTTATTTTCTGTAGGCACTCTACCAAATTTTGACATCTGGCACAGACACGGTTTAATACATACCCATCTTTCTCACTCACATGGTAGGTGGGGAACTCATCTCTGCTTACAAATAAGACACTCTTTCAAGTTTCTTAGTTATCTTCCTCTGAAGATATTTTCTCTTAAGTGTACTGTGTTACAGGAAGATTCCGCTGTGGTTGTGATTCATTAACTCTAGGCACTAATATATACGGTGTGAGAAGGACGGTAACATTTAATAGGGCAGATTGAAACCGACCGGAACTGCAAGACGATGGATGCCAAAGAGTCTCCATGCGTGACCCTGAGCAAGTTATTGAACCTCTCCAAGCCATAAACTCTCTACACAACGCAAACACTGAATTATTCAGAGACGTCCAGATAACTAACTCTATGCAGAAATTCCTACCTTGTGTCCCTGCTCTGGGTTAAGTTCTCCTTCTCCATCTTCCTGGAGTAGCCTTGGGAACTTGATCACTGGCCTTACTACATTATTTTTAAAGGTTCTGTGCACAGGCCTGTACCATGAGGATTTTTATCAGGTCCTACTCATCTGTTCATTATCCAAATAAAGCAAAGGGCGTAGAGCCACAGTAGGTGCTCAGTGAAGCTTTATGACACTGAATATTTCCCCATTTTCATTCCATTGATCTCACTGGTATAGGATTAACCACTGGTCTTTGCTGCCTCACTTACAGAGAAGGTGTATTGTTACATATACCCATTTTAAACATCAATTCCTCTAAAAGCTCAGGAGAGTTCTCATGTCAATCAGAGTGTGTTGGTGAATCATAAAATGTGGAATTTAATTTGTACTAGAAAGACCATATTATAATTATTCTTAATTCTGGCCGATTATATAGCTAAAGCCATACCATGCATAATGGATTTGGCTTGTGATATAAAATCTACGAAGTATATAAGTGACGGGAAGGGAGGGTCAAGGCCTGCCAGCCTCATGACAATCAGAAATTCACTTCAACCTGATCTTAGCGTAGACAAACTAGCAATCGAAGGATGATTTTGAATAAAAATAAGTATAAATCTGTTTCCTTATTGATGTTGAAGGAAAAGTGGGAAAACCTCAAAAATAAATACACGCCCTAGGGCAGTTTTGCAGGAGTGAAAACAGACCACTGATATAGCACGTTGAAATGGAAAAAAGAGATCAATTATTCAAAGTAATTTCAAGTCAATAATTCAGCCAGAATATATTGTGGGTTCGGCAAAGTCATCGGCACTCTGGGCAATGCAAAACTATAAAAGATTCAGTCCCTAACCTCACAAAGCTGGTTACCTAGGGAAATAAAGATACAAACTCAGGTCATTACAATACCTGACAGCCTGTAGAAGATGCTGGAGCAGAGGTTCAAAGTAATATAGAAACACAGACAAGGAGAAAAATTTCATTTGACCAAGGATTGAGGAGAGGACTGACAAAGAAAGTAACATTTATTTTTTAAAGTTTTTAAATTTATTTTTGAGAGAGAGAGAGAGAGAGAGAGAGAGAGAGAGAGAGAGACAGCACGAATGGGGGAGGGGCAGAGAAAGAGGGAGAGAGGGAGAATCCCAAGCAGGCTCCATGCTGTCAGCGCAGAGCCAGATGTGGGGCTCGAACTCATGAAACTGCGAGATCGTGACCTGAGCCGAAACCAAGAATCAGACGCTTGACCGACTAAGCCACCCACGTGCCCCAAGAAAGTTAACATTTAAACTGGACATTCCCTCGAAGGACAGATGATATTTTGACAAGAAGATATGAGAAGGGATGGTACAGGCAATGGCTCAAGAGAGAAAGAAGCACATTGGAAAAGCGGAAGCAGTCAACTCAAGCAGAACTGAAGCAAAGGGTGCTGGATAGACTTGATGTTTATCATTTGGGCTTGCCAGCATCTCTTACCTCTTTTTGCTTAGTAACGGTACCCTACAATATCTTTTGGAGTTGATATTTTACTTTCTATTCCTTTCATTCAGTTGGAAGTGAACTGACTCCAGTAGGGAGTGCAAGACCCAGACCGGGCCAACTGATTCACAGAATACCCTTAGCCACAGTGATTAGTCAATGAGTGGACATGGGACCTATGCTAGTCTAATTAGAGTGAATACCTTGGATTCCAACTGAAGTTACTGGGAAAAGATGTACTCCCTTTACTACTATACTTGAATTTGGGGAGATTCAGCAGGTCACCAGGTAAAGCCTGATAACGAAGACAACACTGGTGAGGGCAGAGCTGAGTGGAGATGATTAAATCAAACCAGGATAACATTGTTTCACCTCCCAGTTCAAGTCTGACTCAGGATTTTTTTTTACATAAGCTCACAAATTCTCCCAATTTCACAGCCTCTTTGTGTTAGGTTTTCTGTCACTTGCATCGAAGTGGTCTCGTCTAATAGTCACAGAACAAGAGAATAAATGAGAAATGTCCAGAAAATTAGGGTCCAACTTGCGTCAGCTATCTGCCACATCTGTTTCTTTGTTACCCATCGCTCCCCACCAAAACACACAGGCTGCTTTCCTGAAGATTCAGACACTGCCGATGGGCTAGTAATGAAGGTGTAAAAGGTATGGACACAAGGCATCACTGGTCTTCTGGTGGGGCTCTGTACTTTTTCCATCTTTGCAGCAACTGGTTAACAAACAATCTTCTCCTGGATCCCGAGTGCCTCACTAATTTATTTTGAAAACTAGCAGAGCTGGTGCCACAACCATCCAGACTTCTCTGCAGGATACGATTTGCAAGAACAGCTTTGAATATAATTCTCTATCTTAGAAAACTGCCATTTTATAGGCATACATACAGAAGTATACTACCTTGCTAAAAATAGCTTGCCCTCCGTTATGTTCAAGAAATACATATAAAAGGTCTTAAAAAGAAAGGCGAGGTTGATGGAAATGATGAAAAGTTCCTTTGAGCGGAGGATGGTAAGAGCCTTTAAAATGTTAATAACAATAATCCTCGCTGATTTTATAACATTCTATTTATTACTTCTTAAAACATTCACTGAATGCCTACAGTGCTAGATGTTTTGCCGATATAGATGAATCTGTTGTTTCAGCCCTCAAGGAACTCAGAGTTCTAGCAGGATAGATAAGACCATCTTCCCTTCCTTTATTCATTCAGCCAAAATGCCTGCCGCATGCCAAACACCGTTAGGTATTATGGATTGAACAAGAACAAATACTAAACGCAGAAATTGGGCCAGAATTGGGAAGGCTTTGCATTGACAAAATGCCAAGGAACTGAGGAAAGTGACAGATTTATTGGTATGTGGTAGCCAAAACGCAGGCAAATCAGATGATGTCAGTTCTAGAAGAAGCAGGCTTCCACACTGCTTGGTGTTGTCGCTCTTTCATGGACTATGACCCTGATATGGAGCTCTCCTTTTAACTTCTTATTTTGAGGGAACCCTCTTGCACTGCTGGTGGGAATGCAAACTGGTGTAGCTGTTCTGGAGAACACTCTGGAGGTTTCTCAAAATCTAAAAATAGAACTACTCTATGATCCAGCAATTGCACTATTAGGTATTTACCCAAAGGACACAAAAGTACAGATTCGAAGGGGTACGTGAAATAATTGTGAATTCACGGGAAGGTGTAATGATAGTACATCCAGGTCTTCTGTGTCCTTCACTCAGTTTCCCTCAGTAGCTACATCTTATATATAATATAATACCAAAACCAGGGAATTGATATTGATATGGTGTGTGAGTATAGCTCTAGGTCATTTGATCACCACGACCTGGGCAGAGGTAGATGGAGAGAGAGAACCTTAAGTAAGCTCCATGCTCAGGACAGAGCTGGACGCAGGCTTCGATCCCATGACCCAGAGAACATGTCCTGAGCCGAAATCAAGGGTTGGACACTCAACTGACTGAGCCACCCAGGTGCCCCTTGAGTTTCAGTAGTTATCCCCATATCCACCATTAATTAGTGTCCAAAGAGAGGTTACTTAATCCTCAGAGTTGCCACCAGGTAAGAAAACATCTAGTGACAAAACCAGTGAATAGTAGACAAAAGTATGTAGAGATCTAGTAAAGAGTCTGAGAAGAGCAAAGTTAACAGTTCAACTTATCTAAGGGGATGTTATGTTTCATATGGTGAAGCACCACTTTTGGGAACAATGTCAACGGATCAAGGTATGTTTGTTTTTTGCACAATGCTCTCCACGGTCAGGGACCGGAGTCACACTGTGGGCAATATACATGCAGCTTCTTCACAGGGTTTTAGTAACTTAGAATAAAACTCTGGCCACTTCTCAAGGCAAAATGGTCTAACCTTCAGGATACAGTTCTCCTGCGGAAAACCATGGTCTTGGACATCGGCTGAGTAACTCACAGAATCATTTGTGTATGTGGAAAGTCAGGCTACAGAGAGGACATCTTTCTGTGCCCCAAAAAGCACATGCTAAACATGAAAGAGATCATTATGAACTGGATTAATAGATGTATAGAGAAAGAAATTGAGAATCTGCCATTGGTAAGATTTGGCAACAGGTGCAGGATATTCACGCCCTAATTTCTCATGAATGAGGAATGAACATCTGCTCAGAATAGCAATGGAAGAGAATATTCAGATCTCTACTAAATACACTTGCAACAACAGGAGCCACGGGACCACATAACTGAGACAGTTTTTTCTGTATCCGTTTATGTGGTAGTTATACTTCACTAACTCTGAATTGAGCAGTATTCTACAGCAAAAGTTACAATTCTGGCTGTGCATTCTGATCACCATGGGAATCTACTTAAAATGCTGATACCCGTTTCACATTTCAGGAGCACCGAATCAGACCATTCCAGAGTGATGTTCTAGAATAGGTATTGTTGCAAAGCTCATCCACTGAGTCCATCATGCAGCCAAGTTTGGAAACCACTGCTCTAAATGTTGTTTGGTAGAACATGTCCGGAACTAAATTTACCATGGCCCTCCTTCATCCTCAGTCCACTAGCCATTCCCCCTTCAATATATATATTTCTTAAATCTGTTTCCTTCTCCCAGGCCTTCCTGCTACTGCCTTAGTTCTGGGCATATGAACTTGGACTGTAGCGGTAGTTAGTTTCAGTCTTGCATCCACAGTGTATTGACACATTACATCGCAAACCTCCATCCATGGATGGGCCTCACAACAGCCTTGCTTGGAACGAGAACTCTACTACTGTAGAGATCCTGGTGAGGAGAGGAAACAGGTGTGATGAGATAGCAGTGAGAGAACATAGTGTGTTGTGGGACAAGGGGCACGAGTAAAGCCGAAATGTGGCAAATTGGGTATTTGATTTGATGTCTAATTTCCTCAAGAAATACTGATTTCCTGGCACAAAAACAGACACTCAGATCAATGGAACAGAATAGAGAACCCAGAAATGGACCCACAAACATATGGCCATCTAATCTTTGACAAAGCAGAAAGAATATCCAGTGGAATAAAGACAGTCTCTTCAGCAAGTGGTGCTGGGAAAACTGGACAGCGACATGCAGAAGAATGAACCTGGACCACAATCTTACCCCATACACAAAAATAAACTCAAAATGGATGAAAGACTTAAAAGTAAGACAGGAAGCCATCAAAATCCTAGAGGAGAAAGCAGGCAAAAACTTCTTTGACCTTGGCCGCAGCAACTTCTTACTCAACACGTCTCCAGAGGCAAGGGAAACAAAAGCAAAAATGAACTATTGGGACCTCATCAAAATAAAAAGCTTCTGCACAGCGAAGGAAACAATTAGCAAAATGAAAAGGCAACCGACAGAATGGGAGAAGATGTTTGCAAACGACATATCAGATAAAGGGTTAGTATCCAAAATCTCTAAAGAACTTACCAAACTCAACATCCAAAAAACAAATAATCCAGTGAAGAAATGGGCAAAAGACATGAACAGGCACTTCTCCAAAGAAGACATCCAGATGGCCAACCGACACATGAAAAAATGCTCCACATCACTCATCACCAGGGAAATACAAATCAAAACCGCAATGAGATACCACCTTACACCTGTCAGAATGGCTAACATGAACAACTCAGGCAACAACAGATTTGGCGAGGATGCAAAGAAAGAGGATCTCTTTTGCACTGTTGGTGGGAATGCAAGCTGGTGCAGCCACTCTGGAAAACAGGATGGAGGTTCCTCAAAAAACTAAAAATGGAACTACCCTACGGCCCAGCAATTGCACTACTAGGTATTTATCCAAGTGATACAGGTGTGCTGTTTTGAAGGGGCACATGTACCCCAATGTTTATAGCAGCACTATCGACAATAGCCAAAGTATGGAAAGAGCCCAAATGTCCATTGACGGATGAATGGATAAAGAAGATGTGGTATATATATATATATATATATATATATATATATATATATATATACACACACACACACACACACACACACACACACACACACACAATGGAGTATTACTCGGCAATCAAAAAGAAGGAAATCTTGCCATTTGCAACTACGTGGATGGAACTGGAGGGTATTATACTAAGCAAAATTAGTCAGTCAGAGAAAGAGAAATATCATATGACTTCACTCATAGGAGGACTTTAAGACACAGAACAGATGAACATACGGGAAGGGAAGCAAAAACAATATAAAACAGGGAGGGGGATAAAACGTAAGAGACTCTTAAATATGGAGAACAAACAGGGTTACTGGAGGGGTTGTGGGAGGGGGGATGGGCTAAATGGGTAAGGGGCATTAAGGAATCTATTCCTGAAATCATTGTGGCACTATATGCTAACTCACTTGGATGTAAATTAAAAAAAGAAAAGAAAAAGAAAAATTGAAATTCAAAAAAAAAAGAAGAAATACTTATTTCCTTGCAATGCATGGGGATGTTAGAGTTGTATTTAAATATGACTTGTCATGTCTGTACTGAAAATGTTTCACTAACCTGGTGCCCCACTGACCTTTTTATACATTCTAGATCTTTGCCTGATACTTCCTGCGTTGTGTGATTTGCCCCTGACTGTCTCCCTTCCTTCGTCTTCACCTGTTGGTATGCTTTTTGCTTCAGTAATATTGAACTTTTTAAAATTTCATCAATATACCATGTTGTTCTATACTCTCTGCCTTGGCACGTACTGTTTCTTCTGCTTGAACCATTCCTATTCTTCCTTCAAATTTTCAATTCAGAGGCCAGCTCCTCGGAGACACTACCCCCAAACAGCCTAACACCCGACAGATATAAACATTTCCTCTTTCGTTTCGCCTGTATTTTGTAGACACTTCTACTCTGACCATAATCATTAAACTAATCATTAGTTTATGTGCCTATATCCCTACTACATGATCAGTTCCTTGAAGGTGTGGGGTTTTTTTCTGCCTTATTTTCCATATCCTTAAATATTTTTGAAACATGAATTAAAATTTAATTGCTGCCAAATATTTCATATTTTATGACTATCCCCCAGTTTCTGGAGTTTTAGGATTATTCCTATTTTCTCTTTTATAAATAATGCCACAAAATACATCTTGATAAATAAATATTTGACTCTTTCAGTGTATATTTCTTTTGGGAATATTTATAGAATTTGGATTGATGCATCAATAAATACGGACTATAAGACCCTTTGATTGAGACTGTCAAAGAGCTCTAAAGAAAAAGTGTACATTGTGAACTCCCATCAGGAGTGTGTTAGATCTTCCCACATTTAATAGAATTCACAGATCCTCTTCTATTTTCTATTGACACATTCATCCTCACACAATCATGTCGTGCCACACCTCTAAATACAGTTTATTTAGAAATGTTTGTGTGTCCTATACAACTCCTGACTCATATATTCAATGGCCTATTTGACATCTCCACAGAATTCATCAAAAAGTAACTGAAATGTGAGGCAACTGGGTGGCTCAGTTGGTTAAGCTTCTGACTCTTGGTTTCAGCTCAGGTCATGATCTCACGGTTCATGAGATCGAGTCCCATGTTTGGACTCTTCTCCATGCTGATAGCACGGAGAAAACAATGCACTCAGTACTCTGAAAACAATGAAACACTGATGAAAGAAATTGCGGAGGACACAAAGAAATGGAAAGACATTCCATGCTCATGGATCGGAAGACCAAATATTGTTACAATGTCTACACTACTGCAAGCAATGTACACATTGAATGCAATCCCTGTCAAAATACCAACAGCATTTGTCACAGAACTAGGACAAACAATCCATTTGTATGGAACCACAAAAGACCCCAGAGAGCTAAAGCAATCTTGAAAAAGGAAAGCAAAGCCGGAAGCATCACAATTCTGGACTTCAAGTTATATTACAAAGCTGTAGTGATCAAGACAGTATGGCACTGGCCCCAAAGTAGAAACATAGGCCAATAGAACAGAATAGAAAACCCAGAAATAAACCCACAAGTATACGGTCAATTAATCTTCAACAAAGCAGGAAAGAATATCCACTGGGAAAAAGACAGTCTCTTCAATAAATGGTGCCAGGAAAATTGGATAGCAACATCTAAAAGGATGAAACTGGACCACTTTCTTACACTATATACACAAGTTCAAAATAAATGAAAGACCTAAGTGGGAGACAGGAAACCATCAAAATCCTAGAACAGAACACAGGCAGTGACTTCTTTGACACTGGCTGTAGCAACTTCTTTTCTAGATACGTCTCCAGAGGCAAGGGAAACAAAAGCAAAAATAAACTATCGGAATTACATCAAAATAAACAGCTTCTGCACAGTGAAGGAAACAATCAACAAAACTTAAAGGCAATCTATGGAATGAGAGAAGATATCTGCAAATGACATATCGGATAAAGGGCTAGTATCCAAAATATGTAAAGAACTTATAAAACTCAACAGCCAAAAGACAAATAATCCAGTTAAGAAATGAGCAGAAGACATGAATGGACACTTTCCAAAGACATACAGATAGCCAACAGACACATGAAAAGATGCTCAACGTCACTTATTGTCAGGGAAATACAAATCAAAACTACAATGAGATATCACCTCACACCTGTCAGAATGGCTAAAATCAGAAACACAAGAGGGGCGCCTGGATTGCTCAGTCGGTTAAGTGGCCAACTTCAGTTCAGGTCATGATTACACAGTTTGCGAGTTCGAGCCCTGCATCACGATCTGTGCTGACAGCTCAGAGCCTGGAGCCTGCTTCAGATTCTGTGTCTCCCTCTGTCTCCTCTGCTCGCACCCTGTGTCTCTCTCTCTCAAAAATAATAAACGTTAAAAAATGAAAAAACACACACACAAGAAACAACAGGTGTTGGCGAGGACGTGGAGAAAGGGAAAAACCCTTTTGCACTGTTGGTGGGAATGCAAACTGGTGCAGCCACCGTGGAAAACAGGGTGGAGGTTCCTCAAAAAGTTAAAAATGGAACTTTCCTATGATCCAGTAATCACACAACTGGTTATTTGCCCCAAAGACTACAAAAACACTAATTCAAAGGGATATATGCATCCGTATGTTTATGGCAGCATTATTTATAATAGTGAAGATATAGAAGCAGTCCGTGTCCACCGACAGAGGAACGGATAAAGAAGAGGTGGTGTGTACACAATAGGATATTATTCAGCCATAAAAAAGAATGAGATCTTGCCATTTGCAACAACACGGATGGAGCTAGAGAGTATAATGCTAAGAAAAATAAAGCAGAGAAAGAGAAATGCCATATGATTTCACTCATGTGTGGAATTTAAGAAACAGAACAAGCAAAGGCAAAAACTGAGAGGGAGAGAGTCAAAGCAAGAGACAGAATTTTAATTATAGAGAACAATCTGATGGCTACCAGAGGGGAGGAGGGCAGGAAGATGGGTTAAATAGGTGTTGGGGATGAGGGAGGGCACTTGTGATGAGCACTGGCTGATGTAGGGAATTGTGAATCATATTGTACACCTGAAACTAATATTATACTCTATGCTAACTGGAATTAAAATAAAAACTTAAAAAAAATAAAATAAACTTCCAGAGCACAGATCAACAGTCACTAATATGTCCTTTTAGCTTTAAATGGTTTGATTTTGTCCACTAAATTATGTGATCTGCCCGATTTTCTTATAAAGTACAAGAATTATCTATATTTCTGTTTTCAAATAGTTCATTTATTTAATTACTGAGTAGGCTCTAATTATCTATTATTTTCACATATTTCTCATAAACTGAATTCATGCGTGTGTGTGTGCGTGTGCGTGTGTGTGTGTGCGCGCGCAGCAGTGGAGGTGCACAGACTCTGGAGTAGGTAAAGTGGATTGGATTATTAGGCGAACCATTTAATAGTCATGGGATTGTGGATATGTTCCCTAAATTCTTTGTGCCTTAGTTCCTTGCATATACAATGGGGATAACAATAGTCCTGGATTGTAATGTTAGATGCGGATTAAAAGGGAGATAAGATGTATGGCAGAAGCTGCTAGCTGTCCTACCTTTATCCTTCCTGTTTTTCCAATGGAATGGGACATTTAATGGTCTCTAGGGTGCTCCTGGGACAGCGAATGTGGGGCGTTTGGCAGAGCCCTGGCTAAGGGAACCAACAAAGGTGCCCATCACCTAGGCAGGATGGCTGCCTCAGGGCCTGGCTGAGGACAGAGCACTGTCCTGGGAGAGGTCTGCTAGCTGGTACTGGATGGCTTCCCATCCAGCATGTGAGTCACTTTGCTCTGCTGGGACTCGATTTGGGGGAGCGGCCGACCGAGGTGCCGTAGACTGGCAGGCTGCTCATGCTGGGGCTGGACGGGTGAGTCCAGGGGCGGCCGGAAGTCGGTAGGGCGGCCGCACAGCCTGCAGACGCCCTCCAGCTCAGGACCAGTTTTCTTCCTGCTCAGCCGGAGTCACTGCTCTGGGGTCTCATGGGCACGAGGGCGGGCCCGCTCTCCCCTTCTTTTTGTAAAATATGTATTTTTTTAAGTTTATTATTTATTTTGAAAGAGAGCGAGAGCATGAGCAGGAGACGAGCAGAGAGAGAGAGGCAGAGAGGGAGGGAGAGAGAGAATCCCAAGCAGGCTCCCCACTGTCAGCACAGAGCCCAGTGGGGGGCTTGCTCCCATGAACCTGACATCACGACCTGAGCCAAAAGCAAGAGTTGGATGCTCAACCTCAACCGACTGAGCCACCTAGGCACCCCCCCGCCCCCACCCCTTCTTTAAGCCCACAATTAGGTTACTTTGTTCCAGCTGCTCATCCAGTCAGGCACGGTCACGAGACAAACTTGTCTCCAGAGCAACGAGTGGAAGCGACGTATGAAACTTCCACATGTGGCCCATCTAAACTTCCTCCATGCTCTTTGGCTGATGTGTGCTGTTTGATGACCCTGTCAATTCTTATACCATTATCACAACTTTTTTTTTTATAATATTTTGAATACCATAAACTATACTGTGTTCCTTATATATCTCATAGAGTACCACTTTATTACTTTTCTATAAATATCTTGGGGGTTTTCCAAATAGATTTTAGAATCATTTTGTCAAATGAAAAGAAATACAAAGGGGGCCCTGGGTGGCTCAGTTGGTTAAGCATCTACCTTTGGTTCAGGTCATGATCTCGGGGTTCATGAGTTTGAGCCTGCGGTTGCTGCCTGTCGTCAGTGTGGAGCCCACTTCGGATCTTCTGTCCTCTCTCTCTTTCTGTCCTCCTCCCCCCACTGCCCGACTCTCTCTCTTTCTCTCGAAAATAAACAAACATAAAAAAATAAAAGGAACACGAAGCATTTTCAGTTGGGTTGTTATTAAACCACTGAATTAAATTGGTGATAATTAATATTTACTTTATTCATTTCCCCAATGTAATAAGTGGTCTATATCTACTTATATGCTTCTTTTAGAGAAATAAACGTGCTTTTATTAAGTTCATTTCTAATATTTTTGTAATTATTCTGAATAAGATTATCGTCTCATACTTAATGTTGTGAAAGATTATTACCCCCATAGAATTACCAATCTCTCATATATATATAATATTATATAATTACATGTGTAGCAGAAGCTGTTAGCTGTCCATCAAAATCCACCTTCCCTGGAGCGCCTGGGTGGCTCAGTCGGTTAAGCGGCCGACTTTGGCTCAGGTCATGATCTCGCGGTCCGTGAGTTCGAGCCCCGCGTCGGGCTCTGTGCTGACAGCTCAGAGCCTGGAGCCTGTTTCAGATTCTGTGTCTCCCTCTCTCTGACCCTCCCCTGTTCATGCTCTGTCTCTCTCTGTCTCAAAAATAAATAAAACAACAACAACAAAAAATCCACCTTCCCTTTCTTCAAGCCCACAGTCAGATTACATTTTCCCAGTTAAGCATGACTAGAGAACTAAATTGCATCCAAAGGAACAGGAAAGATGTATGTATGTATGTATGTATGTATGTATGTACATATGTATGTGTATATATGTGTGTATGTGTGTGTGCCTATATTTATAGACATATTACTATATGTGTTATCTCTAAGATATGCATATATCCAATATATATATAAATATGTAGACATAGCCGTGTTATAGATATGTGTGTATGACATGACCACTTTATTGAGCTTTCGTCATTTGTTAATTTCTTAAACATTTTTTTAAGGTTTGTTTATTTTTGAGAGACAGAGAAAGAGCGCAAGACAGAAAGAGGCAGAGCGTGAGCAGAGGAGGGGCCGAGCGTGAGGGAGACACAGAATCCGAAGCAGGCTCCAGGCTCTGAGCCGTCAGCACAGAGCTGATGCGGGGGTCCAACCCATGAAATGCGAGATCATGACCAGAGCTGAAGTTGGATGTTTAACCGACTGAGCCACCCAGGTGCCCGTCTGTTAATTTTTATAGTATTACAATTTTTAATTGGTTATCTTAGCTTCACTAGTTCTATGACTCTCAGTAATTTATCTCTGTCTATACTTCCATGTTCCAACTTCCCGCAATGACTAAAATCTATGGAACAGTACTAAGCATTAGAACTGATAGAAGGGACACCTGGGTGGCTCAGTCCGTTAAGCGTCCAACTTCGGCTCAGGTCATGATCTCGCGGTCTGTGGGTTCGAGCCCCGCCTGTGCTGACAGCTTGGAGCCTGGAGCCTGGAGCCTGCTTCCGATTCTGTGTGTCTCTCTCGTTCTCTGCCCCTCCCCCACTTGTGCGTATGCGCTCACGCACGCGCTGCCTCTCTCAAACATAAACAAACATTAAAAATAAAGAAATGATAGGAGATATTGTTATGTTGATCCTGATGCTAATGTAATATGAACACCTCTATGGTTTCAGTATGACGCTGGCTTTTTAAGAATCACATATTTTTAATCTTACTAGTAATAGATTTATATTTTCTGGTTTTCTATTTAGGATTCTACTTCAAGAGTGGTCTTTAGTTTTTTGTGCTTAAAGAGACTTGATATCAAGCTTGTATTATAACTTGAAAACAAATTGAGAAATTTTATGTACTTTTCTATGATTTCAAACATTTTATTTATTTATTTAAAAAAATTTTTTTTAACGTTTATTTATTTTTGAGACAGAGAGAGACAGAGCATGAACGGGGGGGGGGGCAGAGAGAGGGAGACACAGAATCCGAAACAGGCTCCGGGCGCTGAGCCGTCAGCACAGAGCCCGACGCGGGGCTCGAACTCACGGACCGGGAGATCATACCCTGAGCCGAAGTCGGCTGCTTAACCGACTGAGCCACCCAGGCGCCCCATGATTTCAAACATTTTATAGGGTAAAGTACAAATGAATCACCCATAAAGCTGTCCATTCTAGAACTTTTTGGTTTCAGGTTTTTTAAAAACTTTCTTCCATAGTTATTGATGTATTAGTATTTTCTATCTTTTGAGAATTTTAGTCATTTATATATTCTGAGAAAATTACCCACTTCCGTTAGATTTTATGATTTGTAAGCCTACAAATGAACACAGAATTCTCTCCCTCCCCCCCTTTCTATTTTCATTTCTGTGGTTATGCCATAAAAACTAATTTCTACATATTGTAGGTCTTCTTTCTTCATCGGTATACTTGGCAGAAATTCTGCTTACTTTACTGCCCTCCATCTCAAATTGTTTTGATTATTCATTCATTAAATTTTAAGTCTTTCTGCCTGTTTCTGAATGTTTTACTCACTTCCTCAAATGTTTTGAGGAAAAATTTGGGGAGGACTAGTTTCTTTTCTCCACCTCTCTAGCTTATAACAATTGGGCAACATTACACGAATGAAAACGTAGATGGAGTCACAATATAGCAACTCATACGCAGTTAAGGATGTATTACACAGTGCTTCAGAGTCTCCTATCCTTTTCCTGATATAAACTTACATAGTCGGTTATGCAGACAGCCCAATGTCATGAAGCGTGAGGTCATGACCTGAGCCGAAGTCGGACGCTTAACCACTGAGCCACCCAGGCGCCCCAAAGTACATACTTTTAAAGGGCATCCACGTTTAAGGTAAGAGAGAAGGAGGGACAGACATGTCCTTGATGCTTGACTTCTCCTGTGACTCCGTCACTGCTTAACATGGCCCCACTGGGTATTGGGACCTCCTTGTCTTTTGCAGACACGTATCTTTTCCTCTGCTGGGGAGGCCGGGGCCATGGGCTTTAGAATGGGGCCAGAAAGGTCCACTCCAACACTTCATCATTCTGGGAAGTGCCACGGGCTCTGGAATTGGACTACATGCGTGGTGTTGACGGCTGACAGGTTAGAGCTGAGTGCCTCCTGGTCATTCCTTTCAGTGGGAAGGAGCTTTTATTCCCAAGGTCACACTCACTCCCTGAGGGCAACCCAAATCCAAAGTTGGGCAGATGTAAGGGTATAAAGGTGTTCAGCTTCTGTGCCTCAATTTGAGACAAACATGGAGGGCCATCCCAGATCCAGACCTCCCTGTGGCCTTGACTGTGGCAGAGCAGCTACAGTTGAACTTCATCTACCTGATCCTCCTTCACCGTTTCAAAGGTTGCGAGAGTACTTACCGATAAGCTTCCTATATGCAAATCTCTGTCACAGAGTCTGTTCCTGGGGAACTCAACCCAAGCCCAATGTGTACTGGAAATACTAGACCCCGACCCCAGAGATTCCGATTTAATTGCTCTCCGATAAAGTTTAAGCATTTTAAAAACTCCCCAGATAATTCTAACGTGCAGCTAGGGATGCAAACCACTGTCTTAACCCATTGAGCTTAGTAATGAAGCATATGGTGTGGCCATTCCCCTTGAGAGAGTAAACTAGTCATCTATCAGGGCAGTGCTGTTCCAACCGTGATGAGGTAGCTCACCCCTGCATCTTTAATATCAACTATTCCTATTTCATGTATCTTCCTGGGACCAGTGGTGAAGACAGTTCAAATTTTTGTCCTCAGAAGACTACAAAGTGGGTCAGAATAAGACATTAATAAAATTAACTTCAAGGCTGCATTGTACCCTAGGCAGAATATTTTATCTGTATTCTATTTTCCATTTCAAATTATGCCTATCTGCATTGTTTAATAGAACTCACCAGAGATTATGCAATTAGCCCAAATAATTACAACGCGAAGGATGCCCCAAATTTGAATACTCTGAACCCCCCTCAATTATTTCTTTCCCAGAGAGAAATTAAAGAACAAAAATGAAATCTCCTTGAATTAAAAGTTCAAAGAAATTAAACTTCAAAATGTTTGCACTTCCAAATTTCTTACTCCTCCAGATCACAGTCAGAGGGCTCTAGTGCAAGGGCATGTGTAGAGATGGGTTTCCTCCTTCAGCATCTGGAACGAATTTCCTCTGGAAACGTGTGCTTTAATACCACCTCCAAAGTTTGAATAATCCAACTTCCTATCTCTCATGTGTGTCCCTTTTCCAAAGCATTTCAGTACCAGGCCCACATCAGGAGCATTTAGGAATCAGGAATATAAATCTAGCCACACATAAGTTCCCCCGAGCAACAGTATGTTTCTAGAACCTGGTGTTTTGTATGTTACCAGTGCCCACTTCTGTTACCAACCAGACAAAAGCAGACGCCGTTAGTATAAAAGAAGTAGACATAAGAAGCATAAGAGATGAAAAGGATAATGCAATTATTATTTTTGTGCTTTGTTATCTGATTACTGTTGAAGATGAATATTTTCTCATAAGTTAATTAACTTACTATTATGTGACCGTCCACAACTTGAAGTACATAATTTACACATAGAGCGTACTTAAGTGCTTTAGGGCACTGAGAAGACCATAACAACTTTGTGAACTGGTTAGTTGTTGATTTATAAAACTGTACTCATCTCCAATAGGAAATTAACCTGCTCTAAGAATTTTCTGCCTAAAAAACTGTATGGTGATATTGACTAGCCAGAAGCCTTGTTAACCATATACCGTAAAGGAAGTCGAACACAAACATGCTAAAATGAAACTGCATACAATGTTTCTAAAAAGCTGAAAACTCCCAAGTATAAATGTGCTTTAAATGCGAACAGTCAAGGCTTACTGTTGGAAGCTGTTCACTAGTACGGAAGAAGCAGGTCATCAGTTCACTCTACTTCTTTGTATCTAGTTAAGTTTCTCCTGTGCTTTGCTCAACCTCAACCTACCCTCATATTATTTTAATCCGATTGTCTTAGGTGTCTTCCACACTCTTTTTTTTTGAAGTTTATTTATTTATTTTGAGAGGCGAGGGGGAGAGAGAATCCCAAGCAGGCTCCACGCTAACAGTGCGGGGCTCTATCTCACAAACGGTGAGATCATGACCTGAGCTGAAATCAAGAGTTGGACATGTGACCGACAGAGCCACTCAGGCTCCCCTTCCTCAGACATTCTTACTTGCGGCTCTCCTGAAATCAATCTGTTCATATGGGAAACATTAGAAACCTACGCCCAAGTAGCAGGAAGAATTTGAAATGTGTCTCACCATTATATGCCACCATCTAATATACCAAGAGGGAAACCCTCAACAATTCTGGATACACCTAGAAATAACTTGTACTTACCCTCACTTAGCTAATCTGGTCTCTACTTCTACCTTATTTTCTGACAGTCCAATTCCCCATGGGTTATGGAAACCCTGAACACCTTTTCCTCGAGGGACAGATTCTTGATTCCTGTGTGATAGCTGCTTACAATGTCTGATGGGATTCCCATAGTTACTCCTAATAGTTTGGAACTCCTTGGATACAACCACTTCCAAGGAACCACACTCGAACAAACAACATTCTTTCTGGCTGTCCCGACAGTGAGATTTCACAGTCTCAGTCCAGATTTTGGGTTTACTTGCTGCTACTATAGAACATCTCTTGCCCGCCTCCCAACGTGTGCGCGCGCGCACACATACACACACCAGTCTATCTCCATTTATATGCAGAAATGCTTTTGCTCTGTAAGTGGTGGAAGAGGGAGAAAGTTTTGATGAGAGATTTATGTGAGGAGGTATAACCACTATGGGTTTATTTCAGTGTTTTTAGTGACTAAACTATCCCCTTATATGGTTGTACTGTAATTTATTTGATGGGCATTTACTTTGTTTTCAGGGTTTTTTTTTGTGAACAATATTAAAATGAACACCCTATTACTTATGCTTTTATATACTAGGGGGATTGCTGAGTAAAAGGACATATATAAATATCAGGGTAAGTATATACAAGAGCAAATATAAACGCAAATGTGAATACAAATATAAATCACCAGATTGCTTTCTAAACTATTTGTAATGTTTCACATCTCTACTATCACTGGGTAATTTTTCTAATATTATCCACTGAATGGGTACAAAATGGCATTTGTTACTTTAATTTAGATTTCCTAACTACAAGTAAAATTTGATCATCTCTTCATGTATCTGTTAGCCATTGGGTCTGCTCTTTTGTGAAGTGTCTATTAATCGTTTTTTGCCCATCTTCCTTTTGTATTATCTTTTCCATACCACTTCATGGTAGCTCTCTGTACACTGTAGCATTTTATTTGTTTCTATAATTTGTCTATGAATTTTGTTTGTGGTGTTTCTGCAATCAAAATTTCTAATTGTATTGTCAAATATGTTTATCTTCGGTTTCATAGCCTTTTGGTTTGCAGTCTTGGTTTAAAAGCCTCCATGAATCCCAAATTACAGATTTAATTTCATTTGTTCTCTTACAAGATTTTATGGATTGATTACATATGTAACTGGAATTTATTTGGGGGTATAAGATAAAGACCCACTACCAATAGCTTCCAGGTGGATTGCCAAATGTACTAGGACTGTTAAACAATTCTTTTCAGACAGAATCAAACAATGTACAACAGTTATGTATTAAAATCTCATAGATACTAATATATATCTCTGTACTCTTAGTATGTTCTAGTGATAGGTTTTTCTGTTTCTTTACCAAAACCTATTGATTTCATTATAGAGACTCTATATCATGTTCTTACATGTATTAAGGAAATAGTTTTCACTTCTCTTTTATTGGTTTTTTATAGTTTCACTTCTCTTTTATTGGTTATTTTGGAGCATATATAATCATAAAAATTTAAGATCATTTCATAAATTTCCCAAAATAAATCTGTTGGGATCCAATATTAATTGCATTAAATTTACACATTAACTTCAGAAATTAACATTTAATGGTTTTAAATCTTCTACAGGGAGACGGTGACATAAATGTTGTCCACACAGTTGCTTATAGTTAAGAAGAATGAATTAGATCTATATATATTTATGTAGATGAAATTTATATATGAGTTTAACAAATATTTGGGAAAAGTTTGCAATTAGCAAGAATCGCGCCTCAGATAAACCTCATTGGCTATGATATTGCCACTGCACAAAGCTAGTTTAACAAATATTTGTAATGTATAGCAAAGCATTAACATCTGGCCAATATAGATGGTGGGTACACAGGTTATATTCACTTCTGCAATTTTCTGCAAGTTTGAAGTACCTCATAATTTATTCATTACTTTTTAAGTGCATTTATTTTTGAAGTTCAGAAATCTCACTGGTATATGGCTAAGCGTTTGTTGTTTTTCTTTCACACTGCTGGCTCTTACTGTATTCTTTTGAGCTGAAAACTCAAGCTTTTTCTTTATTTTTTTTAATGTTTATTTAGTTTTGAGAGAGAGAGAGAGAGACAGAGTGTGAGTGGGAGAGGGGCCGAGAGAGAGGGAGACATAGAATCGGAAGCAGGCTCCAGGCTCTGAGCAGTCAGCACAGAGCCTGACATGGGGCTCAAAACCACGGAACTTCGAGATCATGACCTGAGCCCAAGTCCGACGCTTAACCAACTGCGGCACCCAGGTGCCCCGGAACATTCAAGTTTTTATTCAGCATGGGGATACTTTTCTTCTAAGGTTCTTCCTCTGTTAGTTCTTCCTTCTCTCTATCACTTGTATCTATTAGACTATCTGGCTCTACTATTTATCTTTTCTTTACTCATTATTACTGTATTGACATTTTTATACTTAAAAAAATTTTTTTAAGTTTATTTATTTATTTTGAGGGAGAGAGAACCAGTGGGGGACAGGCAGGGGGGGGGCAGAGGATCTGAGGCAGGCTCTGTGCTGACAGCAGAGAGCCCCATGCGGGGCTCAAACTCACGAAACATGAGATCACAACCTCAGACAAAGTCTAACACTTAACTGACCGAGCCACCCACGTGCCCCAACATTTTTACACTTTTGCTCTCTATTGTAAAATACCTCTTTCAGCTGATCTTCTAGATTCACTATATTCATTCTTTTAATCTGATGCTAACTGAATGTTGCATTTCAGCAAGCATTTATCCAAGAAATCTTTATTTATACTTTTCTGATATCTTTTCAAGTCTAATCTAGAATTTGCCTCAGTGTGTTTCATCTTTTCTCCACTAAACGTGTTTTGATTCTGTACCAAATGTTCAGTGTTATTCCCCCTACTTCAAGCTGCTAGTTTCCCCTTAAACGTGAAGCAATTATACTACCTGCTTCTTTGTGGGCCTAAAAAGTTCTCCCTGCTCATTAGTCATCTAGAATGAGTTTCTTCAGCATCTCTATGTGTCCATCTGCCAGAGTCTCATAGGCAATGCGGGGTCAGTAGCTAGTGAGGCACAGTGAGCAGCAGGGGAACGTCTCTCTCATTTGTAATATAGCAGATTAGTACAAGTCAGCTGGAAGGCCCGAATACCAGCTCATGGCAACATAACTTCTAGGGCTGGAAGCAGACAGCAGTCAAGGTTAATTCCTACCTACCATCTATGTGTGTCGAACAGATACACTTTGGCCATACGCAGATCTTCAGTTAGCAAATCCTCCCAGAGAGATAGGAGTCCGCCCAAGCAAAATATTCCTCATTCTTGTTCCATCCCTTCACTACGATAAATAGTGAAATAGAACCTTTCTTCCAATGGATCATATTTATAAGATATGAACAAGCAGCTCAGCAGGGAGACCAAACTTTGCTGACCTGCTTTAGTACATTTAAAAAGACAACATTTAGGGGCACCTGGGTGGCTCAGTCCATTAATCGTCCAACTTTGGCTCAGGTTATGATCTCACGGTTCCTGAGTTTGAGCCCCACAATGGGCTCTCTGCTGTCAGTGCACAGCCTACTTCAGATGCTCTGTCTCCTTCTCACTCTGCACTCCCCCTGCACCCTATCTCTCTCAAAAATAAATAAACATTTAAAAAAGAGCATGTGACATCCAGATACTTACGCCAGCCTAAGCAATAAATATAAATTATTGCTATCAAGTAACAACTCAAGAGGTAACTTGTGGGAATCTGGGCACAAGCAGAGGTCCTCCAGGCACCAGGTCAAAACTCTATCTCAGTCTCTTAAACAAATGGTGTTGAGAACACTGGGCAGCTACATGCAAAAGAATGAAACTGGACCGGTTTCTTACATCATTCACAAAAATAAATTCAAAATGAGTTAAAGACCTAAATGTGAGACCTGAAACCATAAAAATCCTTTTCTTCGAAGACAGGCAGTAATTTCTCTGATATTGGCCATAGCAACATTTTTCCAGATCTGTCTCTTGAGGTAAGGGAAATAAAAGCAAAAATAAACTATTGGGTCTATATAAAAATAAAAGGCTTCTGGGGTTCCCGGGTGCTCAGTCAGTTAAGCGTCTGACTCTTGATTTCAGCTCAGGTCATGATCTCACCAATCTCTCTCCCTCTCTCTCTGCCCCTCCCCTGCTCTCTCTCTCTCTCAAAATAAATTAAACATTTTTATAAAATTAAAAAATAACGAAAAGCTTCTGCACAGTGAAGGAAACAATCAACAAAACTAAAAGGTAACCTACTAAATAGAAGATATTTGCAAATGACATATCTGATAAACAGTATCCAAAATATATAAAGAACTGATACAACTCAATACCCTTAAACCAAATAATCCAATGAAAAAATGGGCAGAAGACATGAACAGAAATTTCTCCAAAGAAGAGATCCAGATGGCCAATAGACACATGAAAAGATGTTCCACATCACTCATCATCAGGGAAATACAAATCAAAACTACAATGAGGTATCATCTCACCCATGTCAGAATGGCTAAAATCAACAACACAAGCAACAACAGGTGTTGGTGAGGATGCAGAGAAAGGGGAACCCTCTCGCACTGTTGGCGGGAATGCAAACTGGTTCAGCTACTCTGGAAAACAGTAGGGAGGTTCCTCAAAAAGTTAAAAATAGAACTACCCCGTGATCCAGTCATCGTGCCACTGGGTATTTACCTAAAGAATACAAAAAGACTAACTCAAAGGGGTATATGCGCCCTGATATTTATAGCAGTATTATCTGCAATAACCAAATCATGAAAATAGCCCATGTCTATCAGCTGATGAATGGATAAGGAAGAGGTGGTATAAAAATACAATGGAATATTAATAAGCCATCAAAAAGAATGAAATCTTGCCATTTGCAATGACATGAATGGAGCTGGAGAGTATAAGGCTAAGCTAAATAAGTCAGAGAAAGAGAAATACCGTATGATTTCACTGATATGTGGAATTTAAGAAACAAAACAAACAAGAAAAGGGGGGAAAAGAGAGACAGAGAGGCAAACCAAGAAACAGACTCTTAACCATAGAGGACAAACTGATGGTTACTAGAGGGGAGGTGGGGGATGGGTGAAATAGGCGATGGGATTAAGGAGGGCACTTGCTGTGATGAGCAGCGAGTGATGTATGGAAGTGTTGAATCACTATATTGTACTCTTGCAACTAATATAACTGTGTATGTTTACACCGGAATTAAAATAAAACAACTTAATAAAAAATGTATCTCAGCGTTGATTTCCCTTCACAGAGTACCCAGCATAGAAGCCAGGAATACATAGGCACCTTGTAGATTTCATTCTATGGGCGTCTCCTCAGATGACAATGCTTGACACGGACATAGACATGACCATGGGAGGTACTGTCATCAGCGAATTTCTCCAGGAGGCTTTTCCAGCAGTGGACGTAAACGAGTAGGAAAAAGAACAAGAAAGCAAGATCAAGGTGGATACTATGCAGTGAACAGAGCTTCCAGACAGTCAGACTTGCTTGTGATTACACATGAGAAATCCTTCTTTGAGAACCTGCAGAAATAACTGAGGTACATTGTGGGCAAGAGGACCAATCATGTTGTTTGTATCTAGGCACTAGATATTTGGGTAGCTTGGTAATAATAACAAACAACACTTATCGCGTGATTTCTATGTGCCAAGAAATGTGCCACATGACTTCTTCTACTTGTATTAATTTATTTTATCCTCTCACTCACTCTCTGTGTTTGTTACTGGCGTTATGCCCTATTTTACAGGCAAGGAAACTGAGACTAAAGAGGTTAAATGACTAGTCTAATGTCACAAATCTTCAAAATCTGTGTACTTTTACTCCCCACTTTCCGTATCATCATATATATTTCTGTGTGAACCGGGAACTTCACACAGGGTAAATACTGAGGCCTGTAACACTACCTGTCTGCAAATTAACAGGCACTGAAAAGAGTTTCAAAAGACACAGAAACATCCTCTGAAAGAGACAAGCCAGTTAGCTAGGGGTTAAGTGGTCAACAAGTTAGTCAAAGGCTGTCACAAGGAAACCAATCACAGACCCGCTACAGGATCCGATGTGAGTGACATCTATTAAAAGATACCGCAAACACTGAAGACACATCCATGTGAAGATGTACCAAAGGCTTTTTTTTGGCTCAAGATGGTAAACTGACCATGAATTTAATCCAAGTTCAACAGCCAAGCACTGAATATGTGCCTTGGATTTCACCGAAAATAAACTGATGAATGCTCACAGGAAGTGCTGAATGACTGGATTCGAGCAAAGGTAAAATGGGCAAAATTTGCGAAACAATAGATTTCCAAAACTTTTTCATCGTGGGGATAAGAAAACTGCAACTTCACAGGAAACGAAGCTAGCCTCTTGATAACTAACTTTGTAGAAAAGTTCCTAAGGAAAATTCAGAAATACTACTTTGAATGAGCTAAGCTGCCCAAGTTCTAGGCTTCAGATCCTTGAATTGGCCTAAATCCTCTGAACTGCCACAGCCAAATAACCAATTGCTCTTTGTGCTTATATGAGGTTCTTTACATATGTAAAGAAATCTCAGGGATCTCAACACAACCACCAACCTTATTAACTGCAATGTCCATCAAGCAGAATGAATGGGAATCAATTCATAAACTCTCTTTTAGAATTCAGAGTGGGTTACAGAAAGCAGACCCAGACATTTTTTGTCACGATTAGAGATACAAGTAATACGTTTCAGAAAAGTAACTTTTCACCAAAAAGAGAAACAAGGGAAATGGATACCTAACCTCAACTGCTCTTCCTTATAAGCAAGTTAGCAGTTAATAAGTGATAGTTCATAGAGTCGGGCACAAAATACTATTAACATGTATTAGGTTGCTTTGCGATCAATCTTGAAGCCTTCTATTATAGTCATACAATCACTACAGCTATAGAAATAGGGATCTAATGTAGATTTCTTGTGTTTGCTTAATCACTAAAGACGTTAAACTATAATCCATCCACGTATTCACCCACTCAACCACTATTTATTGATCTCCCACTATGAAATGGGGGCAGAGCAACAAACAAAACAGACAAAAATCTTTTTCCTAACCAACACTGTAAGAATTGTATTTGAAGAAAATAATTTCCCTTTTCCTTAGTGATATTTCCACAGTGGCTTCCTGAAAAAAGTGTTGTTCTAAATACACACAGAGAAAATTTCATTAGTCTTGACCAGGGGTTAGAAAACTTTCTCTACAAATATACAGATAGTAAATATTCTCAGCACAAATACTTGACTTTGCTCTTGTAGCAACAAAGCAGCCATAGATAATATGTAAATGGATGAGTGACTGTGTTCCAATATAACCGTGTTTTACAAAATCGGACAGTAGGCTGGACTTGGCCTATGGGCTCTAGTTTTTTGACTCCTGGTATCATTCTCCAGTTAAAAGAAAAAACCTTAATTTATTAGAAATGGATTTTCAGATGAAGTGACTTACTTTTACAGTGAAATTATACATACATACATAGATGGCCTTAATAAATTAAGGTACAAGATTCTCTGAACTTGCAATCTTTGCATTTATGAATCATAAATCGATTCAGTTAATGACAAATAATTGATGGCAGAAAGCTGTTGAATTGTGCCGCCAGGAAAACCCAGGGAAAATCTGTCTTTAGATCAAGCTCATAGTGGAAGACATTTTTCTCACCAAAAAGATACAAAAATTCTTTCCGATTCCAAAAATTCAAAAAACTGTGGTCACATAGAGAGCAGTGGAGCCACCAAAAGAGTGCAAATATGGTTACGTAACATTCTGATTTGAAATACAGAGCTGCAGCATACCTCTAGAGATGGAGGTTTTATACACTTGAGAAAAACTCAAATTCTAAGAATTCCATTCCTAGCCAGTGCATAAGCAAAAACATAAGACTTCACAATAATATCCCTGGAAACCCTCATTACTAAGTACAAGTAGGACAGGAGCAATGGGACACACAGACTAGGCAGGGCCCATATGAAACCAGAACCCTTCCCTTAGTCATACTGATGAAGGTTATCAGCAATCCCTTACTGAGGAAGAACCACAGAATGAGAATTCCAGCCCCCTCCGCATCTTGTTTCTTATTCCAGAACACGGCATTAGCCATTCTCAACTGATACTTTTGTAATCTTCATGGAACTCCTGAGTCAAAAAGCCTCTGTGAGTGCAATTAAATATTGATACCTGAATGTTTCAGACCCTGCCTGATTATTAGAGTGTAGGCTCTGCCCACAGAAGCCAACTCTAATGGGTTTCTACTGATCCGCGATGGGACAACGTGACGATCAACAAAGATAATAAGTGCGTTGAACTGATAAACATAAAGTACATAAACATCTTTGAGTTCATAATACTAAATAATAACTCACCGGACACTGTTGGAGATTGTAGACAACTCATTACTATGCAAATCGATAGAGGGGGAAAAAGTAAACATTTACCTTACCTTTCTTATGCAGCCTCAGGGTATCCAAATAGTTGGAAAAAAAAAAAACACATTTATTTTTTATAATAGGATTCTAGCGAATAAAGGCAGAATGAAGGATGGTATTAGGAAAAACACTTTTGCAACCCTGAATATCATAATGGAACAAAGCCATTATCATCATTGTTAAAACCATCAGATGAAATATTGATGAGAACTTTATGTTGGAGAGATCAGGCTGATACACCTGAAGGCACTGATGAATCTTGATATCACTAAAAATGGGACATCCAGATATTAATTGTTTCATGATTTCTTGCAAGAGAAAGTACACAAAACCATATACAAAGTACTCATATAAAATACAACTTAACCTGAATCCAATCATGCTTCCAGATCTAACTCATAGTTCGCAGAAAATACAAGATAAACGTACCGCAAAATATCAGCAAAAACCAGGATGGGAACCGTTCGACAGGACAAAGGACCTATTTTCTCTAATAAATTCATTACATGATAAAGAGGGACTTGGGGACTATTTCAGAATAAATGAGACAAGACAGATCAATCAAATGAAAACCAGCTGTAAAGAGACATTTTAAGACAATCAGGGCTATCAAAACATGAACTGAGTATTACATGATTTTAAGTATTATTAATTTTGTTAGATGTGATAGTGACATAACAGGTATGCCAAAAAATGTTCTTAGTAGTTAGCAATGCATACAGAAGTACTTACAGGTTAAATTATGTGATGTTTGGAATTCAATCTAAAATACTCCCCCTCAAAATGTGGGGGGACTAGATGATACAAGGTAAAATGTTGGTAATCATTGAAACTGGTTAATGGATACATGGGAATGCATTATAGTAACATTATTTATTCTAATTTTATGTAGGTTTGCCAATTTGGGGGGATAAAGAGTTAAAAGATGCTGGTACCCAGACTGGCAAAACCAAATAATTTACACTCAATATCGAAAGTTAACAAAATGAGACTTGTTTTGAATTGGATCAGCTTATATGCTATACTCACGTACAATCAAGGATGCTATTTTTTATTTGAAATTACTCAGTATTTTGGCTCAATTGTCTAGTCATTAATTACTAAATAGTCAATAAGCTAGATTTATACTTCATAAAGCCATTTCCTGCTTTGCCATTATAAAGATAAAGATCTGTGTTTCATTCTCTGTGTGGACATTCATGTTAATCAAATTATCAATATCTGTTCAAATCTCAAAAACTAAACATCATATAAACACAAAGAGCTGCTGATTATTAAGAAGTCAGAGACAGGTCAATGCACTGAGAATGTGTTTGTGCAGACATAGAGTCAATCATGCTTTCATTACCAAAACCTCGGTATGTAAGAAACGTTAAATGGTAGTTTTAAACACGGGCATAGCAAAGACAAAGCAGTGGTGACATGGAACCCAACATGAACACATTTCAAAAGACTATGACAAACGACACCAAATCCCAGGCGGAGTATCTCTTCATAGAGTAGCGCGTCTTTATAGGGAAACGAGAGGTACATTTTAATTTTCTTCTTTGATTTCCTTTGCATTTTAAAATTTCTCCAACAAAGATATATCACTTGTGAAATCAAAGTTAATTTTGAGAAAATAAATGCAGACATACGTGGGAAGATGTCCGACATTCATCAGATGACATCCTGTGAATGTGAGTTTAGTCTATATGCAAGAAATACAAAGAAAAGGCGTTCAGGATCGGAAAAAGGACAAGACTCTCAGGCTGGTAAAGGCTCTGTTCTCTAAAAATATTAACGGGGTGTCCGGGTGGCTCAGTCAGTTAAAAGTCCAGCTTCGGCTCAGGCCAGGATCTCACGGTTTGTGAGTTCATGAGTTCGTGAGTTCAAGCCCGGCAGTGGGCTCCCTGCTGTCAACATGCAACACGGAGCGCGCTTTGGATCCTCTGTCTCCCTCTCTCTCTGCCACTCCCCCATGCTCGCTCTCTCTCTCTCTCTCAAAAATAAACATTTAAAAGAAATATTAAGAAATAAGATGATGTAGCTACAGACAACCTTTCTAGAGAAGAACAGGAAAGTTTTGCTTGTTGAGGTCGTATTACGGACCAAGTCACTTGCAAAGACCACTTAGTCAGGAGCTTTTGCCTGTTTTTGTTTATTGCTTCATCCCTGGGACTTCGAGAGTAGCTGGTGCATAGTTGGCACTTACATATTGGTTGAAGGGAGGACTAGTTGAGGGTATTTCCTGAGTCTCTGCAAATAATCCTTTGAAACAGGTGATGACGGAGGGATGGTAGAGAGGTAAGTAACTTGCGCGAGGTCACAGAGGCAACGGAGACTGGAACCAAAAGTCCCTGACTCCAAAAGTGGTTGTGCCGTCCACACAAACTCACTGAAACTGAGTGTTTTGTAATATTATGTACATGTTACTAGTAAGATTCAGGAACACCAGTAGGTATCATTTGGAATCAGTCAAACTACAACGAATACTAGAAAAGTCAGTCTTACTCTTACAGATTGTAGCATGTGACGAGATTACACAGAAACAGAGAAGGTACCGAAGAGAACGGTCAACAAAAGACCTAGAAAATAAATCTATGTAACGTGACCCCGTAGGTGTGCTAAACTGTGCAATACCAAATTTAAGGCTTGCAAAACTTCAGGAAACGGAAAGAAGATCCCATGACGTTGAAGGCACAGACATTTAAAGTCATAGTGAAGGCTGTAAAAGGAATTTCAGGAGGGGGAACAAAGTGAGGAAGACTGAGAAAAGAACACTCAGATCTACTCTAACATCTTACTGAATTCCTGTCCTCCTGTTACCTCACGTCCAAACAAGTGGCTATATTAGTAAAGGAGACAGACATTTATCTTTTTTTAATTGTAAAAAAATATTAAATTTTTTTTTAATTTTTGAGAGAGAGAGACAGAGTGCAAGTGGAGGAGGGGTAGAGAGAGAGGGAGACACAGAATCCGAAGCAGGTTCTAGGCTCTGAGCGGTCAGCACACAGCGCCACACGGGGCTCGAACTTGTGAACCACGAGATCATGACCCGAGCCGAAGTTGGATGCTCAACTGACTGAGCCACCCAGGCGCCCCGACACACACTTATCTGCTGAACCATGCCCCCAGTCTCTTGTTTTCCGAAAATGTTCCTTTCTTCCTGCCCCTCACCCCCCTCTCCAGCATACAAGGTTACAGAGAGAGCAGCTATCTTTTCACAATATCACCCTATCTTCTTTTACCACAATTTTTGGTCCCAGAATTGGGTGTCTGAACCAAAAATGAGAAACCCTCCCCCACGAATTTGATAAAGGTGCTGTAAACCCTAAGAAGTGGGCAAAAAGAGAGCAAGTCTATATCAAAAGTGAGGAATCAAGCAGACAAGCAATGTAGTAAAGACAACACAAAGAGAAAGACCATTCCTGGTTCTGTAAGATGCCCCACTATTCTTATAAAAAATCCTTCTCCCTTTTCATAAGCCAGCTACAGCAGAACTTAGTTATCTCCAACAAAATTCCTGTCTAATATAACCGGAATCCTGTAAACTCAGTTTTGGCGTGGCATGCAGTGGCTTAGTCATTAATCATCTGACTTCTGCTCAGGTCACCATCTCATGGTTCGTGAGTTCGAGTCCCACATCAGGTGAGCTCAAGCCCTGCTTCAGGTAAGCATGAGCCCCGGGTAAGCCCTGCTTCTCTCTCTCTCTCTCTCTCTCTCTGCCCCTCCTGGGCAGCATAAGGACATATAGTCAATTGCACTGTAATAGCGTTGTGTGGTGACTGATGGTAGCTACACTTGTGGTGAGCACGGCATAATGTATAGAGTTGTTGAATCGCTACATTGTACACCTGAAATTAATGTCACATTGTGTGTCAACCATACTCAGAAAAGAAAAGAAAAAGAAAAGTGTAAGATGGGGATGTCAGATGAGGGACAGTACTTACAACTGTGGTATAAGGATATTAACTTCTAGACCAGGATTATGGCAATGGAAATGGAGAGCAAGGTATAACTGTGGGGCTACTTTTTATTAGCTTATTTTTTTCCTATAAAACAATAAGTATTTATTATAAAAACCTCGCACAGCTCAGAAGGGCACCAAACGAAGAATAAAAGCGAAGGATAAAAGTCCCCCGTCCCCGTCCCCTGAATCCCGTGTTCTCGTACAGTCATTGCTAACAGTTTTGTTGGCCTTCAGAGCAAACATGTTTGTTTGTATACAAACATATATGTTTTCATGGTACACGTGAAATTTTATAAGGTATCTCGTTTTGCCTCTACTTATCTATTTTCCATCCCCCTCCACCCTGCTCTTTTCGTAAGCAGACTGAAGTATACAGATGACATCACCCAAGGTCTCTTGCCCTCTGATTTCCAAAGGGTTTAGCCAGTGGGAGGCTCTGGGAGAAGATGAGAAGAAGGTGAGTTACACAGGAACTGTTATCTCTGGGCTCCCTCTTTGCAAGGGCGCTTTACCTTTGCTGCGTCCCTCTGCAGAAGAAACTACTCTTCGTGCTAATGCTATGACCCACCTGCATCTTGGTAATTAACTGCTTTATAAATAAACCCTCTTCACATTATCCTAATTTGGTGGATCATCAGTTTCCTGCTGGGATCTGACTGATACAGGTATCATGCTCTATATAGTGTAGTGTCCTTGATTTTTCCACTGGCATCATCTTACTGCTTCTGTGAAGCAAATTGTCCATATTCCAACATCTCTGTAGTTGGGATGCATCTTACAATTCATATTACATCACAGCCTAACTCTCAGTGTTTTTACTTCCTTACTGGTATACAAAATAGTGATGCCTCTTAGAATTGATGAAATACAATGAGATATCTTGGACCTCTACGCGTATCTGTACAAAAAGATACGGTACAGAACATGTGATGGGGAAAATTCGTTGTGGGGGCTTCTGGGAGATAAGGCAAACAGAACCACATATTCAAGCCCAGATACCTGAGAGAACAGCAGTGCCACCAACAAAATTAGGGCCCTGCGCAGGGGCAGCTGGTTTTCATAGAGGACACTACTGAATTTTCAAAAGTCCACTGGGTACTTGGAGGTAAAAGCATTAAGGCTGAGATTAGAAAGCATCCCTGGGAATCATAATAAACTTCTGAGAAGCCAGTGTCCTTGGTGTGTACTTGTCTTAGCTCAGGCTGCCATGACAAAATGCCACAGACTTAAAAAGTAGACATTTATTTTCTCACAGTGCTGAAGGCTGAAGTTCAAGATCAAGGTGCCAGCATGATTTGGTTCAGGGGAGCGATGTCTTCCTGCCTTGCAGATGGAAGCCTTCTAACTGTGTGCTCACATGGCCTTTCCTTGATACACAGACAGGGAGAGAGGGACAAGGAGACGGGAAGGCCGAGAGAAGCACTCTTTTCTCACAGAGCCACCAATCCTACTGCATTAGGATCCCACCCTTATGATCTCATCTAAACCTAATCACTTGCCATAGGCCCCATCTCCAAATACCATCACACTGGGGGCTAGGGCTCCAACACATGAATTTGAGGGGACACAATTCAGTCCATAGCATTCTGTTCCTGGTACCCACAAATTCACATCCCTCTTACGTGCCAAATGCATTCAATCCATCCCAACAGCCCAACAACTCTTAACTTGTTCAAGCGTCAACTATAAAAGTCCACAGTCTCATCTAAAGAAGATACGGGTGAGATTCGGGGTACAATTCATCCTGAGACAAAATCGCTCCCCAACTGTGACCCTGTGAAACCAGACAGGTTTTGAGCTTCTAAAGTACAATGGTAGGACAGGTACTGGGTAGACATCCCCATTACAAAAGGGAGTACTCAGAAGGAAGACGAGAGCGACAGTCCCAAGCAAGTCCAAAACCTATCAAAGCAAAGTTCATTAGAGCTTAAGTCTTGAGAATAAAACTTTCTGACTTGATGTCTTGCCTTCCAGACCTGCTGGAGTAGCAGCATTACCCCCATGGCTCTACCAAGCTTGTCCCAGTTCCTTTGTGTGAAAGTATTCGGGGACACCTGCCAAAACTCATAGCTTTCTCAATTACCAAGTAGTCTGTAAACCAGACAATGTCAGCCAATTTCTAATTTTTACACTATTTCCTATCTTCACACTAGTGAGAAACAAGGATACACGGAGGGTTGAAATCGAGTCAAGGAAATAGATGGAGCGACAGCTATGTATGAAGGTGAGTTTGGGATATCTGGTGACTTTTCCTAGTACTCGAGAGCTGATTTTCCACGTTGACCTTTGGTATCTTGCCAAAATGGTCACAACAAATTAGTACAATTCATTGTTGCCATTCCATCCTGGCTGACCACTTTATTCCCTCTTGGTCTAGCTGAAAACTTCTGTCATTCATTCAACTCGTTCAATCGTTAATTCAAGTATATTTTGATCACTTTCACGCCAAATAAAAGCCTGAGCTTTTTTTAATACAACGGGGAATATGACAGGTGCTAACCTTACTGAGCTTAGACACTAGTGGGGTTTACAGAGAAGTAAACAGAAAATTACCACGCAGTGTGATGTGTGTGGATGGGAAGTGTTCTGGGTGCTGAGAGAACACGGGGGGGGGGGGGCATCTATCCAAGAATGAAAATGTGTTGGAATGGGAGATGTTAGGGTGGTTCAGTCGAGGAAGGAGTGGAGTGTTCTGGGCAGAAAGAATAGTGTGTGCACAGGTTTTGAGTTCACAAAAAGAATGTAGCATGCTTAAGGAAATTCAAGACATTTGACTCCTAAATCACTCAATTAATTAATGGTAACCTTGGTCTGGAACAGTGATTACCAACCGGGAATGACTTTTACCTTCCGCCCAACCCCTAGGGACATTTGGCAACATCCAGAGACATTTTTGGTTATCACAACTGAGTGGGAGTTGCTATAGGCATCTGGCGAGTAGTGGCTAGGGATGCTGTTAAACATTCAGCAAGGCACAGGAATGCCCACCCCCCCGCAATAAAGAATTATTTGGCTCAAAATAGTGCTAAGGTTGAGAAGACTTGGACTAGATCTCACCATGCCCCAATAGTCACTTGTTACAAATGTAAGTACGTTATTAATACTAAAATGATGTATTTAATGACTATTTCCTCTGCTCTACAGAGACTCCATGACGTCCAAGACTACGTTCTGTTCATCGCCATGTACATAATGTCTAGCATATTTTTTAGCACATAGTAGACATCCACTGATTTGCTTAAAGGGAGATTAATGATTGACCAGGGACAGGGGTGGGCAAAAGTTAAATGAATTGCAAGGAGGTGCCAGATCATGTAGGGCCATATCTCAGGGGACAGATACAAAGGGTGCTTATAGAGTACTGAGGGGGGAGCCTTTCCCTTAATGTATTATTAGCCATCTTCCTAGTGTTTGATGTGGAAAGTTGACATTTTCTCAAAGTATTGCAAAATGCTATGCAAAAGCAATTTTGCAAGGAGTTCACTAACCCTTGATTCTGAGCACATTATCACCGTAACCGCAGAAGCATTTGTTATTTGTGTGGAATTTCCAGAGGTGCCACTGCTGTTTCATGAAGGGGCTTAGACTTTTTCATGGGAAGAATGGGCAGTGACATGACTAGACTGTCATTTTAGAATAGTAAGTCTTGCTGTGGTGTTAAAGTGGCTTAAAGGAGGAAAGACTGAATGCAAAGAGAACAGTTAACAGACTGCCTTAATGCAACAAGAGATTGTGGGGGCTGAGACAAAAACAGAGGCAGTAGAGTCGGAAAGCAGTGTGTGTAATTTTAGATCTATTTGAAAGGGTTACAAGTACGTAAAAGAAGAAGTCAAAAATGATCTTACATTTCTACCCTGGTAAATTAGGTGGATGTGACAGGAAAGGAAATGGAAGAAGAACAGATTTGAAGGTGAAAATGATTTGTTTTAAATATGTTGAGATTAGGGCATACGAAAACCCTTTGCGTGGAGACAGCTCGCATCTTGTTGCTGACGTTACTCTGAAGTCCAGGGGCTGGTCTGGGCTGGAGATGTGGCTTTGTAATTCGACGGAACATTGCTAATATGAGCTCTGCCAGCGTCTCAAAGCACCCAGGCAGTAACAAGGAGGAGAGCATAGGAGGGATTTGGAAGTATGAAAGCAGAGGCAGAGATCACCAAAAAAGAGTTTGGAGGAATCTGCCACGTAGAAGGAAAACCACGAGAGTATTTGGTCACAGAATCTAAGGAAGGAGAGATTTTTTAGAAATAAGAAAGCAGTTAATTGTATAAAGTAAGGGCAGATGAATGGGTTTTGAAATGGGCGGTCACTAAAGAAACTATCAAGAACATTTTCACGCAAATAATGAGTCCAAAAGGAGTGGGTTGAGATGTGAACAGGAAGGGAGGAAGTTCAAAAAGATGCTTAAACTTTAAGAAGTTTCACTCTAAAGGTGAGGAGGAAGACAGGACTAAGGTTGGAAGGAACTGGATATTGAAAAGAAGATTTTTTTTTTTAAAGATGAGAGACACTTCAGTAGGTCTAAATGCTAATAAAAGAAGGGGCACCTGGGTGGCTCAGTAGGTTAAGCGCTCGACTCTTGGGTTCAGCTCGGGTCATGATCTCACGGTTCGTGGGATCGAGCCCCGGGTTGGGCTCTGCACGGATGGTGTGGAGCATGCTTGGGATTCTCTCCCTCACTCTCTCTCTGCTCCTCCCCTGCTCGCCCACTCTCTCCCTCAAAATAAATAAATAAGACACCAGGAGAGATTCAGCAGAGCTGGACCACTCACCGGCAGCTAATGTAAATGGGACCCTTCGGACCAGCACTGGCCATTCTGAGCATCCCCCCGGCCCTCCAAGCTCCTTCTTCATCACCCAACAGATGGTGTTTTTCTCCACTTCACGGCAAAGAAAGGCATTTCTAAGCATGACACCTGACCCAGAAACCAGAGAGGAACAGCTCTGGCTCCAGAATAATCCCACATGTCCGTGTCGAGGAGGTTGGTGGAACAGGTAAGAGCCGAGCCTCAACGGCAGACAGATCCGATTTAGCACCATCTGTCTGCCACGTGCCGACTACCTGAGCTCGAACAAGTGGCATGACCTCTTTTGTCGTCTATCAAACTGTGTGTAATACCAGTGCTTCCTCACCCCTGGTGCTGTGCTAAGTTTTAACTGAGGTAACGAACGACCCCGCACAGGGTCTGGCACGCAGTAAGCATGTCATCGGTGGCTGGCAAGAAGAAAGATAAATGGGACACAGAAACACGGGCAGAGGCCGAAAGAGAAGCTGCAAGGGCCAATGCATTCGGGAAAATTTGTTTCAAAGAAACGTTCGTGGAAATATCCGTGAGAATTTTTTCCTATGAGATTGAGAGAATTTCAAAAAACAACGCTTAGAGCTGACAAGGGTGTGGGCAAATACATATAGTACACGTTTGCTTTTCCTTGGAACAAAAATTGGTATCGCGTATCCGAATTGATAGAAAACATCTGAAGGGAAAACTAGTATGATTCCAAAGCCTTTACCTGGAGCCCTTCAACCCACAAATTCCACTCTCAGGAATTTATCCTGAGGACAAAGTCATCTCTTAACCAGATAATTACGCACATATGTATGAAAAATGCTTTTTATCATAGTGTTATTATAGAGGAAAGAGCCACAATCTAATATCCTTTAACAGAGGATTGCTTAAATAAGCCACGGTATATCCCTTCTATAGGATCCTGTGGAGCCGTCATAAGAGACGATGCAATGCATATGTGAAAGTGTATTTATGATATGTTGAAATGTAAAAAAAAAAAAAAAAAGCATGTTACCGAAGTGTTTGTGTATATCATGGGATGATTTTCTCTAAAATTAAAAGTACACTTGTGAGTGTATTCATATATTTTGCAAAAAGTCTGCAAAGACCAAAATATTAATAGTGGATGGCCCGAGGTGATGAGATTACAAATTATCTTTATTATACTTGTTTTTATGACTTTTCTGAATCTTCACAGAGAATATATTCATCTTATTATTGAAGAACAAGGTATTTCTAAAAGTGAACTATAGGGGCGCCTGGGTGGCTCAGTCAGTTAAGCGGCCGACTTCGGCTCAGGTCATGATCTCGTGGTCTGTGAGTTCAAGCCCCGCATCGGGCTCTGTGCTGACAGCTCAGAGCCTGGAGCCTGTTTCAGATTCTGTGTCTCCCTCTCTCTCTGACCCTCCCCTGTTCATGCTCTGTCTCTCCCTGTCTCAAAAATAAATAAAACGTTAAAAAAAATTTTAAAGTGAACTATATTTTCATCTATCTGGGTATTCCATCTAGACAATGACAAAAAAAAACGGATTGAGTTTGTTTTTAATGGAGGTAACGTCTTTTTTTATTCTACCTATGGACTCAACTGTTGGAACAGCTTAGAATGCCAGGAACACATGCTTTGGAGAATTTAACTGTGTCTAGGTTTTAATACCAATTGAAACCAGTTTTATAATACTAACTCCATTTCTCTCTCTTCACACACACACACGCACATGCACGCAGGCACCTCTGAATCTCTATAAAATAACACACACTCCATAGCAGAGATGTGGGGATGTCTTTAATGCATAGTTGATTTTGAAGAATGGTGCTAAGCTACTTCCCAGATTTTACAATGTTTCTTTTCCTAAAATGCCTCTGTTGAATTGGAGTCTATGCACCCCTGCCTGGCAGAACTAGGCCCGTTCTTCGTAGAGGCCTGTGCTATGGACGCCTACTTACTCTAGAGACCTGATTCTAGTTTGTTGTGTGACCCAGGGTAAGTTCTGTCCTTTCCTGGGGCTTCAGTTACCTTATGTGTTGAGTCAAAGTGGTGAATTAGATGACCTCGGAGGTTTCTTATGTCCCTAACACACTCAGGTCTTTGATAAACTAATTTGCATCAAAATGCAAATGTCTAGTGGTCTCCAGTGTCAAACTTGGGTAACAGGGAATTTCAAAGAAGTTACAATTTCTCCAGTAACCCTATGTGAAGTGTCTGGAGAAGCCAGGGACCTCTTTTAAACTAACAAACATCTATGGTCTCTGATCTGCCAAGGGCTTTGTTATGATACATACTACTCGACTTGCATCGTCTGCTTTTTGAAATTAATGCTAATTAGTTGTGTCCTGAAGGTTAAACATTAAAGTCTGTGGATGTAGGTATTTCAATATTTGCACTAACCATCCATGGTTAAATCCACCTCTGTGTGTATGTGTGTGTACACGTGTGTGAGTGTGCTTTAGGTAGCTTGGGAATTCACATGAAATGGATCAGTAATATGTCTGTTTATATACATATATATTTTTACCTTTTGATGGCATCTAAAAAGTGCATCACTTTACAAAAACTTATGATCTGAAAATCCAAACATCCAGAACATACATACTAGCAAGTGACTGTAGGTTTATTTCCAACTTTTGCCAACATATAATCAAGCTTCTTGGTCATATCAAATCTATTGCATCCTTACAACAGTACAGGCACCAGAGACGATGACTTCGTCTCACACATATTTTATGTACCTTCCTTTCCGCCACATATTTAGAGAAGCTTGTGTGCATGTGTGTGGGGGGATGTTTTTGCTATTGTTTCTTATTTCTTTTCTGAGGTGATTTTGCCTGCCCAGAAGCCAGAAGAAACCTTAAAACACTTTGTCACCTATAAACTAGTTACAACTGATGTTCAAAAACAGAAACAAAATCAAACCCAAAAGCCAACGTAGTCGCACCATCCCGGCAGGACAAAGCTCAGCCTGCTAATTCTCGGAGTCCTCTAAAATACCTCGTTAACTCTACGCACGGTGTCCACCTGACACACAGAAGCAACGTGACTGCTATCACATCCCAGAAATGGGCTGCGGTCATTGCTCTTCCTTCCTCACCTGGAGAGCCGACTTCTTGCCAGTTCAAATCATTGAGCCCTAAGGCAGGTTCTTTATTTGATTCATTTACAAACGGGACTAGGATTAGTCCCGGGACCACTATTGTCCTATCTCCAATCCAGCAAAGTAAATGTGTTAGCTTTGTCCTTCAGCTAGGGACTCAAATTCTCCCGATGTCTCAGACATATGGAGAGAAATTAGTCAATGAGCTGTTATGCCACCACAAAATCTAAAAGGATCACCAGATATCCTTTCTGACTAATCAGACCTAATAACTGTAGCAAGCTCAATTGTATTTTTTCAGAAAGTGTTAGTTGAAACATAATAATTATTCAACAGATAAATCTCGTTCCAATCTAATTAAGTCAAATATAAAAAAGCCATATATGATCATACTACTTGAATCCATTATCATTTTAAGAAATGTTTAATTATTTCATTAGTATTATCAAGACAGTAAGTTGAATTTCAATTAAACTAAAGTATCATTTGGTAAGCAATTAAAATATATTTAATCAACCCAGGAAAAATATTTTGTGTAATAGTAAAAACCAAATCTCTTTCTAAAGTTTACATAGTAAAAAAAAAAAATCTTTCTGAAATATTCAATTACAAGGGAAAGAAACAGCACACAAGACATGTACATAGCAACATGGATAGATCTTTTTTTTTAAATATTTATTTATTTTTGAGAGACAGAGTGCAAGTGAGGGAGGGGCAGAGAGACAGGAGACACAGATTTGGAAGCAGGCTCCTGGCTCTGAGCTGTGAACACAGAGCCTGGCACGGGGCTCGAACCCACAAGTCATGAGATCATGACCTGAGCCAAAGTCGGACGCTTAACCGACTGAGCCACCCAGGTGCCCCAACAACATGGATAGATCTTAAAAATACTGCTGAGAGGCACTTGTGTGGCTCAGTCGGTTAAGCGTCCCACTCTCAATTTCAGCTCAGGTCACGATCTCACAGTTTGTGAGATCGAGCCCTGTGTTGTGCTCTGTGCCGACAGCATGGAGCCTGCTTGGGATTCTCCCTCTCTCTCTCTCTGCCTCTCTCTCTTTCTCAAAATAAATAAATAAACTTAAAACAAAATACTGCTGAGTGAAATAGTAAGAAACAATGATACATAGCAACAGATATATAAATTTTAAGATGCATGCCATAAACCACAATATGCATTTTATGAACTCTCAGGCAAGGGAAAGGATATGCATAAAATTCATTAGGATGACTAAGAAAAGAGAAATGGGGCCCAGGAATGGAAATAAAGGACAACAGAGAAGTAAATACATAGCACAGAGACCTGAAGAATTAACTCAAGGAATGCGATGAACTCAACCCTGTAAACTTAACGTCAAACCCCTCTGCTATGACCCCAAGAACGAAAAAAATTTGGAGGTAGTATTTCATATTAGAAATGCTGAGTCTGGGGGTGATGACAAAAACGGGACTGGCTGGCACTCGGTTTTACTCTTATATTAGAATTCTCTGGAGATGATGCTCATTAGCACCAGCACCTTCCCGGCCACTGCTCTACCCTAAGTTTCTTAGTAAGAAAGTACCCTAAGTAGTGTTGGTAATTATGGCCTGCAAATACCACTATTTTAGTGTTTAGGGACGCTGTTGGTGGTTTTCAGTAGGACGAGTTTTTTGATCTAAGGGCCTTTCAGCACAGGATGATACACAACCACCACCACCATGAGCTACGCGGCCTGGAGGTGATTTGTCTACCTTTTCGGGAGGTGTGCCATCACATCTCAACCCATCTGGACCAACATCCCCCCATCACAACACAAGCACGAGTGCACGCTTGCGCGCGCGCACACACACGCACTCCCTCCAAGTCCTCTTTTTCCTGCCTGGGAATAGTGTTAAGGAGGAAACTGGCCTTCGGCGCTCAGTCTTCACCTCATCCTTATGCCCTGGTGTCCGGCTGACCGTGGACCTGGAGGTCTGTCCGGGCCCCACAGGACCCCACATCTCTCCCTTGAGACCTTCTTCCCTTGTCTCTCTCCTGACCATCAGAGAACTCACAGAGATACATCTTTTCATAGCTCGTGGATGGTATTTTAATCCTTGCCGTCTGGGTACCACAGGGTACCTACAGTCTCCGGGCCTCTCTATACACAGTGCGTTACCCGGATCGGCAGAGCTCCCCTGGGTCTCTTGGTTCTGCTCCGGCTGAAGCTGTGGTCTCTTATTTTGATTCACTCTCTTCATGAGCTGCTGTTAACAGACAAATGTTGTTGCTCTTGCTTCCTTCTGAGGGAAGGATGAGGAGGGATGTGTGTGAGGCAAGGGCAGGGTAGAGGTCTCGGGTGGGCGACTGATGAGGGGGAGGCGGGGGAGCACGGGTAAGGTTACCTGAGCTTGGCTCTGTCACTGCACTTGCGTTGGCACGGGGTCATCTTCTCCTGCCTTTCTTCTCTTGTGGTTGGTTGTTCCCCCCGTATGATTAGTTGTTCCACGCTTGCGGTTGGTTATTTCCTGCTTGTGTCTGGTTGTTCAAGATCTGTGCTAGGTTCTCATCCATGTTAAAGCCAAACAATGGTCTACCTCAGGGCCCCTACCCTCCCAATATTTACCCCTCTCAAGTCCAATAGGAGCCACACCTTTACCCTTCGGTCGTCAAGACACCGCTCTGGCCAATGGGAGCCCTGGGGTGGCTCAGACACCACAAAGCATCACTCCTGACACCTCCACGGTGAAAGGATTTGAGGCGTGGGAGAGGCCAAGATGT
Source organism: Acinonyx jubatus (assembly GCF_027475565.1). Taxonomy (NCBI): domain Eukaryota; kingdom Metazoa; phylum Chordata; class Mammalia; order Carnivora; family Felidae; genus Acinonyx; species Acinonyx jubatus. Next base: position 114,530,076 of record NC_069389.1, read on the forward strand.
TCTAGTTGGAGGGAGGTATGTCTTCAGCACCCCTAAAGATGCATCCCGAAGTTACCTGCAATCTCCTCTTATCTCCCCTGGCTCAAATCTGGTGGCTCGCATGGCAGAGAGGGGCTATGTCCTCCATGGCCACCCCCATTCAGTGGTTCATCATGTTGTCTCCCACCCTTCACCATCACCTAGTGTTTTGGATGTCTGCCCTAAAGTGCCTCCAAGGCAAAGTGGTCATATTCAAATCTCTGTGGAGATGTGAGTCACCCCACTTCTCTTCTACAAGTCCCTCTTATGCATCTTGAAGACCTGCCAATTATTGGCTACCACCAGGGAATTTTTCCACCCCACCTCCTTTTCCTACTGTCCACATAGCTCTTCTCAGTTTTCTATTTCCGGACCTTCAGGCTGCCAAAGTTTCAGTGAATAAACCTGCTCTACTGGGGATCCTCATCTTGTTTCGAATTTAGGGGAGGGAGTTTATCTCAGTAGGTGTAATACTCAGATTTTACCGCCATAGGCGAGGAGGGCAAATGTGCACCTGCTGGCCGTTGAGGTAGGTGTTTTCCTGCAGAAAACTATAATTTCAGACTTAGGAGTACACCGAGGGAGGGGCCTGTCTTCACCAAAGGCACGTAGGCCTTATGTGAAAAGCATTTGTCAATATGTGTCCTCAACCACCAGACACTTTCTCACCTTATGTTACTGCTGGCACTGTTAACATCCTACCTCCCTTCCTGCTCCTGTGGCCTCCTGGACAAATGGCGCTTATCTCACTCCCAAGACGAGGGACACTAAGGGAATTCACATTTCTGAATGGCTATATAACAAGCTTCTAGCTTCTTGGAAGAGACACTTCGTGAACAGGTCCCACCCTGTCCATTTAGCTCAGTAATGTAAAGGGCCTCTCAGGATTTAGGCCGTGGGGAAGTGGGTGGTGAGATGAGCCAGAGATCATATGTTCCAAATTGTAATAGCAGGTCCGGCCAGCTTGTGGTCTGCACCTGATCACATATCCTTTTTGGTTAGTGTCTCTTTTCTGGGTTTCCTATGGACCACTTTCTGGGAGTTACTGGTTACTCACTAACCCAAGGTGCATTGATACATTATATGACTTAAAATATTTTTAAAGGCATAATGAAATATACCATAAGCTCAAAAGCAGAGAAAGCTGACAAAACTGAAAGAATATTTGCAACACATATCACTGATAAAGGGCTAATATCATTAATATGTGAAGACTTTAAAAATAATGGGACAAAGGACCCAAATCTGATAGAAAAATGGGGAAAATACATGGACTGAAAATTTAAAAGATCGAGAACTGACCCTTAATGATCTGAAATAATGTTTAAGAGAAATCCAAATTCAAACAACCCTGAGACATGGAGATCGTCTCAGAACTAACACAAACATTTGAGTTCATAGCCAAAGACATTTAAAGCTACTGCAGCCATATTTTATATGTTCAAAATGTTAAGTACAAACATGGAAGATACAAAAGGGTCATGTAGAACTTTGAGAGAAGAAAACTACCGTATTTGGGATGACAAATCCATACTGGATGGGATTAATGTTGGATCAGACATGACATCCAGAAAGGTTTGTGTGTTTGAAGACATAACAAGTAAAGCCACCCAGAATAAGACAGAGAGAGTGAATTAACACATACAATGGATAATATACCATGACCAATTAGGGTTTCCTCAAGAAATGCAGGTCTGGTTAAACATTCAAATGTCATCAATGTAATAGATCATATTAACAAATTTTTAAAGAGCATAATTATATGTTCAATCATATAATAAGTACAGAAGATGCATTTGAATAAATCCAACACTCTTTCATGATAAAAGCACTCAGCAAACTAAGAATAGAAAGTAACTTTTTTTGACCTGATAAAAGGGCATCTATGAAAAACCTGTTCATGTCTAGCCAGTGCAAAAGGACAAGAAGAAGAAATAAGGGACATTTATTTTGGAAATGAAGAAATAAAACTATCTCTATTCACAGATGACATAATTATCTATGTAGGAAATCCACCAGAATCACCGAAAAGCTACCAAAACGAACAGGTGAGTTTAGCCGAGTTGTAGAATAAAATGTAAATATGTGAAAATCAGTTATATTTCTATATATCCACGAAGAACAATTGGAAACTGAATTTTAAAATACAATACTACTTATCATAGCCTCAAAATTATGAAAATGCCTAACAAGAAATCTAAGATGTGAAATCCTGGGGCACCTGTGTGGCTCAGTCAGTTAGGCGTCCAACTTCGGCTCAGGTCATGGTCTCACAGTTTTTGAGTTCAAGCCCTGTGTAGGGCTCTGTGCTGACAGCTCGGAGCCTGGAGCCTGCTTCGGATTCGGTGTCTCCCTCTCTCTCTCTCCCCCTCCCTGTGCTCACGCTTTGTCTCTCTCTGTCTCTCAAAAATAAATAAACATTAAAGATGTGAAATCTTGTACACTGACCTACATTGCTGGGATTTATTAAAGAAGCCCTTAACAAGTTGAGAGACACCTAAACAAATGCATTGATGGGATGCCTCAATATTGTTAGCATGTGAATTATTCCCAAATTGATCTATAGATCCAATGCATGCCAGTTCCAGCAAGCTTCGTTGTAGAAATTCACGAGCTGATTCTATAATTTATATGGAAATGTAAAAGGTCCTAGAATAGACAAAACAACTTTGAAAAAGAGGAATAAAGTGGAAAGACTGCCATTATCTGGTTGCAAATAGTATAAAGGTACGTGTTTCAAGACAGTGTAGTACTAGTGTAACTATAGAAAAATAGATTAATGGAACAGAAGATAGTTTCCAGAAATAGACCCCCACGTATATAGTCAGATGATTTCTGACAAAGGTGCAAAAGAAATTCAGCAGAGATACAAAGGACAGAATGGGCAGGAAAGATGGATTACAGAAGGACTAAAGGAAACTTTTGTAGGTAATAACTGTGTCCACTTTCTTGGTAGGGATCATTTTATATGTTTGTTCGTATGTCATAACTTACAAAATTATACAATTGTGATACATGTGGTCTATTGTATGTCAATTATACCTCAATGAAAGTTTCTGTTTTTAGAACATAGGATTAAAATCTTTACTCAAATCTCGTCTTTGTCCCTTAACTATAAGCAGGACCCTGGGCAACTGAGTATCTCTAATCCTCTGTACCTTCACTTTCAAAATGGGGGTGATAACATTACCTACTCACAAAGCTCATGAAATTATTAAAATAATATACATAAATCATACAATAAATGGCAAATCACTTTAGTGTCTACAACATCTTATTTAATGTTGTATAAAATCATTTGGAGGTGTGTATAAAAATGCCTTTAACGCACCCTGATTATTAGCTTCAAAATCTTTAGTATTAAATAAAATACTGCAATGACTCATCCTTGCATATAATTTTTTGCACACAGGCTCAATTATTCCCTTAAGATAAACATCTGCAAGTGAAATATTCAATCCAAAGAGTAAGCACATTTTAAAAGTTTTTTGATACGTGTTGCCAAATTTACTTCTGGAAAGTTTTGTATTAATTTGTATTCCCAGCAGCTCTGAATGTGTGTATTGCCTTTTTTTTCCTTTCCCTATCCTAGTTGGCACCGAGTATTCCTTTTCTTCTTTACTTTAATGTCTCTTATCTGATAGATTTTTAAAAAGATACATTCTTTTTCACCTTTCACAAAGTCCTTTAAGCTTTTAAGAGAAGACTGAAGGGGCACCTGGGTGACTCAGTCAATTAAATGTGTGACTCTTGATTTTGGCTCAGGTCATGATCTCATGGTTGGTGAGTTCAAGCCCCACATCCGGCTCTGTGCTGACAGTGCAGAGTCTGCTTGGGATTCTCTCTCCCTCTCTCTGTGCCCCTTCCCTACTTGTGTGCATGTTCTCTCTCTCTCTCTCTCTCTCTCTCTCTCTCTCTATCAAAATAAACATTTAAATTTTTTTTAAATTAAGAAAGAAAAGAGAAGACTGAAGATATGATTAGGAAAATGTAGATGCTATTGTGAAGCTATGAAGAACACTTGATAAAAGGGTAGGGGCCTGTTAGCTTTAGATCATGGTAGAAACTGTTGACCATCTACGCTAATGTGTCCATTGCCCCTTCTTCCTTACTGGTGGAAGCTGACTTTGATTCAGCCAACCCCATTCACTGTGCTCCCACATGACTAAGGAAGGGGATGAGGACACATCAAAAGAAAACACAAGTGTTTTCAAGAATCTTTCCACTCAGTTTAGGGAAGGGTCACACAAGCTCAATTTCACCTTCCACAGAAACATCCCAGACAGTGAGATGAGTAAACAGAATCCTGAGAACTTTCACAACGTAGCCTCAATTCAGAGTGTGGATTATGGGGAGGATGCAGAAGCAAATCTGGACAAAGATGAAGAGCGTTCCATTATTTAAAAAGCCCACCTATGAACCCCTCCTCCTGTAATCACAGTCCGGAAAAACTGCTACAAGCTGCTACGATTCTCTATTCCCCGCTGAGAGGAGAGTTGAAGAGGAAAAGCAGAAGGGTCATAGAAACTCCGAACTAATTATCACCATCAATAAATAGAAATTTGGTCAAATAGAAGAGCAGAGGAGGGACAGTGGGAGAAGAGGGGGAGTGTAGAGGGAGTGGGAGATGGGGAAAATGACATCTGAAAACACTATCTCCTTCCAACGCAATGAGTCCTTAATCCAAGACCCTGTTCTACCTGGCCTTTCACTCTTCTGCTTAGAATGCTGGGAATAACCCTGGAAAGAAAAGAGGAAAAGGGGAAAATAAACATGGCTAACACTCTCTGACACAGGCTAAGGCCTAACGCTCCAGACTGAACAGCTTAAGCTATCTGACATGCTGAGTTCTCTCTCACTGGAGAGGTGCAGGACAAATGACAGGACATTTAACAACAAGATGTTAGAAGATGAGACGAAACCCGTCCGGCGACCATTTCTACTTACAGGCCCAGCTGATGCCTTCCTTCCGCTGTACTCATTCCTATAGTCTAGAGGAAACTCGGCTCTCCAACGATTCCCCAAAAGGATGGAATGGGAGTCAAGAAAAATCCATCCAAAATATATCAACAGAAATAAATGGACTGGTTAAAGCTGTTCGTTTCTAGTAAAATTAAGATTAAAACATGGGTGCCCGGGTGGCTCAGTCAGTTGAGCATGTGACTCTTGATCTCGACTCAGGTTAAGATCTCGCACTTTGTGAGACGGAGCCCCGCACTGGGCTCTGTGCTGACAGGGCAGAGCCTGCTTGGGATTCTCTCTCTCCCTCTCTCTCTCTGCCCTTCCCCTGCTCTCTTTCTCTCTCTCTCAAAATAAACAAATAAACATTAAAAAAGGGATCAAAAAATGTTCAGGCATCTATGTAAAGGTTCTGTGGAAGAATGAAAAAAAAAAAATAGCAAGCAAAACAAAGATTTTGCCCCAAACTGAATAATCTATTCGGAAAATGTTTACCACTATATTGATTAAACAGGATGTTACTTGATACAGTAAGTGCTCCAAATGAGATGATAAACCATTAGAATGAAAGTTAATGTTCTCCTTGAAGCAGAATTTCCAACAAATGAAAATGGAAATGTAATCAAAACATTATTTGAAATCAGAATTTGTAGGTCAAAATGTCAAACCACACTTTAAAAAACATGGATACAAAAGTATCAACATATAGTTAATTCTGGCAGAAAAAGTAAGGGAGTGGGGGATCAGAGAGGCCTCAGAGTTTTCCACAGCAATATTCATCTGACAAGAAAGCAAGGTCTACAAAACTTCTGGTCACAAAAATATAACTTAGAGGCACCTGGGAGGCTCAGTTGGTTAAGTGTCTGACTCTTGAAAAGTATGACGTCAAAATATTTAATTGACAGTGGCAAAGATTGTTAGCTTTTCATGCGCATTTATTCTTTCCTTCTTTCTTCCGTTTCCTTTTTCTTTCTTTTTCTTTTTTGGAGACAGAGAGTGTGCAAGTAGGGAAGAGGAGGGCAGAAGGAGGGGGAGGGGGAGGGGGAGGGGGAGGGAGAGGGAGAGGGAGAGGGAGAGGGAGAGGGAGAGGGAGAGGGAGAGGGAGAGAGAATCTTAAGCAGGCTCCACGTTCAGTGCAGAGCCTAAAGTGAGGTTTGATCCCACGATCCTGGGATCATGGTCTGAGCCAAAATCAAGAGTTGGGTGTTCAACTGACTGAGCCACCCTGGTACCCCTCTATTCTCTCTTTCTTACACAGTAACAGAAGTTCTAGTCACGCATATGAGCTTAAAGCTAAACTGTACCTTACTGATCTCCCCTCTTGCAATAGGGTGCGACTCTAAACTAAAATTAAGTACCGGCCAATGGGATGTGAGAAAAAATGTTAGGTTTCATTACAGATTATACACTTTAAGGCATGGGACATGCCCTCTCATTTTACTTTTTCCCCTTTACACTGCTTCAAATGTGGTCATGACATTGGGATTCATTGTGCTTCTCTTAAAAGATATGTTCTTATTAGAAAACATATGGGTAAATCTTAATGATCTTGGATTTGGCAATGGAGTCCTAGAAATGATACAAAAATCATGAGCAATATAAGCAAAAAAAACAGATAAGCTGGATGTCATCAGAATGAAAAACTTGGGAAAACTGGACAGTGACATGCAGAAGAATGAAACTGGACCACTTTCTTACACCAGACACATAAATAAAATCAAAATGGTGGAAAGATGTAAATGTGAGACCAGAAACCATCAAAATCCTAGAGGAGAACACAGGCAGCAACCTCTTTGACTTCTGCTGTAGCAACTTCTTACTAGATATGTCTCCAGAGGCAAAGGAAACAAAAGGAAAAATGAACTATTGGGACCTCATCAAAATAAAAAGTTTCTGCACAGTGAAGGAAACAATCAACAAAACTAAAAGACAGCCTATGGAATGGGAGGAGATATTTGCAAATGACATGTCTGATAAAGGATTAGTATCCAAAATCTATAAAGAACTTATCAAACTCAACACCCAAAAAACAGGTAATCCAGTGAAGACATGGAAAGAAGGCATGAATAGACACTTTTCCAAAGAAGACATCCAGATGGCTAACAGATACATGAAAAGATGCTCAACATTACTCATCATCAGGGATATGCAAATCGAAACCACAATGAGATATCGCCTCACACCTGTCAGAATGGCTAAAATTAACAACACAAGAAATCACAGGTGTTGGTAAGATGAGGAGAAAGGGGAACCCTCTTGCACAGTTGGTGGAAATGCAAATTGGTGCAGTCACTGTGGAAAACAGTGTGGAGGTTCCTCAAAAAGTTAAAAATAGAACTACTCTACATTTCAGGAATTGTACCACTAGGTATTTACTCAAAGGATACAAAAACACAGATTTGAAGGGGTACATGCACCCCGATGTTTATAGCAGCACTATCAACCGTAGCCAAACTGTGGAAAGAACCCAAATGTCCACTGACTGATGAATGGATAAAGATGATGTGGTATATACACATATAATGGAATATTCCTCAGCCATCAAAAAGAATGAAATCTTGCCATTTGCAACGACATGGATGGAGCTAGAGTGTATTATGCTGAGCGAAATAAGTCAGTCAGAGAAAGACAAATAGCGTATGCCGTCACTCATACGTGGAATTTAAGACACAAAACAGATGAACATATGGGAGGGAGAAAAAAGGAAAAAGAGAGAGAGAGAAGCAAACCGTGAGAGCCTCTTAAAGGTAAAGAACAAACTAAGGGTTGCTAGAGGGGAGGTGGGTGGGCTAGATGGGTGGGTGATAGGTGGGTGGGCTAGATGGGTGGTGGGTACTAAGGAGGGCACTTGCCGTGATGAGCACTGGGTGTTGTATGTAAGTGATGAATCCCTGAATTCTACTCCTGAAACCAATATTGCATTGTATGTTAACTGGAATGTAAATAAAAATTTGAAAACAAAGAAAAAAACATGTGCATCAAAGGACATTATCAAAAAAGTGAAAAAGCAGCCTACAGAATGAGAAAATATTCACAAATCATATATCTGATAAAGTATCATTATCCATAATATAGAAAGAACTATATTTTATATATATATAGATCTTTATAGATTATATATATATATCTTTATATATATATTATATATAAAGAACTATATAATATATATATAATGGATCTTCTAGTATCCATAATATAGAAAGAACTTATAGCACAATAGAAAAACAAAAAAACAAAACAAAACAAAAAAAGAAACAAAAAAAAACCAAACCAACAACAACATTTTTTAAAAATGGGCAAAGGATTTAAACAGACATTTATCCATAGAAGACATGCACGTTGCCAAGAGATATATGAAAAGCTGCTCGGCATCATTAGCCATCAGGGAACTATAAATCAAGATCACAATGAGGTACCAGTTCACATCCACTAGGATGACTGTAATTTAAAAATGAAACAAACAAAAACAAAACATAACAAGTATTGGCAAGGATGTGTAAAAGTTAGAACCTAGTTCACCGCTGGTGGGAACGTAAAATGGTTCAGCAGCTGTCAGAAACAACTTGACAATGCCTCAAGAAGTTAAACGTAGGATATACCAGATGACCCTGAAAGCCACTCAAACGAATTGAAAACAGGAACTCAAACAAGTATACGTATACGTATGTTCCTAGAGGCTCTATTCATAACAGCTAAGAGGTGCAAACAGCCTAAATGCTTATCAACAGCTGAAGAGATACATAAAAAGTAGTACAATGGATATTATTCAGCCACAAAAACGGATGTATTGATATACGCTGTAATGTAGATGCGCTTTAAAAACATCATGCTAAGTGACAGAAGCAAATGCAAATGATCACATGTTGTAGGATTCCATTTATGTGAAATGTCTAGAACAGATCCATCCAAAGAGACAGAAAGCAGACTGGTGGTTGCCAGGACGGGGGCTAAGAGGGAGGTGAGACCAACTGCTTAGTAGGTAAGGGGTTTCTGGGGCGCCTGGGTAGCTCAGTCAGTTAAGCCTCCAACTTCGGCTCAGGTCGTGATCTCGCAGTCTCTGAGTCGAAGCCTTGCGTTGGGCTCTGTGCCGACAGCTCAGAGCCTGGGGCCTGCGTCAGAGTCTGTGGCTCCCTCTCTCTCTCTGCCCCTCCCCTGCTCATACTCATACATCTGTCTCTCTCAAAAATAAGCAAACATTAAAAAAAAATGTTTAAAAAATAAAAAAAGAGACAAATTTGGATACAGTCCCAGGAGAAGGGCACGTTACAACCGAGGCAGAGACTTCAGTGGGTGTAGCTGAAGCCAAGGATGATAAGGATTGGTGATAACCGCCAGAAGCTAGAAAGAGGCAAGCAGGGTTCTTCTCTAGAGCCTTCCAAGAGAACATGGCATCGTAGACAGCTTGATTTCAGGCTTCTAGCCTCTGGGACAGTGAGAAGGCAAATTTTTGTTGTTTAAGCCACCTAGTTTGTGGTAATTTATTTTATTAAAAAAATTTTTTTTAAGTTTATTTACTTATTTTGAGAGAAAAGCGGGGAGAGAGTGCAAGCAGCGGAGGGAGAGAGAGAGGGAGAGAGGGAGGATCCCAAGCAGGCTCCCCACTGTCAGTACAGAGCCCGACGTGGAGCTCGAACTCACGAACTGTGACATCCTGACCTGAGCCAAAACCACGCATCAGATGCTTAACCGACTGGGACACCCAGGAGCCCCTGTGGTAGTTCATCGTGGCAGCCCTGGGAGATGACTACCTACCTGGAATAGCAGCCATGACAGATAGAAGCCTCATGTTGACGATGGCAGAATACTAAAACGATAAGAGACCTGGGGATAGGCATTTACTATGCAAATGCCTATCCACATTGAAAGAAGATGGCTGAAGACATCTTCAGAAACAAACCACTGTAAGAAATAGGACTGCTGTCCAGACAAGATGCACGTTGGAAAACTTGGTGAACTGGAAAACAGGACTGCAATTTAAACTCTTGTTTAAAAAGGATTTTAAGTAATCTCTACACCCAACGTGGGGCTCAAACCCACAACCCCGAGGTCAAGAGTTGTATGCTCCACCGACTGAGCCAGCCAGGTGTCCCTAAAATTTTTAAATTATAACTAAAATAAATAATGCCACTGTGAAATGTTAAGCGAAGAACATTAAATCACAGGCATCAAAACGTACAGATGGCAAGTTTACAAGGAGTGCCTATCAAGCAGAGCGGAAATTATGTGTCTTGAACAAAAATAAGCTGTTGAAAATTTCAGTTTTACCAGTAACACTGCTGCTCGGCAGCAGTTAAATACATGACTGCGAACTTATAGGAAAGGCATGGAGAACGTTAAAGGTTATAAATAATTTATGTCTTCTATTTCCAGATATAAATGTGTGTGGACATAAGGCTAATTTTTTTTAAATGTTTATTTATTTATTTTGAGAGAGAGAGTGTGTGCACGTGTGCGAGCAGAGAAGGGACACAGAGAGAGAATCCCAAGCAGGCTCCATGCTGTCAGCCAAGAACCCAATGCAGGGCTTGATCTCACGGACTGTGGGACCATGACATAAGTTTAAATTTAAAAAATTCTCTAGTTTTAAACTTTATGAAAATGAATTTATATTGTTCACTGTAATTTTTCAATTCATTCATTCATTCATTCGGAGAGAGAGAGAGAGAGAGAGAGAGAGAGCAAGCATAAGCAGGGGAGGGGCAGAGAGAGAGGGAGAGAATCCCAAGCAGGCTCTGCACTGTCAGAGCCTAGCCCGACATGGGTTCGAACTCACAAACCACAAGATCATGACCTGATCTGAAACCAAGAGTTGGAACCTTAACCAACTGAGCCACCCAGGCACCCCTCAGTGTAATATTTTTAATTTATATTGATAGTAGAAATCAATAGATACATATAAAAGTTTGTGAAGTGCATTATAATACTCTTCTGGAAATCAGAAAGATGAAGGCAAGAATTCTACAACTATCTCAGGAATAGTAACTCAAAATATATATTAAAAAAAAGCAAAGATTTTATCTGCAGTTGGAAAAACTTATGTCTGTACATGGAGGAGGTCAATGTCATCAAGGTGTCATGTGTCTGTCTTCCTGTGAGGAAGTTCACCCAGGCATCCACACCACCCTCGATGGGCTCCAAAGTCGCCTTCTTGCCCAGTTCTTCCTTCAGGTAACCTCAATGTCATGACTTCTGTTAGAGCAGGTGCTCTTACAGCTTGTGTGTATAAGCTTAGGAACAATTCCATCTTTGTTTTCACTAACTTTTAACGGAAATTCAGCCTTTCCTTCCATTATGAATGGAGGCCAACAATATTAGGAGTGGCTGTGACTTTGTCACTAACAGTAATAGATATTTAAGATCACAATACTGTTGTGAAAGATGGCTTTAAATGTTTAGATTTAGGGGCACCTGGGTGGCTCAGTCGGTTGAGCGTCCGACTTCGGCTCAGGTCATGATCTCGTGGTGGGTAAGTTCGAGCCCCATGTCAGGCTCTGTGCTGACAGCTTGGAGCTCAGAGCCTGGAGCCTGCTTCAGATTCTGTGTCTCCCTTTCCCTTTCTCTCTGCCCGTACCCCACTCATTCTCCACTCCCCTCCTTCCCTTTCTTCCCTCCCTCCTTCTCAAAACAAATAAACATTAAAAAAATAAAAATAACAAATGTTCAGATTTAGACCAACTGCTAGATCTTGCTATGTAATTCACTGAAAAAAAAAAAAAAACCCATAATAGTCTATCAAACATTTGTTTTCTCTGCTTAGATATTTCACAGCTGGTGACCCCATAGATTCCTCAGTAGCTATTTCACTCACCATGAAAATGAAACAAAAGAAAATAAAACACATCCGTTTATATCTAAATAGCATTTTTCCACCTATCTCATAAAATTTCCCACTACCTCAAATATAGATTAGTATCAATAATCCGGTCATCGTTATATAAGGACAGTACAGAATAAAATAACTTTTCCAGTGAAAAATGACACTGTTTAAACAAATTTCCTTCACAGCTATTCAATCTGTAGAACTGGAATGTCTTGTAGGCTTGCTGTGATAATTAATAGGATAACATGCGCCCAGCTATTACTATTAAGAGTATTGTTACATCATGCATGTGTTGCAAATTAAATTAACAGTAATTCATGACTTCTCCAGATTTATATAACCATGTTTCTTTAAATTCACCACTCCCACAAGAATTTCTAACACGTGAAAGGCTATGGGTCTAATATTTCAACCGAGTTCATAATTAAACCTGCCAACATTTTGAAAGAAAAAGTACCATGAGGTTTTATAAGGACAATATTGGGAGAGAAAGACATTTTAGTTTGTAATAATTAAAATTCTGGGTCTCTAAAACTTGGATGTTGAATTACTCTCTAGTTGAAGAAGTGCCCATAGTCTTGTTTTGAAAGAAAACTTGTTCTGAGACCTTCAAGTACATTTACATTTTCAGAATTCCCACGGCAAGAAATTATAAGTGAGGGGCGGGGGGTAAGAAATTATAAATGAAGCTGGAAAACTAAGATCTTGGTGATGCCAATTGTGAAAAATAAATTCTGGTTTCCAAAAGCAGTACTGGAAAGGAATTTATTTAATCTTTCCTAAGACCCAGCTCCCCATGGGCAAGGATCCAATTTATTCATCTCTGTATTCTCAGCATCTAGAAGGATATATGGCACAGAGTAGTTACTTAATAAATGTGCATTGAATAAACAGTGCTGATTGCTAGAAAAGAGGGAAAATTGTGAATTCCCTCCAGAAAATCATTTTCAACACACACCGATACGGGACGATGGGTAGAGAAGAATTTAGACACCCAGAGAGCTCACCAGAGGAAACTGTGTATCAGTTCAGATCGATCAGCCCTTGTTGCAATCTCCACCTGGGCCTGGGAATGAAGAGGCAGAAAACTTAAGAGGAACCTCTGCTAGCTGGGAAGTGCACTGGGGTAGAGGAGTAAGAAAAGGCAAGCTAAGAATTTTGAGGTCCTTCTTTGCAAGAGGCACTACACTGTGGGTGCCGTCTTAAGGACTCTTCCAACAATTCCCCTTCCCCCAAGCTGTCACAAGAAAGGAAGGAGAGAGAGGGAGGGACGAAAGCTGGAGATGCCAAAATGGCACACTGGTTACTAGACCCAGGCAGAAATGGTGGGGGTGGGGGGGGGGCGGTGGGCCACCGAAGCTCTGTGGTCCCTCCTTCCCATTTCCTGCCATCTCATAGTGCCCGATGCTCCTGCAACCAAGAAGGACAAGTCCCTATTCTAGTAAACGGAAGCAAATAGTTACCTTTAAGTCTACCACCCCCACTATTTCAATCGTCACAGGACTGTCTGAATCATTTTGTAAACGTTTTAACAGGCTTAAGTTTTAGAGCAGTTTTACGTTCACAGCCAAATTGATAAGGTACAGAAATTTCCCATATATTCTCTCCCCACTCATTTTGGCCTCCCCCATTATCAACGTCTCACACCAGAGTGGTAGATGTGTTACAACCCATGAACCTACATTGACACATAATCACCTAAAGTCTGTAGTTTACATTCAGGTTCATTCTCAGTGTTGCACATTCTATGGGTCTGGACAAATGTGTAAGGCCACGTGTCTACTATTATAGTATCATACAGAGTAGTTTCACAGTGAAACTGCCCTAAGTATCCTCTGTGCTCCACCTTTTCGTTTCTCCTTCCCTCCTAGCTCCAGGAAACCACTAAATATTTGACTGTTACATTGTTTTTTGGTCTTTTCCAGGAAGTCATATTGTTGGAATCATATAGTATAGAGCCTTTTCAGATTGGCTTCTTTCACTTTGTAATACGCATTTAAAGTTCCTCCGTGTCCCTCTGTGGCTTGATCGCTCATTTCTTTTCTAGCACTGAATAACCTTCCATAGTCTGAGCAGACCATAGTTTACTCATCCATCCGCCTACTGAGGGACATCTTGGTTGCTTCCGAGTTTGGGCAATTATGAATAAAGCTGCTATAAACATCCCCATGCAAGGGCTTCTGTGGATGTAAGCGCTCAACTCCTCTGGATAGATACCAAGAAGCATGACTGCTGGATCCTATCATAAGAGAATGTTCTGTTTTGTAAACAAAATTCACTAAAATGTCCTTCAAATTAGCTGTACCATTTTGCATTTCCACCAGCAATGAATGAGAATTCCTACTGCTCCATATTTTTGCCAGTGTTTTGTATTGTCAGTGTTCTGGTTTTGGCCATTCTAATAGGTATCTCATTGCTTGAACTTGTATTTTCCTGATGACATGTGGAGCATCTTTTCATATGTTTATTTGCCACCTGTATATCTTCTTTGGTCTGTTAGGGTCTTTTGCCCATTTTTCATGGAATGGTTATTTCCTTTTTGTTGAGTTTTAAGAGTGTTTTGTATATTTTGGATAACAGTCCTTTATCAGATAGGTCTTTTGCAAATATTTTCTCCCAGTGTGTGGTTTGTCTTTTCATTTTCTCGACTGGATATTTCACAGAGATTAGAAGTTTTTAATTTAAATAAAGACCAGTTTATCATTCTTTCATGAATCGAGACTTTGCTGTTCAGTCTAAAAAGTCATTGCGAAACAGTCATCTACACTTTCTCTTGGGTTATTTATCAGGAGTTTTGTAGTTTTTGAGTTTCACATTTAGGTCTGTGATCCACTTTTTAAAAATGTATTTATTTTGAGAGAGAGAGAGAGAAAGAGAGAGAGAGAGAGAGGATGAGAGAGAGAGGGAAGGAGAGAATCCCAAGCAGGTTCCCTGCCATCAGTGCAGATCCTAACGCTGGGCTTCAACCCATGAACTGTGAGATCATGACCTGAGCCGAAACCAAGAGTCAGACGCTTAACTGACTGAGCCATCCAGGCATTCCAGGTCTGTGATCCATTTTAAGTTAGTTTTCATGAAGGGTGTGAGGTTTGTGCATAGATTTTCTTCTTTTTTGCATGTGGATGTCCAATTGGTCCAGCACCATTTGTTGAATGGACTATCTTTGCTCCATTGTATTTGTTTTGCTCCTTTGGCAAACATTAGTTGACCATTTAAGTTTGTCTACCCCTGGCCTAAGCTGTGATAAAGAGCAGTAATAAAGTGATAAAGGCTGTGATAAAGAGCAGTGACTGGTATCATCTATACAACTCAACCTTTATAGCTTAATTACTTGGAGTCTGCTTAAACTGCTGACTTCTTGGTTAAAGTGACAGCTACATTTCTGTTTCCTTTTCATGTTTCACCCCACATGTACTGCCACTCCGTAGAAACCAGAAGGGATTCCCTTAGAAGTGACTGCTGCCCTGAAACAGACCCATATATACGGAGAACAAACTGATGGTTGCCAAAGAGCATTATTTCTGGGTTCGTCTACGAGGGTGTTTTCTGGACGAGATTAACATTTACATTGGTAGACTAAGTAAAGTAGATTGCCCTCTCTAATGTGGGTGGGCCTCATCCAGTCAGTGGAAGGCCTGGATGGAACAAAAAGGCTGACCCTCCCCTGAGTAAGAGAATTCCTCCTGTCCCTCCGAACCAGGCCATCTCCTTTCTCCTGCCTTTGGACTAGAACTGAAACACTGGCTCCTCCTAGTTCGGAGGCCTGCCAGGCTTCTGACTGGTGCTGCACTATTGGCTCTCCTGCTTCTCAGCTGTTTGGGCTTGGACTGGATCTATGCTGTTGGCTCTCCTGGGTCTCCAACTTGCTGACTCGCTCTGCAGATCTCAGAAGTTGTTAGCCTCCATAATTCATGTGAGCCCTGATAAATACCTCTGTCTCCGCTTGGTTCTGCTTCTCTGGAAAACTCTAACACACCTGTCTTCTCTACACTTTAATGTAAGAGTACGTGCGTTGGCCTACAAATACTCTGGCCCTTCCCTCTGGTTATTAAGATCTCTACCCCATCCCTGCACACCTGCAATGCCAGGAACCTGACCTACTGTCTAAGTATAAATAGTAGCATTTCAGTGTAAATAAAGTCTGCATGCCCTTACTTATTTCAATGAGACTAGGTTTTTCAGTTTCTTTGTCACCACCCTTTTCTGCACAGGACCTGAAATGGTAGGAGTCACATGTTTATAAGAAAAATTAAAATTTAACGTCAAAGCATCAAATAAGCAAAGATTTTAGTAAAAAGGTAAGTCATGACTCTTTATGTAGTTGGATGTGATTGTACCAAGATATGTAAGGTTAAATTATGTCAAAAATAGAAGGACAAATTGACAACAACCTAGCTTGTGTAAGATTTTTAACATTATCTAGTTCAGGCATTTCCAGACCAATCAAGCAAAAGAATAAAATTATGGAAAATACGAGTAATAACATTAATAAGGTTAATTTAACAGCTGCAAAAATAGATCAATACTGAGTTAGAAGAATACCTCACTTCAATAAATACCTACGTTCAGAAATTGTATGGGCCGTTGTATCTGACCACAGTGTAATATAAATATAAATTAACAGAGTCACAAAAAAACAACAAAATAAAATGGCCTGGGTTTAAAAAATATCATTTTAAAAAATACATTATGCCAAGGAGCTAATGAAAGCTATAGTTATCTAATATTTAAAAATAATATGTAAAAGATTCTATATTAAAATGGATGGGATTTAATGCTTTTCTTATTAGCTAAGAGAAACTGTATGAAAATAAGCATTTAACTGAGGTTAGAAAAAAAGAGACTATATCTAAGACAAGAATGGGTAAATAATTAATAAGATAAAAAGCCAAAATTAGTGGCTATGAAAATAAAAAAATGATGAATAAATAAATGCAAAAGCTATCTATTGGAAACTGCAACAATACAGAACAATTTCTAGCCAGTCTAAACAGAAAAGGGGAGAAAGCAAAGACACCCGCTCTAAAATCTTACCTTTAGGAGTCATTTATATTGCTTTGCTTTCGTTTTAATGAGCTGTGTTTTCTAAATACACATAAACACACATACATACAGCGTCTTATAAAAAAAAGGTTACATTCTTCAAAAACTGCTGCATGTAAACTAAAAACATGTGTGTCTAAGCAAATTTCCCTTACGAAAGAACTGTAAAGGGTGTCATCATGTCCTTTTCAGAAAGCTAGCTGCTGCATGCTATTATGAATTTCTTACTCTGATGTTCACAAAGGGAGCTGCTGAGGCCTGTCCTGCTCTGTTTCGCTGGTGAAAAGGAGTAACTGTCATTTATCTGGTGGAGAAGAAACCAAACGCCCCTGCTTGTCAACCTTTCACCCCCTGAAGAAAAGTCCACGAAAACCCACCTACACTGTAACGCAAAAGAAGAGTGGCCAAAGGAGATGCTACAACAGGGAAGTTTAAATCTATCCTATTTAGGGTATTTGCTTTGTTACAATTACAAACATCCTGGGACTTCCCCCGACATCCTGAAAACCTGCTAAACACACAAAAGCTTTGCGTGGAAAGCACAGGGCTAAATTCCACATCTGGGATGTTCCGATGGACATCACAAGACAGCACAAGGAATATGGTGAGATGATCCTGAAGCAGAGCCAACTCAACAGGAAAGGATACCAAGTCGGAGGGAGCTATGTAAAAGGAAGCTACATAAATCTGGAGGAAACCATGGGTTTTTTACTAGGTATAGATTGTGGTTCAAGTCTGTTCCTGAGATGACTCTAAGGGGCAGGGGAGCCAACTAATCCTTGGGATGGTTATCTATCTATGTATCTACCTATCCATCTATCTATCTATCATCCATTTATTTCCATCCCCCTATACCAAGTTGTATATCACAGAGAGGAGTATACCCAACGTGCTTCAGGAAAACTACCCTTAGTATTCCACTGAGTCACAGAACTTATATTGTGTAGACAATATCCCAGGTATTTTGCTTGTAAATTATTCATATTAGATGAAGACAGTGCCGTACTTCTACTACAAATTAAGTCAGGGGTTTCCAAATTGTTCTGATCTATAAATTCAAATCCAAGCCTGCAGCTTCACTGAACTAGAAATGAGAGTATGTATTTCCCCTCTGTGCAATGTGGCTCATCATGCTGAGGATATGACAACTATTTTGAACAATGTCAAGACTGATTGTACATTTGCATTTCCCACCAGCTTCTCCATCAGCTTTTTGTTAGGGCACTTTCATGACATTCAAATGCCAGGGATCGATCATTCATTCATTCTTTATTTATTTATTTTAGGATTTGAAGATCCCAATCACAACTACCTTAATGTTTTCCAGTAGAATACTGACCTGCCTTCTTATGTAGCACTTTTCAGGTTACATTAATTTTTCCCATTAAATGTATCCACCCAAAAATTGACAATGCAAGTTTCCTGTAAGTTCTGTCTTTCCTAAATTGTCACCACTATCTTACAGCCTAGGGTATGGGCGTTACTATTGCGATATTGCTAGTGGCTTCAATTCTAAATCGTATTTAATTGCTTGACATACCTTTCATGATCTAAGGGCTATGGGCTTAAAATTATATTCTCAATCATTTTCAGTTTCTTAAAAAGAAAACTAGGTAGTTCTATACTTTTTGAACTTACATGGTTCACTTTGACAATAAAACATCACATGGAGACAAGCCATAAGAGATGAAAAAGAATAAATACTTGTTCTTTGGTCAGAGCTAGTTCAAAATTCATATTAGCATTAGCATACAAGATACATTTCAGTGAATTATTTAATAGCTTAAACATACTCAGCATTCGGTATTTCCATGACACATAGGTGGTGGTGATTTATCAAAATCTGTTGGATGATCAATTTGTAATAACTGAACAGGCTGTCTTTGCTTGCCTACTGCAGTGGTACTAAATTACTTCCCACAGGGAGTGGGGAGGCCATGTGAAATAAAGTTCACATAACCGTTTCCTTCCACACAAGTGTGAATTACCTGTATTTGCTGGCTCAAGGGTAATGGGCAAGGAAAGTGGTTTGCTATTTGGACAGGCTTCTCAAAGCCATCCAATCCTCCTACCCAGCACTCTTAGAGGTTTCAAAATCTTTTGATACAGAGTGCCACCTAAAAAGAGAAGACAAAGAAAGAAATATTGGAATTTGGTGACAAAATGAGGGGCAATCACAACCAATGCATTATGTTAAGTCGACATCACTATGTTAGTGCCACTTATATTCCAAACAAATTATGACAAGAGTACCGTGTCCTCACTCCTCAGCGTTTAGTATTTATTGGAAACTCAGAAAGCGAATGGACATGAATAGAAGAGACAAACTGCAGGAGCTGATTACAAAATGTTAAATACATAACTCTGCCTCGGAGACCCAGTTATTGGAATTGTTAATGTCACAAGGCAGATACGGAAGTGAGACAACACATAAAGCCTTATTTTCCACGAATATGATTAAAACAGAGCATTTTTGGCAAGGGGGAATTCAGAGTTCTAGTCTTAGCTTTGTGCCAACAGTGCTTGTGCACTCGCGCACATACACACACACACACACACACACACACAGCATGTGCGCACACGTGCACACACGCTTTTCTGGGTTGTTTGGTTATTGCTGAGGATGGAAACAATAGAGGCTCAGGGGGATTAAGTAGGTTAGGTGAAGAGCATATATATTTGCATTCCTTGTGAAGTGCTCTTTCCTTCTGCTGCCTTTAGGCAACCAAAGTTCCACGTAGACTTCCAAGCAGTGCCATCTTATCCTTGTTTATTACAGATACAGTAAATACCGACGGGTTTCAATAGCACAGAGTAGCCGCCAAAAGAAAAAAATTCAGCGCACTCATAATTTTCTGAGGAAATCTGCATATTAATGAGAAGAAATAAAGTTTTCCAGAGTGAGCAGGGTAAAAGTGAAATTTCACCTCAACCAACATCAAACTGGTCGCCCAGGTCAAACCTAGTATTTGGCCTTGACTCCCCACTTTTCTTCTCCTCCACGTCTAAGTCATCAGGAAGTCTTTCAAATGTCTCCCGTGGCATCCACTTTTCTCAGCCTCCGTCACCACTATCCTAGTCTCAATCACCATCGTCTCCCAGTTGAGCTACCTCAACAGCTCCTCTGGTTGTGTCATTAGCTCACTCCCACGCCATAGCCTTTGTGCGGGACACATATTTTCCAAAACGAAAATCTTTACAGTCAAGCGACTCTCCTGCTTTGAACCCATTCAGGATTTTCCTTTTCCCCTAAGGAGGAAAGCAAGACTTAACATGGCTTCAAAAGCCCTCTTTGATCTAGTCCCTACCTGCCTCTCCACCTCATCTCCTCCTTCTCCCTCAACATGTATTCTGCACTTCAACGAAACCAATCCACTTGCTGTCTTATAGACGGGTCTTGTTCGTTTATGTCTCCGCACCTTTTGTTTATTTGTTTCCTCTGCCTGTTCTTCCTGCCGACCATGTATTGTCAGGAGAACGCCGCCAGACGAAACTGAAGCCTCTGCTTCTGTTACCGTGTCCTCATCTGTGAATGACACCATGATCCACTCGTCTCAAAAACCCGAAGTTGGTGGCTCATCCTCAACTTCTCCCACTTGCAAAAGGTTTCCGGATCCTGCGCATTTGAACCATTTAGAATCTACCCTGTCTGCTCCCTTGCTTTCTTGTCCATTTCCTCTGCCCTAGTGCGAGCGCTCCTCAAATGTCACACCTGGATTCTAGCAACAGCCACTTGCCTGGTGCCACGAACTCCCCACTCCTTCCCGCGCTCCCCATATCCTAACGACAGGGACCTGTAGATTGCTTCCCACTTCAAAGCAGCCTGGATCAGCTACAGAGCAGCCGGGATCAAAGCAGTTGTACTTCAAAGGTCTTACACTTCATCAGCTGCAATTGCAACTCAAGAACAAAACAGAAGCCTTTCTCGTGCCTTCCTGGTGGTGATTCTGCCCTCCCCGCTGCAAGTGGGTTGCCAATACACACATCTTGTTAGCATGGCGGTTTGACTGCTTCCTTTAGCAGCCGGAATTGACACAAAAGAATAAGAGATGATCAAAGTATAACACATTCTCGTGAAACCAGAGAAAGCTTTCTTGAGGTGGGGTGGACTCGAGAAGGAGGACAGGGTATTGCGAGGACGCAGGAAAACGTTCAACCTGCTAAGTGTGCGGAGGGTCAGAACAGAACCGTCACTGTCGCTGAGTTGCTCTTGCCGGCTCTGCCACTCACTAGCCACCCGTCCTTGGGAGAGTAATTCAGCCGCTCTGAGCCTATTTCCTTATTCATAAAATGAGGACAGCGCTAAAATCTATCTCCAAGGGTTTCGGTGCCTTACACGAGGTAACACGAGGGGCACACTTAACTAGATGTGTAGTCTGTCCTCCATAAAGGCTTCCTCAGCATTCGGAAGGCCCTTACCGCAACGCTTCCCAGGTTTAATTCTCGTTTTGTTTCTTCTTGTCTAGCAAATTACAGTCAACAGTGAGAGATGACCAGGTCGTCAGACGCAATATGCTTCTCATTTGTGCTTTGCTGAAACAGAGGTAACGCATCCATCTATCAGCTGGAAAACTAGTTTAATTAATTGGCTTCCCTGAGCGGTACCTTCTGGAGTAGATCTGGAAATTTCTTAGGACACCAATATCCACGGGTAAGCAATCAGGCACTTTGTCCAAACAGAGCGGATAGCAGTTTCTGCTGTCGGGAGGGGACAGGCAAGCTCTAGTCGGATGCTAGAGAGTTCCAGGAGCCCTCCAGGAGTGAGGGAGAGTTCGAACCTCCCCACACGCCTGCCGATTGTTCACAAACGCCTGGTTTCCTCCACATCGTCCAGGGGATGGAAGCTCTGGTGCGATGATGTGCAGCGTGAAGAGCTCGGTGTCACGTTTGGCCTTCCCTGCGCCATATCCAGTGGCGGTGAGGTTCCTCCCGGCCTGCCTTGTAAGACAATTCCCATGATTAATGAGTGGTTAGGACAAGAGAGCCATGACCGGAAGTGGGGAAGCAGAGAGAGAGAGACTGGAGCGGAAACTGCCAAGAGGTGTGTGGCGAGCAGTGGCAGATGTACGGTGACAGGCTGCAGGGGACGGCGCTGACTGTGAGAGGAGAATGAAGGGCCACTTTTCAAAACAGAAACACAAACCCATCAGCCAGTGTTCCCATAGAGCTGCTCCTCTCCCATGAGTCAGAACAAATGTCAGAAGTGAAGATGAGGCTCGCCACAGAATTTCTAAAATAAACAAAGATCCGTTTTTTCCCAGGATCCCATCGTGCACAAGACACAAGGTGTTTCAGGGCTCCCCAGGGAAACGCAACCAACAACTGACAAGATCTTATACTACATTTTATACTATATTGGTTATGTCTGCATTAAGGAATTGGCTCATGCATTTGTGGGTGCTGGCAAGTCCAGACTCTGTAGGGCAGGCTGGAAACTCATGTGAGACTTGATGTTGCAGTCTCGAGTCTGAGTTCTGTAGGGTGGGCCAGGAGGATGGACAGTGAGGCAGGATTTCTATGTTATAATCTTTTTTTTTTTCTTCCAGAGAGAGACCATGCGCAGAGGAGAGAGAGAGAATCTCAAGCAGGCCCCAGGCTCAGCGTGGAGCCTGATGTGGGCCTCGATCCCATGACCCTGGAATCATGACCTGTGCTGAAATCAAAAGTCAGATGCTCAACCAACTGAGCCACCCTGGTGCCCTCTATGTTATAGTCTTAAGATCGAATTTCAGGAAGCCTCAGTTTGTGCTCTTAAGGCCTTCAACCGATTAGATGAGGCCCGCCGACATCACTGATGACAATCTCCTTCGCTTAAAGTCAGTTGACCGTAAATGTTACGTATGCCTCTAAACTATCTTCACAGTAATACCTAGACTAGTATTTGACCAACCAACTGGGCACCATAACCTAGTCAAGCTGACACATAAAATTTAACCATCACACAAAGGAAACATTATCAAGAAACGTTTACAAAACAGAAGGACAGGTTAATGAAGGTGATGGACATGTAGTTCAAGTTCATCAATGAAGGAAGGAAGGAAGGAAGGAAGGAAGGAAGGAAGGAAGGAAGGAAGGAAGGAAGGAAAGAAAGAAAGAAAGAAAGAAAGAAAGAAAGAAAGAAAGAAAGAAAGAAAGAAAGAAAGAAAAACCCTTAGCATATATTAGAAGACAACAATAGCTGTGTTTCAGCTAGTGCCTACACTATGCTGTATGCTTACATAAAATACCTCAGTTAATCCTCACAACTCAGTGAGATAGCTACAAAAAAATCCTCTTTTATAGAAGAGGAAATGAAGATCTGAAGCACTGGAGTGCTTTTCCCAATGGCACTCAATCCATAGGTGACAAGCCTTAGCCTAGAACTCTCTTCTGTCTGACCATGGAACTTTCAGTCACTGCAGACTCCCAGAGTGAGACTGGAAAGATTCACATGTCAGAGTTAAAAATCATAAATTCAGCTCTAAGGGCTATTAGTTCTTCTTTCAAACTTACTATATGCCAGGCACTGTTCAAAGACCTTTACCTATATTAACTCCTTCAACCCTAGCAATAACCTTACGACGGATGCACTGTTACGTCCATCTTGCAGATAAGGAAGCAGGCCTATGCCTTGCCTATGCAGCAAGGAGCAAGAATATTCGGAGCAAAATCATAAAATAGGAAAATGTTTCTTCTGTTGCCCAAGCACTCATATCTGTCCCTGATGCCCAGTGCTTTTATGAGTAGTGCTACCAGATGGAAAACCTCATCGCGGTCTGTCCTGGATAGCCCTAGCGGTGAGAGAACAAGACTGAACATCTAAAGTCCTCAGCACTAGCCTCTGCTCCAGCACTAAATGACTTCCCTCTAGGCCCCAATTTCCCAATCCTTAAATCATAGGTATTGACTGCACATTATCCTGGGTTCCAAGCACTTTGTCCCCGAGGAGCTGATGGTTAGGACGAAGGACGGGTTGGTAACTATTATAAATAAACAAGATGAAAAACAGTATCAGCAGAGGTTTCTCTCTAGAGACCTCACCAGAAAATATGTGCCGAATACCTTTCTGTGGGTTTGAATCCTAATATATCCGTTGGAATAGGGTTTAGCTGTGTGTACAGAAACCAGACCATAGTAACGTAAGCAAGCAGTGACTTTAAAAATGCAACCAAGTTGGGAAATTCACGGTCCAGGCTGGTACTGCTTTTCCACAAAGGCTCCTTCCAGCTCTGATCTCTGCTTTCCGCCATCTTCAGCCTCTGGCCTTTTCCTTTCTGATATCCAACATGGTTTCAAAGGCGGCTGTTCCGCCACCAGGTATTACTTCCATGGCTAAGCCTGAGGAACGATACGTGCAAGCGGAGTCTGGCCCTTTTTATCAGATAACTAGCCTCACTGGACACCCTACTTGGTATATTTCTGATTGTATCACATTGGACAGAACTGTGTCAAATACATAGGAACCAAAGCTCCAAGGCACCTCGGAAAGTTGAACTTTTAGCTGGCCACATTTCTGCTCTGGGTAAAAATGATTCTTTAGTAAGTATGCGAAGGAGAGTATCTTTGGAGTAGGCGAGTAGCAGTGTCGGCCACACCCAGTTTCACTGCCAATAGCTCTGCAACCTTGACCAGGTTAGGTCACGTCTATGAACACAGGCACGAAGTCAGCCAGCTCTGGCTCAACCGCGCCCGGTTTTGTGAACCTAGACAAGGTTTTGTGACCTCATCTTGTCACGTATGATAATTTCAGGATAGAGGACCCACCGTCATCCTTATTTTACACATAAGGAAACCGAGGCTCAGGGGAAGTAGGAAATTTGTTCAGGATCACACTGTTCATCAATAGTGCAGCCACAGCCCAAACCAAGGTGTTTCAAAGTCTTTGTTTGAAAGCACTGCCTGTGTTGTGCCAATCCCAGGTCAAACCACAAAGGAAGGGCACCCGAAGGCATAATGCCTCCTTTTCCCTGTTCACTGTAGCCTTTGCAAAGTAAGGTTGACCAGTTGAACAGGTAAGGCAATGGGATCACACACACACACATGATTTATCAACTGCACGGACACAAGCAGAGTCAGTGGGAGAAGGAATAGGTCCGAAGTATCCCTGAAGGTCCCACACATAGTTATACAACACCTCCTGGTCCTTTTTCTTTTGATTCCACCCAGGTCCCCAGGGTTGTTAGTTCTGCTCTCTGGACAGTCCCACGGTGCTGCTTCCTTGACAAATTAGGCTGGTGCAGGGTCCCCCTTTTGTCATTAGGCTGTAACACTATGGGTTGTGGTTGGACATCCTAGAGCCACCTTGTTTAGGGGTCCTTCCTGAGACATAACCCTCATGCTAGTTGCTTTTCTTCCAAGGGAGCTGCAACCCCAATTATGTTTCTGTGATCGGAACTATGCAAATGACCAGATG
This sequence comes from Acinonyx jubatus, assembly GCF_027475565.1. Classification (NCBI taxonomy): domain Eukaryota; kingdom Metazoa; phylum Chordata; class Mammalia; order Carnivora; family Felidae; genus Acinonyx; species Acinonyx jubatus. The sequence continues at coordinate 114,555,308 of NC_069389.1, forward strand.
TTTGTTTCTCCTCCTATCTCACAGATACCAGTTGGGGTTAAATTGACTTATTTTTTCATTGCCACTGTATTTTTGGCTCTGAGTTTTGGTGCAAGTTTGTATTTTCTCAGATTGGTAATTATTTCAAAAGCACTATTTAACCTTGTATGCAATGATATATTTTATTATCACTTTTTCCTATCATTGTTCTCTCCAACACAGGCAAGTAAAAGTAAAATGATTCACTCAAGCTCACACAGCTTATTCGTGGCAGAATGGAAACTGGAAACCTTTCCTCATACTCACAGTGTTGTTTTGCACAACGTTTCACTATATTCTTGGTACAAAGTCCAATTTTCCAGTTAGTTTTTTGACCATTCACAAATATCTTTTTCTCATAAAATTTTTTAATGTTTATTTTTGAGAGAGAGAGAGATAGAGTGTGAGCGGGGGAGGGCGGAGAGGGAGAGGGGGGACACAGAATGGGAAGCAGGCTCCAGACTCTGAGCTGTCAGCACAGAGCCTGACTCGGGGCTCAAACTCAGGAGCCATGAGATCATGACCTCAGCAGAACTCTGAGGCTTAACCGACTGAGCCACCCAGGCACCCGACCCTTCACCAATATCTGAATGTAAGTATCTCTCTCATACCAACACCTTGAAAATTCTGCAGTGTCCTCTGTGTTTTAATGCCACCATATTAAAAAATCAACAAGAAACCTCAAATATATTTAAGATTGCTAACATCACATGCCTTGGACTGAAATCTTACATAAACAACATACTTCCAGTGTGTTTAGATAATAAGATGCTCAGAGGATGGAGAACTTGACCTTCTTGATTTGGTCTCATGTCTCCAACCTGGTAACTTGTCTCATTAGCATAAGAGGCTGACCAAAGGGGTTTTTTTTCCCCCTTGGGCAATAGATCCAAACGACTAGACAAATCACATAAGATTTCACTTTGGCATTAAGATGGGCACCATGGTGACAACTTTTGAATGCAACTGCGCTTGTTCAAAGTCCGCCCGTGTATATGTAATAGAGGGTGAATATTTTTCACTGCTAAGACTCAGTTGTGCTATTACTACACCCTAATTTACCTCTGGAGGGAATATTTTCAGCAATTTATGACTGAATTGAAAATGAAAATAAAATATTTCCTAGTGATGACAAGTGGAATTCAGTCAAATTCAAGTCCAGAAGAAAAATGACACTGCACCACAACCATAAACTCTTAGAGAAAGACAATTTCCAACAATGTGATTTATGCTCATAACATTCTAGAATCCTGTCTTTTCCAACAAACCTTTGCAATCATTTGAGAACGGCAGGCCTGGAATGCACATTATTCTCTAAACATGGCATTGTCCACTTGAATGCCACTGTAAATAAAGGAACCACCGCAGTGCCTGACACATGGGGTGCCAGAGGGCAAGTTACCTCAAAATTAACTTCTGTCTAATATGATTAGCAGTAGGTAGCTGCGGGTGACTCAACACCTCCGACGCTCCAGGAAGACCTAATTGCTTCTCTTCAAGAATAATATGCAGAGACTCTGAGCATGAAGTTGGTTTTTGGACTCCTAAGATTTCTGAATCTCTCCCTTCTTTTAAAGGAAAATAATTTAACAAACACAATCTCATTCCAAAAAATTGGCCATATCGGGGGGGGGGGGCGGGGAGATAGAATGTTAACTGGAAAAAAAACCATGATATTAAATTGCATATTCTCAGATAGCTAGGATACACATGTAGAAACCAAAGCGTCGAAGGTAATCCAAATGTTAGCCATAGCTCAGCTGTAGGCAGTGAAATTACAGGAAACTGTAATTTTCTTCTTTGCACCTTTTTCGGTTTTCAAATCTCTTTTTAGTTGTAGTATGGACTAGATTTTTAAGCAAAAAAAATTTTTTTTAATCATTTAAAAATGATCAATTGGCGACATTTCTCCGTAACTGTTACCTTGTATTTCCAATGGCTGGTTACAGGCTGAAGTTCTCATTTCTTTAGCCTAACTACAAAAGAGAGAAATTTCCTTCTTTATGTTTTCCTGATTTGAAGATGCCATAATGAACTCCTCTGTGAAGTTCTTCCTGCATTTGATGATTCTTTTTTTTTGAAGTTTTTAAATTTATTTATTTTGAGAGACAGAGAGAGTGCCAGTGGGGGAGGGGCAGAGAGAGAGAGAGAGAGAGAGAGAGAGAGAGAGAGAGAGAGAAAGAATTCGAAGCAGGATCCCTGCTGTCAGCGCACAGCCTGACACAGGGCATAACGTGGGGCTCGATGTGGGGCTACCTAAGTGTATCCCTTATAGATTGATATTTCAGGCAGCTGCCTGGAGGGTCTGCCCACTTTAATCTGGTTCTGGACTGATAACGTGTTTTCTTTTTTTTTTTTGTTTATTTATTTACTTTTGAGAGAGAGAAAGCTGGGGAAGGGCAGAGAGACAGGGAGAAAGAGAATCCCAAGCAGGCCCCACACTGTCAGCGCAGAGCTGGACTCAGCCAGGCACCCTTTATTATATTATTATTATGTATTTCAGCTTGAACCCAAGAACCACAAAATCATGACCTGAGCTGAAATCAAGAGTCAAAACGCTTAACCAAATGAACCACCCAGGCGCCCCTGCACTTGATGGTTCTGATGCCAGCCTACTTAATAGAGAACTCCTGAAATGTGTTTATGTATTTTCTCTTAGATTAACTTGACCTCCAGATACTTTCATGATGAGAAATGCATTCAAAAATAATGGAAATGATTCCCTTCACCTCTGCTCTCTCATTTCTGTTTAGAGTTGCTTTTAGGACCAAAGAAGTACTCCCTGGAGCAAGTCGCAGGAACGAGAAGGCAACATTAAGAAGAGGGCATTGGTCCGTTGTCCTGACATACATGTTATTATATTATGTGACGTTACATGTTATCACATGAGGTTGAATTTGTTTGTTTACTATTTATTTATTTACTTTAGTAATCTCTACGCCCAGTGTGGGGCTTGAATTCATGGCCCCAAGATCTAGAGTCGCATGCTCTTGGGGTGCCTGGGTGGCTCAGTCGGTTAAGCATCCAACTCTTGCTTTTGGCTTGCGTCATGGTCCCACACATTTGAGCCCCACACGAGGCTCTGTGCTGGCCGTGCGGAGTCGGCGCGGGATTCTGTCTCTCTGCTCCTCCCCCACTGTGTGCACACACAGGCACGCGTGCTCTCTTCTCGCAAAACAAAGTGAATTTTATAAAACTTAAACCAAAATGAAAAATAAATAAAATTTTAAAAACAGAGGTGCATGCTCTCCCAACTGAGCCAGCCAGGCACCCCTTATTATATTATTATTATATATCTCCTATGCAGTATGGTCCACAGAATCACCTGGGGTCCATCTGTGAGTCAGAAACTCCAGAGATTAGACCCAGGAATATGCAACTATGAACAAGTGTCCCAGGTCATTCTAATACGCACCAAAGTTAACAACTATTATAACAGCAATTCAAGAAATTGTAGCTGTTTGTACCACTGTAGCACCTTTGGGTGACATCTGCATTCAGGATTACAGCCATAGCTAGCAAGATACAAAGGCTTGCTCTGGAGTCATCACTTACGGCTCTCCCTTTTCTATATTTATGATCATGACTCATTGGGCCAAGTAATACAGAAGGGAGTTCATTCTCATTAGATCAGGGAAGATAAGTAGAGATCATTTTTCTTCCCCATACCCTACTTGGGTGGTTCTTGCTTCATAACGCTCTGATCATGAAGCAGTGTGCTATAATTTTCGTGTATTCGTGCAAGCAATTGCTAAGCACTTAGTATGTGCTTGCTTGGTACGCCGCTAGGCCTAAGAAATATAGCTGTGACTAAGAGGCTGTATGTACCTCTTTCAGTTTCTTATTACTTCAATTCCCACAAACTTAGGGAGCTTAAAACACAACTCTACCACTTTGCGGAACTAAGTCCGAAATGGGTCTCACTGGGTCAAAATCAACGTGTCCACCGGGCTGTGTTCCTTTGGGGTGGCTCTAAGGGAAAACCCGTATCCTTGCCTTTTCCACCTTCCACAGGCAGCCTGCCTTTCATGGCTCATGGCCCCCTTTATCCGTCTTCAAGGCCAACAAAGTTGCAGCTTTCTGACTCTTCTACTGCTGTCATCGTGCCTCTCTCTGACCACAGCCAGGAAGGATTCTCCAAATTTAAGGACTCAAGTGAGTAGATTGGTCCCATCTGGATAATCCAGGATAATTCCTCTACCTTAAGGTCTGTACCCTTAATCACACCTGCAAAGTCCCCTTTGCTATATAAGGTAACAGATTCGCGGTTTCCGAGGATTACGATGTGAGCATCTTTTTGGGGGGCATTATTCTGCCTACCCCACTATTCCGAGCAGTTCAGTTCTGGCAGAGAAAAACATAACAATTACAGAACAATGTGCTGCATCCCATCATCATGACATGTGCAAATGCCTGTGGCAGCAAAAAAGAAGGAGCATCAAATTTGTCTTTGGCTAGGGAGTAGTCTGGGTAGGTTTCCCAAAGAAGGTGATGCTTGAGCTGGATTTTGAAGGGTATTCAGGAGACGGAACATAACATGGAGGGAGACACAGTTAGATTTAAACTCCAGCTCCAGCCCTCGTGAGCTGTATGATCATGGGCAAATTTCTTAACTATTCTGAGCCCAGGGTGCTCAGTTGTGTGTACAGACTAAACAATTTACTTTTCATAAGTTTACTGTATATTTTAAATAAGTTAAACGTGGTAAAAGTGCTACGCGAGCTGTAACGTCCAGTAAATGAAATGGGTTGCATTTGTTAACGTGGCTTCTAATAAGGTAGGGTTTCTAGATATCGCAAATAAAAATATAAGGCAATCAATAAAATTTGAGCGTTTTTTTTCAAATTTTTTGATGTTTATTTATTTTTGAGACAGAGAGAGACACAGCATGAGCGGGGGAGGGCCAGAGACAGAGGGAGACAGAGAATCCTTAGCAGGCTCCAGGCTCTGAGCTGTCACACAGAGCCCCACTTGGGGCTCAAACTCACGAACTGCGAGATCACGACCTTAGCCAAAGTCTGACCCCTAACCGACTGAGCCACCCAGGCACCTCAAAAAAATTTGAGTTTTACATAAACAATGACTTTTTTGGTAAAAGTATGTTCCATGCAATATTTGGGACATATTACACTAAAAAGATATTTGTTGCTTACCCAAAATTCAAATTTAACTAGGCATCCCATATTTTATCTGGCAACTCTTTAAACGGGTTGTAATCACGTTGTGCTACTAAGAGGGCAGTTGCCAGATTCGCTTTGTTCTTGAAAAAATCTAGGAAAGCCTCCTTGTTATGCAAGAGAGAAGTCATTTAAATTGATGCAGTGGGAGAATTCAGAAGGAGCACTGGCTGTAAGAGTCAAAAGGTCACAGGCCCGTGAAATGCCAGCCAGGCAAGGTCTCTGGCTTCTCTGAGCTGCAGAGGGTATGGTGGAGAATGGATCGTGGGCCTTGAAACAAGACAGCCCTGGGTTTCAAACATAGTTTATCCTTTTAGAAACTTTGTGACCTTGGCTAATCAATTTCTGAGCCTTGATTTCCCCATCTATAAAATTGAGATAATCATCAAATCTACTTCAAGAGCAATTTTGAGGATTAAATGAAGCCATTCAGGTAAAGAGATTTAGCACCGTGTCTGAGCATAACAGTGCATAAAAATATCAATATAACAATAAGTCCTGGAAAACTTTATATTCTTATGACAGAATCTGGACTGTAATTAACTTTCATTTTATCAACACTAATGTCCTTAATATATCAGTGAGACGTAAAGACCTCATTATTCTTCCGTTATATCAATACTCATTGGGCCAGGCATTTGGCTGGCTCCTGAGGTGAAATAATAGGGAAACAGAGTCCTCACTCTCACAGAGCTCAGGACTTTGATGGGGTGCCAGATAACAGAACAGTTGTGGTGAATACTGGAACTTGGCACCATTTTCACCCCCTTCTTGACTCCTCCCTAGGTGGTAGGGACTAGAAGACTAGAAACTACATTTCCCAAATCCCTTTGCCAGAAGGGTTCAAGGTACAGCTTAGGCTCTGCCCATGTGAACCAGAATTTGGCACATCTGTAAGGCGAAAGAGAAGCAGAAGCCACACTACCCTTTCTCTGGAGCAGCAGGTCAACAGCCGGGCCTTAATAGGCTCAAGATTTTGTAGCAGGCCGTAGGCGTGTCCTCAGGAGTAACCTATCTCAGTGCCTCATGGCGGTTGCGGCCACATTCACCAGTTCCTTGCTGTTTCCTGACCTGAGAGAAGGGGTAAAAGGGGTGGGGGGAGGCAAGCAAGAACTTCTGAATTCCTGGGGCGCCCGGGTGGCTCAGTCGGTTGAGCGTCCGACTTCGGCTCAGGTCGTGACCTCACGGTTCGTGGGTTCGAGCCCCGCGTCGGGCTCTGTGCTGCCAGCTCAGAGCCTGGAGCCTGCTTCAAGTTCTGTGTCTCCCTCTCTGTCTGCTCCTCCCCCATTCACGCTCTATCTCTGTCTCTCAAAAGTAAATAAAAGTTTAAAAAAAAAAAAAAGGAACTGCTGAATTCCTGAAAGCTAGAGCTGGACCCAAATCTAGTGGTGGCCTCCTTGACCTTCTTTCGTCCAGCTCTCCCAGTTGATTCAGAAGCACCTAATTTCCTGTGGTGAATCTCTTCCTTGAAATGCTTGCAGTGGTGTCTTTTCCCTAACCAACCGTGACTGACATAACAAGCAATTGCAATACCTCACCATAAGCACAAGGTGAACTGGGTACATGTAATACGGACACCGAATACAATCTTTAAGGCCCAGGGAAGTTTCCCTGGAAGCAAAATATAGCTTATAAAAGGAACGTTATGCACTCCAGTCTGGCTGAATTCAGAGATGGAGGACAAGAGTGGTGAGAGATAGGGCTAAAGAAAGAGGGGTGGGTAGACAGTGGCGAGACTGCAAAGGGTAAGGGTGAGATTGAAAAGTGGTAAGACTATGGGTCACTGGATGGTGGTAGGACAAGTGGGACTGAAGGACTTTAAGCAGAGGAATGACACGATCAGGTCTGAGAAAAAGCATCGTGCTGCTGCTGTATGGAGAAAGGTCTGTACGATCTAACAACAGAAGCAGGGAACCAGTTAAGAAAGCACTGTGGCAGGGGGTGCCTGGGAAGACCGGTCGGTTGAGGATCTGACTTTGGCTCAGGTCATGATCTCACGGTTCGTGGGATCGAGGCCCGCGTCGGGCTCTGCGCTGACGGCTCAGAGTCTGGACCCTGCTTGGGATTCTGGGTCTCCCTCTCTCCCTGCTCCTCCCCGTTCATGCTCTGTCTCCATCTCTCTCTCAAAAATGAATAAACATTAAAAATAACAACAACAACCAAGCACTGTGGCAGGATCAGGTGAGCAGACATAATGACCTGGACCACAGACATAGAAACAAAGATGAGTGAAGTAGATCATTTCAAGGTCTAGTTTTCGTCTGGAGTTGACAAGATTTACTGATAGATTAAATGTAGTTGGTGAGAGAGATAAAGGATTCTGGCCTAACACCAGTTTCTGGCTTTAAGAACCAGATAGGGGTGTCATGTACTGCAAGGGGCAAGTTTGAGGAAGTCCTCAGTTTAGGACGGAAAAACCAGACTTGAGTATTGAACACGATAAAGCAGAAGTGCTTTTGAAGCATCCAACTGAAGACAGCAAACCAGCAGTTGGAGACAGAGGCCTAGAATTCTAAGAGAGCCATCAAAGAAGGTGGGCATCTAAATTCAGGAGTCATCAGGACTTAGATGGCAAGTGAAATGCATTGCATATATGAGATAGCCTAGAGAAGGTGTGCAAACTGAGGATCAAATGATAGCTCAGTACAGATGTCTGAGGAACTTCAAATTTAGGGGTTTCAAAAAGAATATGATAAACTGAGTTTAAAGGTATAGAGACATCAAGTATAACAAAGTCTAAAAGAAATCCACTGGATTTATCAGCATGCTGGTCATCGATGATCTTCATACTGACTCTTGGCAAAGCTACAGAAGGAGAAGACAGACTGCAGTAAGCTGAAGAATATGGAGGAAGGGAGGGAACAGAGTCACCGAGGGCAGAAAACTCTGAAGAATTCTAGCTGGGAAGAATCATAGAAAGAGGACTACAGCTGGCGGGGGGCAGGGAGTGAAGGGGATCTTTTGCAGTTCTGATTTTAAATGCTAATGAGGGCAGCCAGGAGTGAGGCTGGAGATACAGAAGAGAGAGGGATGACTGGATAAATCAATATACCAAGAAGTGAAGAGGAAGTGGGATCTAAAATAGCGACCCAAGATTGGCCTCACACCAGATAAGGGCATGCATGGGGCACCTGGGTGGCTCAGTCGGTTAAGTGTCACGATCTCACGTCGCAGGCCATGATCTTGAAGTTTGTGGGATCGAGTCCCACGGTGAGCTCTGTGCTGACAGTGCAGAGTCTGCTTGGGATTTTCTCTCTCTTTCTCTGCCCCTCCCCTGCTTTCTCCCTCTCTCTCAAAATAAATAAATAAACTTAAAAAAATAAAAGGATGCATGCAATTGTAGATGTCTCTTGACGAGGTGACAGACTACTGAAGAAGTTACTACGAGTAGCTTCTGTTTTTATTGAGAAGTAGCAGGCCACTGTATCCATTGAGAGTAAGGAGAGAGGCAGCAGAGTTTTGAGGAGAGTGAAGTTGGAATTAGCAACACTTTAGAATTTGTCTAAAGGGATAAATAAGTAGGAAAATAAAAGGACTGATGGGAAATGCTGAAGGCCCCACATGGGTAGCATGTAACAGTCCAGAAGCCAAATCCCAGAGATTCCTCTTATTCCCATGTGACCGCCAGCATGCTAGCCAATGATTTGTAGAAGTATCAGTTTCTTTATCTGTAAAACTTTTAACAAAATCCATTTCACAGGGCTGCCACAAATATGAAATTTAGATAGATAAATGATGTAATGGATATCTGTGCTTGTACCCTCCCAACATCCCCCTTTTTCCTTCTTATAACACAAAGAACCCTTCTTTCCTGTTGGGGGTGCATCTCATGAAGTCGGAGAGGAACTTCACCTTTCTACCTGCGAACATGTGGCCCGGGCCTGGCCAATAAGAACTTGACCTCCCTAACCGCAGTGATTGGCTAAGGTATCTATGTCCATGCTTATCTATAATCCAAGCAGAGCCAACTATTTGTTTTGAGATTCCTATTCATAAGGCACTCTGTGGAGGTATACGTGTGATATTTCTGGTGGCCATCCTTGCCACCATATTTCCCAATAAAAGGGCCCGACTTCCCCGGTACTGAAAGTAACAGAGTAGAGAACTTCCCTGTGAAGTGGAGAAAGACACAAATCTATTTCTTTCATCTGAACATGTAAGTGAAGCCACGCCTATAGAAAAGATCAACCTGTGGGCTTCTCAACCCCATGAGCCAGGAAATTCTTTTCTTTTTTTTTTTTTAACTTACTCTAATTACGGTTAGTTTTTTGTCACAAACCAAAGAACCCCAACTACACATAAAGTGCTTAGAAGTTGTGTCTGGCACATGGGCTGGATGAACAATAGGTATTATAATTTCTGTAGTAGTAATAGTAGTATCAGTATAAAAAGCACAAAATGTTGTTCTGTTTAAATCATATTGCCGCAGAGAAAAGAGACAAAGATGCTAGAAGCTTACTTGGGATAGTGGGACGATGCAAAAAAGGCACAGAGAATGAGCTGAAGATGTCTCCATGCTGTTCTAGCCAGATTTCAGTGACACAAGAAGATGTGAATTGTCTTGCTAGTGGGAAGGATTCAATGATACACGATTTATGGAGAAAGAACCCCCTTTCAGGCTATAGTGATCCTTAAGGAACCAATGTAACAGACACACTAACAAATTAAAGAAAGAATGTAGTCATTTGAGATGATCAGACAAATGTCAAGGTTAAAAAGGATAAGTCAGACAACGTCCTATGAGTAAACATAAAACTCAAGCCATCCTGGTAAAGGTTGATTGGCACAATACGAATTATCCTAGAGGGAGACTAAATACAGTAGTAAAATGCAGCAGCAGGAGTGCAAGCGCTCTGAATAGAAAGGAAACAGGTCCATCTGGAAGACGGTATCAAAGAGCAATGCCTGATGGAGCAGTGGGTCTAGGGGGGCTCACTTTTTACCCGCATTGGTCTTGGCAGGATCCAGGTACGAGCTGCGTCACACAATAAAAGTCTGATGGTTGTCCGAAGTTCACGCAAAACATTCTAGAGATCATACTGTTAGCTCCCTTCCGTCGGATGGTTGTCATTACAATGATGTTTATATAGCAGCAGTATAATGGACACAAATGAAATTGGACAAATAGAAGCAAGAAATATGGCAGTTAGTAAGAACAATGTGTGGTACAGGTAAGCGCTTAACGCATGTTTGCTATTATTATGATCGTATGTGTGAAGTGAAAGTTGCCATGTTGTTTTTCAATGTGAGCCTTAGGGGATATAGTGATTGACATGGGTTTTGGAAAAAAAAGGGGTACAGAGAAAAATAGGTATTTTCCAAATGTCCAAAGCAAAAAAGTCCAAAGAAACGTGGTCCATACGCGAAAAGCCTGAGTAACAAAATGAAGAGAAGTATACAATCACAGTGTCTAAAATCATATCATTCAAGTGGCAGCAATCAATGATGGTCCAATGGATGGTTTACGGCAGGTATCTTCAGCAGTCCTCCCTTAATCTTTTCTCCAAAGTCACCCCAAATTCATAGCAACCACAACTACAACAGTAAAAACAATTACTGACTTGATTTCATCTAATTTCACGTAAAGTGTCAACAAATATCTTTAGAAAGCTTTGACTTTTACTGATCTGTAAATAATTAAAACCTGTGTCTCGGTATGTAGATATGACTTCATGGTAAGTCTCCTTACCCGGATGCTACCTTTGGGGCTGAGAATCTACCTCCACTGAAATTTGGGAACAATGAAATTACAGCAAATTACATTAAATTACATTAAATTAAAAAACCCTCATATTTTGGTAAAATATAGAATTCAACACTGTATCCTTAAAAGAAAAAAAAAAAAAGCCACCTAACCCCCAAGAAGACATTTTTGAAATTAAGGACGAAGCAAAAAGTTACCAGCAAATGAAAGATAAAAAGAGTAAGGATAACAATGTTAATTGAAAACTAAGTAAATTTCAAGTCAAAAGACAACTAAGATGAAGAGGGTCATTTTTACCAATAAAAGAGAGGAACTCGCCTTTAAATATAGCTTCCATTCATCCCATAGGCCTTGATAGGAAGGCCGAATGTACAATTAGTCTGTTGACACAAGAATTATTTAGGTGGGTGTCCTTTCACATTGCCAAGTATTTTTGATATTGTTTAAATTTTTATCAATTCTTGTTTGATTGTTACTGCAGCTAGAAAACGTCTTTGTCCATATTCTGCATTTTTGAAATTACCAAATACCTTCCAAACAGATTAATCCAAGTAACCTCACATAGCTGCTTACATATTCCCTGTTTACTATGTAAGGTTACCTGTATTATCTGTACACAGTTTGATACATCTCCATTCCCTCAATCCTATTAGATACATAATTCAGATTTTCTATGGCTTTGACTCTTTCATCAGGCAACAACTGAGAAAGGCATATTAAAGTTTCCCCCAAACTGGCAGATTTTCCTTTTGTTTCTAAGAGTCTCTTCATTGTTTGATTTCTGGCTGCGGTGTGGTTTGTTTGTTTCTTGTGACCGTGTAATTCTTAGATGTTATTTCTTCCTGGCACAAAGAACACGAGGTCTGGAAAAGTACTGAGAGGGGAGATGGGCCATGATCCATGCAGGCAGAGATCACCAGGAAGATCTGGAAAGAAGGACAGCATGCAGCTGTCCAGAAAAATTTCTTTAAGGCACCTGCCAGCCACCGTTGGTAGAGAAGCTGCATGTCTGCGAAGAGCACACTTCGTACGTTCTGGCTGCAGGCAGAAGGATGGGGTAGAAAGGACTGCTGAACATAATTAAGGGGCCCTATGACACAGGAGATAGAGTTCCAGGGGGTGTGGGTATCATCATGTCTTTTCATTTACTTTAAAATACTTCACCATAAACAGTGACATCCGTATTTGTTTTTTAAGTTACTCTTTGGGCGCAGTCGGTAACCCTAATTAAAAATTCATACCCCGGATACTTGCCAGCTGATGGTCTAATCGGAAAGTCCACGCTCCACAGGTGACTGCTACAGCCCTTCTGGGATCTTTATCTACGAGCAGCACCAGAGGCTTGGCTAATTAGCATAACAGAGATTAGAAATGGGCTCTCAGTACTGAAATTCCCTGTATTTAGCATTTGTGGATTGGATACGCTATTTTACAGACAAGGTGTACCTACACAAGAGAAGAATTTCAGAACTGAATGGGGTCTATGCCTTCTCCAGCAGTGACTCGTGACTCACTCTGGTCCTGACTCCGGGTCCCTACCAGGGTTCCAGCCAATAGGTTATTCTATCTTCTGGGAACCAGTAACACCATCTCCTCTTCTATCCCTCCAGCCCAGGAGGTTAAAGATATTTTCCAAGAAAAGGAAGGAAGGAAGGAAGGAAGGAAGGAAGGAAGGAAGGAAGGAAGGAAGGAAGGAGGAAGGAAGGAAGGAAGGAAGGAAGGAAGGAAGGAAGGAAGGAAGGAAGAAGGAAGGAAGGAGGAGGAAGGAAGGAAGGAAGGAAGGAAGGAAGGAAGGAAGGAAGGAAGGAAGGAAGGAAGGAAGGAAGAAAAAATAAAATAGAATAAAATAAAATAAAATAATAAAAAAGATATTTTCCTTTTACTAATTCTTGGATTGCTGCACTATCCTGTTTGGCATCTCAGCTATTCTATCAACCATGTAACTGAATTCCTGCACTAAAAATGCCTCAGTTGTAAACAATTACAATGGGTCCTAATTAGACCATTCCTCTACAAGAAAGCGGCATCTGCTTCCAGTGAACTCTTCCGGCAAGGTGTGGCCAGAGCATATGAAAGTGCAGGTAAGTGAGACTTCACTAAGCTCACAAAACAGATTGTATGAACTGAAGCGCGCTTGCTTGCTAACAGATGTTTAACAAACATCGATGTATTGGCAGAATTTGGTCCAAAATAAACTTCCATTGTAATCTGGACGTGAGGCGTTGAGGTGGTAGCTAAGCTTCACTTACTTTTAAATATAGCTGCCTATTGTTACTTACCAGAAAGAACCTAAGGGTTGTACATGAGCAAACAGGCTTGAATCAGTCTGAAAAAGGTACGGTGACAAGTTACAAGGACACTGACCTGGGACTCTGAATTTCTGCAGAACAGGAACAGATCCCGGGGTAAGAAGAAGTCTGACAATGGGACCAAATACCTTCAGCTGTGGGGTGCAGAAGGAATCAGGCATGGACCAGGATGTCACGATATGTGCAAACTCAATCTAAGTCAACAGTGTGGTGCAGCTGCCACAAGACTGATAGGAACTTGTTCTCCAGAACAGGGAAGACAGTAGTCACACTTGACTGTGCCAGGTCGAGGTGGCTCACTTTGTGTGTATCATGCTCAGATGCAGGTGCATGGACTGAGAAGAACACAGACCGAGTGGATTTACCGAAAACAGAACATCCAGACGATGGAGAGCCTTTGAAATCCTGTTGTATGCAAGGCTTCCTACATACTCTATGGGGCCAGTGTGAAATAAAAGAGCAAAAATTAAGAACTTCAAGGTGGGGACAGCAGAACATTAAGTCATGTATGAGGTCTTTCTCAATATGGATCCCTACGCACCTGGCTCACGCTACATGCCTATGAAGTCAGCCACATTGTAGGAGGAACAAGAACTTGCCAGATGGTTGGTGATGGGGAAAGGGTACAGGAGGTATATCAGATCAATTTTCAGCTATTTTGGAGATGAAACTAACGCTGTTTTATGTGGCAAAGAGCTGAAGTTGTGGTAAAGCACATCCTGTGCTAACATAAGAAAACAACAGTCTTCAAATTCAAACTAAAGCCCATCAACGATGGATTACTTGTGAGAGCACCAGGAACTCTACCATGTGTTCTTAGCACTGGCTTTGCATAACGAATACCACAAAAGACCTGTTTAAAAGAAAATACATTATCGCAGTGCCTGGATGGCTCAGTTGGTTAAGTGTTTGACTCTTGATTTCAGCTCAGGTCATTATCTCACAGTTCATGGGTTCTAGCCCCAAGTTGGACTCTATGATGACAGCGTAGAGCCTGCTTGGGATTCTCTCTCTCCCTGTCTCTCTGCCCCTCCTTGGCTCTCTCTCTCTCTCTCTCTCAAAAGTAAATAAACTTAAAAAAAAAAAAAAAGAAAAGAAAACACATTATCGGTCCAGAACCAGATTAAAATGGGCAAGACCGCCAGGCAGCTGCCTGAAATATCAATCTATAAGGGATACACTTAGGTATTAGGACATCAGAGAGAATGTGAGCATATAGAGTTTTGCTTCCCAAAACTCTGAGACTACTTTGGTTGGAAAAAACACTTTGGCATTCCTCTTGTAATAGGTGGGTGGGTGAATTTGCAACAGACATCTTCAAATATCAATAGATGGCCACTCAAGCTTTCTATGGAGCAGAGGTCCAAATAGCTGCAGAACTTCCATTTACGATACATAATGTGGGATGATGACAGTCTTTCCTGGGATAATAGTCATCAGACATTCTTTACCCTTCCTCATGCTCCACTAACTAAATTCTGAAAATACACAATATCAGTTTTCAATGGTAAAAAATCTATTAGCTCACAAAGGGTCCCACCTCTCTTTGGCTTTACCTAGGCTCCACCTTAAAAGATTGCTTCAGTGGGTCTGCAAAACTTGATAGGAACATACAAATTTTTAATGCTTATTTATTTTGAGGGTAAGAGCAGAGAGAGGGAGACAGGGAGAGAGAGGGGGAGAGAGGGGGAGAGAGAGAGGGAGAGAGAGAGAGAGAGAGAGAGAGAGAGAGAGAGAGAGAGAGAATCCAAAGCAGGCTCTGCACTGTCAGTGCAGAGCCTGACGCAGGGCTGGAACTCAGGAACCATGAGATCATGACCTGAGCCAAAATCGAGAGTTGGACACTTAACCAACTGAGCCACCCAGGCACCCCCTTTTCTTGAAATTTTAAAAATGTTTCTTTACTTAGAGAGAGAGTGAGCAGGGGAGGGGCAGAGAGAGAGAGGGGGACAGAGGATCCGCAGGGGGCTCTGCACTGACAGCATCAAGCCCCAGGCAGGGCTTGAACTCACGCACCCGTGAGATCATGACCTGAGCCAAAGTCAGATGCTTATTAACCAACTGAGATACCCAGACACTCCAGGAGTATATGATTTTAACAAGCTCACCAAGGTTTATGATGGACAGCAGTATTGGAAATCATTACTATGGGTATTCATGCAGACTCTGGAGCCCCACTTCTTCTGGAACTTGGTATGACGGCTCTTACCTGGTAGTTGGAGTAGAGAAGGGTTTAACAATTCCTTCCAAATTGAATGCTCATTGATTTCACTAATTCACTATCAGTTAATTGAAAGAAAACTCATGCTTCTGGTAGATTGCTGCTATTTCCCGGATGTGTTGTGTGCATTTCTACCTCTGTGCTTTTTATCTGCCACTTCACCTTTCACTATCCACCCCCATTCCTTTTCCTTGCACCCTCTATCAGGGCCAACAGCCACTTCCCCCTTGCCTTCCAAACCACCCCAGTTGTCACTGACTTCTGCCAAGGGATACATGTGGTCTTTATTATCTACAAAATGTGTAGAAACCTTAGCCTACATCAGCTCATACTACTACACCTTTATTTAGATCCATGGTTCATTATACCAACTTTTTGGTGACCGTCTTTGGGACAAGTGATGCTTTTGACATTGCCCCGGTCGGGTAAGTGCTTGATAAACGTAAAGCTTTTTGTTGCTTATGTAGAGGTTGTTAGATCAGCGTCATTTGCCATACTGACTTTGACTGGAAGCCGTCTCTGTTCCCTCATCTGATAAGTGGAGGTAACAATATTCACCTCAGGGTTATCGTGGTACCGATATGAGAAAGTATATGTAAAAAAATAATGCTTCATACATAGTAGCTGATCGATAAATGGCAGGTCATTTCCTTCATTTCTTAAAGGCGTGGTTTCAATAGCTGCTCTCTTCTGAGTTTTGTTTTTGTTTTTGACAGCTCTTGGATGGCCATGTCAGAGCACTGATGGACAGACAGAACAGAAGTTACTCAATTTGACTGTAAACAGAGGTTCGTGGTTCATGTACAATTTGCTCAGGGTTGGTCTCTGGAAAAATGTGTAACCATAACTAAGGAGCCCGATTCCTGAAAGCATTTCATCATCTTTAACTTGCCTGGGGGAGGTCTCAAGAGTTACATAAGCTTCCTTTTGGAGCCACATCCACTGAAAACTCATTTCAAACCAATGTGAAACTGTTTTTTATGGCAAGCATCAACGGATTTCACCCATATTCCTTATCATGTGATAATTATTTTCTATTCTTTTCTGTGCCATACTCCAAAGAGGTTGGCAACACAATCCGGGGATCCACGATTATATTATTGGAGCATGTATCAGTCAGGATGGGCTAGGTTACGCAGAGGTAAAAAAGAGCCTATAAACCTCAGTGGCTAAAAGGACAAAGGCCTGTTTGTGGCTCACACTCCACGTCCATCTGAAACGGGCTGGGGGTGGGATGTGGGGGGGGTGGGATGTGTTTTACATTATTCTCCCATGGCAACACAGGCTGAAAAAGGCTCCTTGTCTTTCCTTCTACAACGAGAAAAGGAAATGTAGTGAAATATACAACAGCTCACAAGGATGCTGCACGGAAGCTTACATGTCACTGACTAAAGCAGGTCACTTAACTGTGCCCATCTTCAAAAGGGATGAGGAAGTACAGACCAGCCATGAGCCTAGAAGGAAGAGAAATGAAAGCTCTATAAAGAGCTTTAATGACTATTATAGACAGGAATTTTATTCTGCATGACCAATGTGTATATTCATTTCCAACTGGACTGATTTTTTTAAGACCTGGCAAAATATATATATATATATATATATATATATATATATATATATATATATATATATATATATAAAATATATTACACACACACACACACACACATATATACGAATAATATATATTTTTTTAAGACCTGGCATATATAATACTGTCACAACTTCAGAGACCTCCCTCAACAGTCAAGCGAGCACTCAGTCTTTTTCCCCTTTGATTTGAAATAGGCTTCATATCCGTCATGCCAATATTCTCAGATGAGACAGGCCATGCAGTTAGAGCTATAAATGCAACTGAACCACTGATGAGTTTTGGATCTCATATTTTCTTGTAGACATACAAAAGCATATCTAATTAAAACCTTCGGATATTACATTCTTACTATGTGCCAAAAGGTACACTGGAAATAAAATTAGGACTGACATGTCTGACTGATGAATCCTTTAACACTAAGTCTTATACTGCAGCAATATATTCATAAAATATTTGTAACATTCACGATAAGGTTTCCCTCTCATTTACAGATCAGGGTTTTACAACTGACTCAGATTCTCTGAGTTTGAAAATTCCTACTTAGAAAAAAATGATTCCATTGTCAGTATATGTCAATCTCTACCTTTTAAAACTTAACTGTCAGCATAATTTTATGTAGGTATGTATGGATACATTTATTTGTATATGCTTTCCTAGTAGATAATTGATACAGAACCTTGGAAGTAGAAAAGTGAATCTAGGGGCGCCTGGGTGGCTCAGTTGGTTGAGCGTCCAATTTCGGCTCAGGTCATGACCTCATGGTCCGTGAGTTGGAGCCCCGCATCGGGCTCTGGGCTGACAGCTCGGAGCCTGGAGCCTGCTTCAGATTCTGTGTCCCTCCCTCTCTCTGCCTCTCCCCCACTAATCCTCTGTCTCTCTCTGTCTCAGAAATAAATAAACATTAAAAAAAATTAAAAAAAAAAAGAAAAGTGAATCTATACAATGCCATGGAGAATTAAAGAAAATACGTGGACTCCTCATTTTCAGTTTTGTTCTTTTATGTGTTTGTGTTTGTAAATAATTGCTCTTGAATCTTAAACTATGGAAAAGTGAAAGTTTCATGGGATGAAAAGCAGCAATTTCTACATAGATGCCATGGTTATGGGCTATTCATTGGTGAGCTATTGGATCTAAAAACATCAAGAACCGAAATGCAAAGAGCTACTAGAAGGCTAAAGTAAGGACTGGGAGCACTATTAAATATCATGGATAAAGTTGAGGAAATAATTTAATAATCATAGAACAACAGTTTTGGAAGGGAGCTTAAAGGTCCTACTAGAAGAGAATATACCACAGGATGTTATATTTATCAGAATCTCTCTCTCTCTCTCTCTCTCTCTCTGGGAGCAGATGTTTTTTCTACAAACGTTTCTAGAGCAACAGCTGTGTACCAGTCACTTGCCAAAGGCTAGGAACATCATAGACCTTCCCCTAAAAAATTTCATCTTTTTGTCAAAAAGGCGTAAAGAAAAAAAGACTGTAAATGGATTATACTCTAATGGAACTGGCTATAATGGGTTTGGGGGAAGTAGATATATGACTGACTGGCTGTCTGGGGGTGTGGGAAATGCTGCACGGAGGGTGCAGGGAACAGGGAAGCAAGCTTAAATGACAGAATCCCTGAAGAACATGCTAGAATAAGGAAATGGCAAGATGTTTGGTACAACTGGAGCAGAGTAATGGGGATGGGGGGGGGCAGAAAGAATGGTTCATATAAAAACTGGGGCCAGGCCTTAGGTGGAATTGCATTGGAGGCTCCAGTGTTTCAATGGCAGCTCACGCAGGATTATAAACAGGAGAAGAATATGATGGGATTTGTATTTTACAAAGGACATTCTGTCAGAAGCCTTTGTATTAATCAGGTTACTAAAGGAAAAACATCACCCTCACCGTGATTTTTTCTAAAGTTGAAAATTTTTTTCCTAATCATTCCAAACAAGATTACCCTCAATAATGTGGGCGTATCTCATCTCACCAGTTGAAGGTATTAAGAACAAAAACTGAGGTTTCCCAGAGAAGAAATTCTGCCTCAAGACTGCAGCATCAACTCCTACCCGACTTTCCAGCCCATTGCCTGCCATTATGGATTTTAAAATTGCCAGGGGGTACCACCATGTGAACCAATTCCTTAACATAAAACCACAGATGCACGCACGCACGCACACACGCACACACACACACGACTAGGAGGGCACGGAGAAACTGAAGAAAGAGGCAGGCCGCTCCAGGTTGTGAGTGGCAGATTTAATAAACAAAGGGAACTTCCAGATGAGGTTCTGCATGGGTGGCAGCAAGATGAATAGATCCCCCACCTGCCCACCAAATCTTCACAGTTTATATAGAGAAAGGCCTTAACTGGGTTCAGTCAAGTATACCGTGCAGATGTTCTCAACACCACATCACTATGTCAAGGCCATGTCCTTGAAGCAGCTCTGGGAGCTGGAAAAGCAAGCAAAACCTATGTTCCAAGGAGAGGGGAAGGGACGAAGAGCCTCTGATCACCAGGGTCCACTCACAGTGATGCCTTCACGATGACCTTTCCCAACATTGACATGTTCTGGTTAGCAAACCGTTTTCTCATTATACAAGTTTGGAACTTTTTCTCGAATCACTTTAGTTTTAGTATGATCAAAACCCAAACTGACCTTTTAGTACTTAATCCTCTTTTCTCTTATTCTATTAGAATTGGAGGGGCACCTGGGTGGCTCCGTCGGTTAAGCTCGGACTCTTGATTTTGGCTCAGGTCATGACCTCATGGTTCGTGGGATCGAGCCCCGTGTGAGGCTCTGCTCTGGCAGCGTGGAGCCTGCTTGGGATTCTCTCTCTCCCTCTCTCTCTCTCTCTGACCCTCCCCCACTCATGCTCTTTCTCTCTGAAAAATAAATAAATAAATATTATGAAAGAAGTGGTAAGAGTGGACAGTGTTGTCTTGTTAGGGGAAAAGTTCTCAGATTTTCCCCATCAAGTATGGTGTTCGCTGTGGGTTTTTTGTATATGGCCTTTACTATTATGTTGAGGTATATTCCATCTAAACCTACTTTGTGGAAGGTTTTTATCATGAAGGGATGTTGTACTTTGTCAAACAATTGTTCTCCATCTACTGAAATGATCATCTGGTTTTTATCCTTTGTCTTGTTAATGTATCACATTGACCTGTTTGCAAATACTGAACTATCTCTGCATCTCAGAATGAATCTGGCTTGATTGTGGTGAATGATTTTTTTTTTTAATGTACTGTTGGACTCAGTTTGCCAGTATTTTGTTGGGGATTTTTGCATTTTTGTTCATCAGAGTTACTGGCCTGCTGTTCTCTTTTTTTGTAGTGTCTTTATCTGGTTTTGGTATCAGGGTGATGCCGGCTTCAGAAAATATTCAGTAGCTTTCCTTCCTCTTCTATTTTTGGGATAGTTTAAGAATAGGTATTGACTCGGGGCACCTGGGTGGCTCAGTCAGTTGAGTGTCCAACTCTTGGTTTCAGCTCAGGTCATGATCTCATGTTTTGCAGGTTCAAGCCCCATATCAGGCCTTAAGCTGACAGCACAGAGCCTGCTTGGGTTTCTCTCTCCCTCTCTCTCTGCCCCTCCCCCACTTGTGCTGTCTCTGTCTCTCTCAAAATAAGTAAATAAATTTTTAAAAAATTTAAAAAAAAGAATAGGTATTGACTCTTCTCTAAATGTTTGGTAAATTCCCCTATGATGCCATCTGGTCCTGGACTTTTGTTTGTTGGGAGTTTTTTGATTACTGATTCAAATTCATTGCTGTAATCAGTCTGTTCAAATTTTCTATATCTTCCTGAGTCAGTTTTGGAGGTTGTATGTTTTTAGGAATTTATCCATTTCTTCTAGGTTGTCTAATCATCCCTCTCCCATTACTGACGTGTTGTTATTATAAGGAGCATTTTCCTTGATTTACCAATCACCATAGGCTACAATGTGATACAGTAACAATTCAAAATCTTCTTGGCTTAACAGAAAATTAAATATATATATATAGATCTTGGGGTGCCTGGGTGGCTCAGTTGTTTAAGCGTCCAACTTTAGCTCAGGTCATGATCTCACGGTTCATGAGTTCAAGCCCCGCATTGGGCTCCATGCTGACAACTCAGAGCCTGGAGCATGCTTCAGATTCTGTGTGTGTCTCTCTCTCTGCCCTTCCCCTGCTCATGCTCTGTCTCTCTCTCTCTCAAAAATAAACATTAAAAAAGATTTAAAAATATATCTATATTCTGTTCTTGCTGTCTGACCATTACAGGTTGGCAGGGGGTTCTCTTCATTGTAGTCATTCATGGAACCAGCCCGATAGAGCATTCAGCACCTCAAAAGTTACCAAATACCTTGCCAGAGGGAAAACAGGTTGGAGGGTCTGGCCCCAGCAATTAAAGCCCTCAGCAACAGAGGCACATTTCCACCCAACCACATGGGGACCAGGAAGTACAATCCCACCACATACACCAAAGACAGAAAACTGGTGAATGGTACTAAGGCCGACCTTACATTGTAAAATATTCTTCTTCCCTCCAATCATCTCACCCAGGGCGGGCAGAGAATTCAGAGACTCTGAAGTAAAAGCACGACGGTAGTTGTGTTTCACTGATGGTTGATCAGGTAAAGGTATTAACTTGAAAATCTGGTTTCTGGTCTGGATCATGCTTCTTCTTTTGAACCTTCCATACAACATGAAACAAACGATCCACCCGCATTCCACAACACATGATTCTAAAGTTCCGGGACTATTTCTGGTTTGAGACAGTTTATCCTCATAAACGGGCAGCTCATTATCTGTATTTGTGGCACTGGATGCCCTAAGTATTAGATCACTGGTTTGATTTGTTGCCCAATTTGGGTTGTTCTTTCTTTTTTTCAAAGCCCATTTCTATGGTCTTAAAAAATAATGTCTTTTATAGTGTCGAGGTACCAGACTAACTATTCTAATGTATAACAGGGCTGATGTGGAGCCCTTGCCCTGGAGTGGTGATTTTTCAGGATGGAATAGACATGGCTGTAGTGACCTGTAGTACTGAAGCTCCTAGGATGACTTACTTGTACATTTTGCGCATTTAGCTTGTGAGTCTGTTTAACTGTGACTACCAGTGAATGCCTATCCATCTAGGCTGTTACTTGGCTCTGGGATCTGGGTTGAGATTGCCCATGGCATTAAGCAGAATTGTGGACCATGTAGTCTACTTTTCCAGTGGCATCCTTATCCACAGAGAAGCAGCACAGGGTAACCGATGGCATTTCTGTTGCACTTTGACAGCAGCTGGAGACAGAGTAAGCCCTGGACGTGGACGTACAAAGACTTTCTTCAAGCTTGGTGCCTACTCAGTGTCAGAACACAGTTCAACTGTTTCTCTATCCCAGTGCATCTCAAACTTTAATGTGTATATAAATATCCCGGGGATCTGGTTACAATACAGATTCTGACTCATTGAGTCTGGGGTGGGACCTAATAGTCTGCATTATTAATAAGCCCCCAGGTGATTCTGGTGCTATCGATCCATGGACCACATTTAGGGTTGCCAAAGTCTCACCCTTTCCCACTATCTCCTATTTTACAATGCTATGCCTGAACTCCACATAGGTTTCCAGATTTCCCAAGCAGATCAGGCTTTATAAGGGGTTCATTTCTCAACAAGTTGCCTTCTGAATAAAGGCTGTATGATGCCTAGTAGCCACCTTTAAATGTCTCATAAATGGCCACTTAAAAAAAAAAAAAAGAGTTCCTTTTATCGAACACCTACTTTGTGCCAGTGGTAAATGTGTTACGTACAATTTCTTATTCAGTGTTTCACCATGCGCTACTCTATGAGATAAACAGCTTTATTTTCTACGTTTTAAAAGACAGAAGAGTAAGTTCAGTCAGGGAGGTGAAATGACTTGCCTTTGGAGTCAACAATAAGCTACTGCACTGGGCTTAAAACTTCACCCCTGCATTAACCCAGAGCCTAGGTTCTTTCACCGGGGCCACACTGTCTCTGGGGCAATTTCAATTCTATTCTCAAAACCAACACTGCCCTGTATGTTGGCTAACTCAAATTCAAATTAAAAAATAAGTAAAATAAAATAAAATAAGTGCTAAAGTGAGAGTTCAAGAAATAAGACCATTCAGAAAGGAGAATAGAAATTGATCATAAGTACGGTTAGTACCTTTTTTCTTTCTCTGCCATTTTTGTTTCCTACCTTGCAGATGACAGTTTGCACAAGCAAGTTTAGTTATGCTTTAGAAGTAACTATGTTAGTTATGGACTTTGGCAATAAAAGTTTTTCTTGTAAGAAAAAATGGGAATTTCGTTTTCCTACACGCAGAAAGCCGCTCACAAACTATCCTTTCAAGTGTGCAAAGTCACTACAGGAGAGAAGGAGGGATGTCAGTAGCCTATTAGAAAAGGTTACTCCTTACTCAAACAAAATATTCATGCTAAATAATGATAATAATATAAACTATTTTCTGCTCCACAGTCTCATTTTTTTTAAAGTTTTTATTTATTTATTTAGACAAACAGAAAGAACACGTGCACGGGGGTGAGGCAGAGAGAGAGAGAGAGAGAGAGAGAGAGAGAGAGAGAGAGAGAATCCCAGGGAGGTTCCGCATTGCTAGTGCAGCACCTGACATGGAGTTCAAATTCCAGAACCGTGAGATCATGACCCAGTGGAGGTCAAGAGTCAGACACTGAACCAACTAAGCCGCCCAGGTGCCCCCAAAGTCTCATTTTTAATAGCAATGGTCACTAGTCATAATTTTGTCTCTTATGATCTCATAGACCTTAAGTCATTTTTAGTGAACTTAAATTTTGAGAGACTACCTTCTCTTCTGTCTATTCATATTGGCAAAGTTAAATATATCCAGAGGGGTTTAACTGTTTGGAAATACACCTGGTAAATTACTGCTGCAAAAATGCTGTGATTAGTAGGAGCAACATTGGATTTTAGAAAACAACTTGAAGTTTTCATTTACTCCTACATCGATGTCCAATCAATATTCCATTCTTACTGTGTACAGCAGTCAATTTTCATTATCAATTTTTACATAGTTGCATAAGTTCAATCATCTTAATTCTTCAAATCATATATGGCATCTACAGCACTGAAAAGGCTGTTATTCTCTTGTTATCATGAACCTCTTTTTTAAGATTATAATGTCATATCTAGTATGGAAAAATAAATTGATTTTTAGATTTAATTTAGAATGTAGATAGGCCAATTGTGAAGTTTAGAACCCAATTAACCTTCTTCCTTCATTTTCTAGAATTTTCTACAATGGAGAAGTCGGTATTGATATCAAAAGACTGCAAATTCTTAGCATCGGTAATGTATTTCCATCAACACGATAAGCTACGCTTTCTTCAAGTAGCTTTTAAAACCCTGTGGTACATTCATGAAAATTATGTATTTAGATCTTTGGTTCCTGCATAGTTGTCCTTATAAGATTAACTTTTTAGAACATCATAACACATTAGTACCGAATAAATAAATTTAAAACTAGATATCTTCAGGGCACCTGGGTGGCTCAGTTGGTTAAGCTTCTGACTCTTCATTTCAGTTCATGAAATAGTTATGGGATCCAGCTCTGTGTCAGGCTCTGTGCTAGGCGTAGAGGCTGCCTAAGATTCTTTCCTTCTCCCTCTGCCTTTCCCCCACACACGATAACATGACATCTCTCTCTGTCTCTCTATCTCAAAAAAAAAGGTATAAAAAATACAACTAGTTATTTTCAAAAGTATACTTTTGGCTTGTCATCTAAAATGCGTCTCACTATTAAAAGAATCAAAAACGTCAAAAAAGCACTGCACGTAGCCGCTAATTGAAATTTTAGCAGCATGATAGTATCACCTTTATTTTCTCATTGAGTATTTGGCAAAGGCTTAAAATTTATGTGGCGTGAAAGTTTCTCAATGTGCTCCTACATTTCATTGCTAACAAGAAGTATGGTATAGTTTTCGGATATTTTAAAAATCGGTGGTGTCAAAAGAAATTTGATGCATTATTCACTCCAAGCAAAAAGTGTATAACAGAATATAGAATGCTTTATAATCTAGATTTTTTCCCCAAGCATAATCTATTGCAACCCATTGTTTTCTGTACAAAATTGACAAGTTATTGTATCCCCAGCCCCTCAAATAGTGTTTGTCTAGATTTGGTCTTTGTAGCTAGTCCTACAACACGTATATTATCTTCACCAGCTATGTCATTCCCGGGACCAAAAAGAATTTCAAAAATATACGCATGAAAATATTTGCCATTGGGAAATCCCCAAATTTAACTAAAAAATATTATCTGCTCAATAGGAATTCACAATAATGTATTACACACAAAATAACTGAATACCTAACATTTATTACGTTATTCAAAATTATTTCATTTATCTCATCTCCTATTACTTTTTACTATTTCACTTAAAATCTAAACTTCCAACTGATATATGATATCAAATGGTCTGTGCTCTGTGTAAGTATTTTGCTACAATATTATAAAATGTCACTATGGTTTCCTCCAAATGAAGAAAATTCACTACATCATATGAGTATCCTCTGAATGCTAGACTTTGTCTTAACAGTTAAACCAGGAACCAACAACAAAAAGAAGCCTCTGAGTGTAAGGAGCATCAGTAGCTAGAATTGCTACAATATATTTCCTAAATATCCAGTTTTTGGAAACAAATTAAAAGACATGCAAAGAAATGGGTGTGATTCATACACACAGAAACAAAAGCAGACAACAGAAAATGTATTTCAGAGGGCCTAGATGTCAAATTGAGCAAATATTTAAAAGTAGTCATTATAATTACGTTTAAAGAACTAAAGGAAAATATGCCTAAAGAAGTGAAGGAAGGAGAGTGAAGGGTAACAGCGTCCTGGTGGTGTTCCCTGTTCCTCTTTTTGGTCCCTCTTAAACAATGAATTAGACATTCAGACAGGAACACAGGGGCCTTTGTGGGAGTTGTGGAATTCAGCAATACACGCCAAGGGACCAGGTGGAGCCTCACTCAACTGATGCATCCAGATATAGGTAGGCAGATACACCTCCACACGGGCCGGGCAACCAGCACAGCCAGCAAACCTGCCCAAACGGGGCTCACTTCAGCTGGGGAAAAGCCTGGAGTGTACTGAGCTGGGAAGATACGAATAAGAGGGAATTTGCAGAAGCCTTTCTGTCTTGCAGTCTTTCCAAGGGAAAATACCGGCACGCCTCTGGAGCAAAAAAATATGAGTTTGGGTGCAACAGAGACAATAAGAGGAATGTTGTCAACACCACCCCTCCACCAACTCAACATAGCATGAGTATGAACTGTGTAGCAGCGGGGACCTCCCCCACTGGGGAAAAGAAAAGCAGTGAGTGGGTGCCAGGGCTCTCCCAGCTCTGTGGGACAAGATTGGGGAAAACCATTTATCTCTAGCAACCCCGAGAGTACTAAGGAGAAACCCCCATGACTGGGAGGAGGGAGATCAGGAAGGAGGCGGATAAGAATATCAAAGGGTATTAAAGGAACACGGTTCCTGCTGATTGTATTCAGGACTTCAGGAGGAAGTCCATCCACAAGCCACTGAGACTACCTCATCAGAAATTCTCCCTACCAGTTCTATGGGAAACCCCAACACCCTCAGTGCTAAACTCTCACCTCCCTCCACTCTGCAATGTTATTCATAATAACCAAGATATGGAAACAACATTAAGTGTTGTCAACAGATGAACAGAAAAAAGTTGTGGTGTGTGTATATGCAATGGAATATTACTCAGCTATGAGAAAGAAGGAAATCCTAACATTTGCAAGACTATGGATGAACCTTGAGGGCATTATCCTAAGTGAGATTAAATCATACAGAGAAAGACAAATACTGTATGGTGTCACTCATACACAGAATCTAAAACAGCTGGACTCATAAACACAGAGAGTAGAATGGTGCTTCCCAAGGGCTCGGGGGTGGGGTATTTGGGGATATGCTGTTTAAGAGTACACACTTGTAACCAGCAGATAAATTAATCCGGGGCTCTAATGCACAGCATAGTGATTTTAGACAACAATACTGTACTATAAACTTCAAAGCTGCTATTAAAATTGGTTTGTTATTGACTGCTTTGTTCTCCTTTGGATCTTTTCAATTAGATTAAGTATGTTATTGATTGAGTAAAACGGACTATAAAAACATGTTTGAAAAAGTAAAAGAAGTTACGATGATAATGTTTCATTTAGTAGCAAATATCAATAAAAAGACAGAAATGAAAAAGAGCCAAATGGATTCTGGGTTTAAAAGGATTACAGTAACCGAAACTGAAAAATTCAGTAGAACGTTCAACGATAGACTTGATCTGGCAGAAGAAAAGAATCAGCAAACTTATAGACTGATCAATTCAAAGTGTGTAATTTGAATATCTTAAAGAAATAAAAAGAATTAAGATAATGTAATACAGCCCCAAAGAAATTTGGGACACTGTTAGGCAAAACAACTTACAAGGAATGGCACGCAGTACCAGAAGAAAGGAGAGAAAATATGGAGCAGAAACAGACAGCTGAAAAAATAATAGCTGAAAGCTTCACAAATCTGGTGAAAAAGGATAATGCACATAAGAAGCTCAAGAAACTCCAATTGAGATAAACGCAGAGATCCACACATAGACACATCACGGTAAAAATGCTAAAATACCAAGAGAAACTCCTCAAAGCGCCAAGAAAAAATCACTCGTGTACAAAGAACACCATTGTTAAGACTTCATATTAACAGCTAGTTTCTTATCGAAAACAGTGGAGGCCAGAAGACAATGCGGTGGTGTTCAAAATGATGAATGAAAAAAATGGATGGACCCAGAATCTTATATCTGGGAACATGATCTTTCAAAAATGAAGATGAAATAAAGACATCCTTATATTAAAAGAAAAAAAAATAATTTGGTCCCAGCAGATCCACCTTACAAGAAATAATAAGGGAAGTTCCTCAAGCTGAAAACAAGTGACTTCAAATGGTAAATCAAATCCACATGAAAAAACAAAGGACTATTAAATTAATTACATAAATATAAGACATATTATAAATGCATATTTCTCCTTTCCTCTTACCGGGTTTAAAAATTATATATATAATATATAATTGCATCGTTGGAAAAGTAGCATATAGATATGTAATATACTTGACAAAGCGGCACAAAAGACATTTTTGGGAGCAACGTTGGATTATGGTAAGGAAGCTACACCAGATAGTAACTTGAGTTCACAAAAACAAGTGAAGAGAATCAACAATGGTAAATAAGAGTAATGTAACAAATTTGTATAAATATATTCTTGTACTCCTTTTTGTTTTTCAGCTTTTTACCAGATAAAAAATATATATATAATTGTATAAGAACTATAACAATGTATTGCTGGGTTTGTAACATACATGAATGTACAGTGAATAGAGCTATAAAGGAATGTTTATACACGTCACAGGAGTTAATGTAAATTTGAAATATATTAAGATTTATATCGTAAGACCTAGAGTGACCACTAAGAAAATAACTAAAAGTGAAAAAAAGATTGAAAAAATTAAAATACTACACTAGAAAATATTCACTTAGTCTAAAAGAAAGTAGGCAAGTGGAATACAGGGGAAAATGTTTGAGACCTATACACAACACAAAAGTAGAATGATAGACTTATAGCCAAGCATATCAATAAAAATATTAATGTGAATTGATTAAACAACCCAACAAAAGGCAGAGATTGTCAGGCAGGACCAAACCAAAACCAACAAAATAGATGCCACTATGCGCTATCCACAGGGAATGTATTTTATTTTATTTTATTTTATTTTATTTTATTTTTTTTTCCACATGTAATGTATTTTAGTTTCAAAGATACAAACAGTTTGAAGTCAAAAGGATAATAAAAATATATATCATGCAAAAAGCAACCTCAAGAGAGCTGAAGTGACTATATTAATATCAGATGAGACAAACTAATAATTTGCTACTGGATGGAGATAAGAGGAACATTTTATAATGATAAAAGTATAAATCTCTCAGTGATATATAACAATTTTAAACATATGAGCACCTAACAACAGAGCCCCAAATCGATCAAGCAAAAACCGACAGAATTAAAGGAGAAATAGACATTTCACCAATTACAGTTGAAGTGTTTATCTGAAATTCAATAATGGATAGAATTAGGCAGCAAATTGACCAGGAAGTAGAAGTCTTAAACAACAAGACCACAAAACAACTCAAGTTAGCACACATTAGGGAACATGCTACCCAAGAAAAAACAGCAGAATACGAACTTTTCCAGTGCTCCTGGATCATTCTCCTGGGCTAGGCTATGCTAGCCCAGAAAACAACCATTAATAAATCTAAAAGGATTCAAACTGTCCAAAGTATATTCCTCAATGAGAATGGTGGTCAAAAGGTACAGACTTCCAGTATAAAATAAATGAGTCCTGGGATGTAATGTACATGTTAACTATAGTTAATAATACTAGATTGTACATTTGAAAGGCACTAAGAGAGTAGATCTTAAAAGTTCTTATCACAAGAAGAAAAACATTTTGTAAGTGTGTGTGATGGATGTTAACTAGACTTATTGTGGTGATCATTTCACAATACTCACATATGTCAAATCATTATGTTGCACACCTGAAACTCATATAATGTTATAGGTTGACTGTATCTCAAAAAATATTATGGAATAAATGGAGTTCTGATCTTAAGAGATTTATAATCAAGTGAAAAATCTTCCTCATTTTAGAAAACACGATACTTAAAATGATGCTTCTTTTATCCTATTGCTGTTACATTTTCAATTGTTTCTTAATCTTTAAATTTTGTAGGCAGCAAAATATGTCTATCCTCCATTGTCAAGTGTGTGCACACTAAAGTCATCCTATTCAGATGGAAAAAAAGAAAAATACACCATATTAACAGAATAAAGAACAAAAAAATAATTGATCATCTCAGCAGACACAGAAAAACCACTTGACAAAATTCACAAAACTTGGAAGGAAATAGAAAATTTCCTCAAACTGATCAAAAAGCATATACAAAAAGCCCACTGCAAACAGCATACCTTTCCCGCTCAGTTTAGGAAGAAGACAGAATGCCCGCTTTTGCTAATTCTATTCAATATTCTACTGGAGGTTCTAGATAGGGCGAATTAATCAAGAAAAAAAATAAAACTCTCTTTATTTGCAGATGACACGGTACTATATACAGAAAATCCTAAGGAACACAAATACACACACACACACATATACAACAACACACACACACCCAATTAGAGGTAATAAATGACTCAGCAAGGCTACAAGATACATGATCGATATATAAAAATCAATTGTATGTTTTTGGAGTAGCAATGAACGCTCTAAAAAATGAAATAAACAATTCTATGTTTAAAGCATCAAAAAGAACAGAATATTCAGGAAAAAAATTTAAGAGTATGAGACTTAAACACTGAAAATCCCAAAATACCACTGAAGAAAATTGAAGAAGATCTAAGTTAATGGAAAAACATCCCATGTTCATAAATTGGAAGACAATATTGTTAATATGGCAATACTCCTCAAATTGACCTACAATTTCAATGCAGTTCTTACCAAAGTCATAGTTGCCTTTATGGCAGAAATTGACAAGTGGCTATGTAGATTTATACAGATCAACAAAGAAATCAAAACAGCCAAAATAATATTGAAAAAAATGACCAAAGTTTGAGGACTGACACTACCTTATTTTAAAACTTACTACAAAGTTACATCAATCAAGAGTATGGTACTGGCCTAAGGACAGACATATAGATTAATGGAATAGAACTGAGAGGCCAGAGATAAATCTATACACTTCTAGAAAGTAGATTTTCAATAAAGGTGCCAAGACCATGAAACGGGGAAATGGTTTCCTCAATAAATGGTGCTGTGGCAACTGGGTATTCACATTCAAAAGAATGAACTTGGATTCCTCATACTATATACAAAAGTTAACTCCAAGTGGGTCAAATACCTACATTTAAGTGCTAAAAGTATTAAATTCCTAAAAAAAAAAAAATAGGTATAAATCTTTGTGACTTCAGATTAAGCAATTAGTTTTACTTTGGCAGAAAAGCATAATAAGGGAAATAAAAACAGATAAATTTGTCAGCAATAACTTTTGTGTTTCAAAGGACACCACCACACAAAGTAAAAACACTGCACACAGAATGGGAGAAATATTTTCTGAAGTATATATCTTATAAGAGATTTGCATCTAGAAAATATAAAGAACCCATATAACTCAATAACCAAAGACAAATAACTCCCCATATAATTCAATAACCAAAGACAAATAACTCAATGAAAATATAGGCAACGGATCTGAATTGACGTTTCTTTAAATATGCACAAGTGGCCAACATCACATTGAAAGAGTCTCGATATCATTATCAATGCAAACTAAAACCATAATGAGATACCATTTCACACACACCAGGATGACTGCAATTAAAAAGCCACACAATAACAATCATTGGTGAGGATATGGAGAATTTGGAACTCCCATATATTGGTGGTGAGAATGCAACATGGTGCTAACACTGTGGAAAGCAGTCTGCTTGTTCCTCAAGTAGTAAATTATAGAGTTGCCATATGATGGGGCAATTCCGCTGCTAGGTATACCCAAAAGAAACGAAAACAAACGTCCACACACACACAAATGTACCTGAATACTCATAAATGCATTATTCAGAATAGCCACGATGTTGAAACAACCAAATGCCCATCAAGTGATGAATGTATAAATAAAATGTGATATCTCCACACAATGTAACATTCAGCAATGAAAACTATGAGATACTAATACATAGTACAAATCTGGACGAAGCTGGAAAACATGCTAAGTGTTAAGAAGCTAGTCACAGAAGACCATACATTGCATAATTCCATTCATATAAAATATTCAGAATAGACAAATCCATAGAGACAAAATGTAAATTAATGGTTGTTATGGTTTCAATATTTATGTTCCTCCAAAGTTCATATGTTAAAGCCAACACACCCAGCATGACTGTATTTGGAGAAGGGGCCTCTGAAGGAGGCCAAATGGAGGCATAAGGGTGTGACCTTGATATGTTAGAATATGTATCTTTTTTAAGTTTATTATTTATTTTGAGAGAGAGAGAGAGAGAGAGCGCGCGCGAGCAAGCACACTGCGAGCAGGGCAGGGGCAGAGAGAGAATCCCAAGCAGGCTCCGCCCTGTCAGCACAGAGCCTGATGGTGGGGCTCCATCTCCTGAACAGTGAGATCCTGACCTGAGCCGAAATCAAAAGTCACAGTGACATCATGACCTGAGCTGAAATCAAGAGTTGGACGCTTAACCGAGGGAGCCACTCAGGTGCCCCAGGGGACTTATCTATTTATATTCTACTGCGAACTGCAGTTCTGAACTAATTAATCCAGGTGCTCCTAGAATATGTATCTTAATCAGGGACATCAGAGCACGCTCTTTCTCTGCACTTTTACACCAAGGACAAGGGAGGACATAGTGAAAAGGTGACAAATGAAAGACAGGAGGAGAGTCATCACCGGAAACCAAATTGTCTGGAACCTTGGACTTGCGGTCCGCAGAACTGTGAGAAAGTAAATTTCTATTGTTTCAGCCATTCCGTCTATGGTATTTAGTTATGGCATCCCAAGTAGGCTAATAAAGATTTTGGTAACTGAGAATGGGATGCTACTGTAAGAAATACTTAAAAATGTGCAAGTGCCTTTAGAACAGTAACGCATAGAGGCTGTAGGAATTTGGAAGCATGTACTAGAAAAGCCAAGATTGCCATGAAATATAGATGGTATTTATTGTTGGTAGAAATATAGATATTACAGGCAATTCTGGTGAAATCTCAGAAAGAAAAGAGAACACATGTATCTTCATGGAATCATATTGGGAGAAATGATGCAAAAGAAATGAGGAACAGCTTACTAGAAACTGGAGGAAAGATGATCCTCATTAGAAAGTGACAACGAACTTAGCCGAATTGTGTTCTAGGGTTTTGTGGAAGGTATAACTTGTGACAGATGAAACTGGTTCTTCAGCTGAGGAGATTTCTGAGCAAAACGTTAAAGGCAAGATTGGTTTTTCCTTACCACTTATAGTAAAACACCAGAAGAGAGATCAGTTGAAGAAACTGGTAAGCAAAAAGAAACCAGAACTTAAAGATTTGGAAAATGTGCGGTCAGTCCATCTGGAAAAAAAAAAAAAGGGGAAGGGAAGGGAAGGGAAGGGAAGGGAAGGGAAGGGAAGGGAAGGGAAGGGAAAAAGAGGAACCATGCTTTCAAGGAGCCCTTATCTGTTAGAATTAGGATCCTTCGAAGAAGGGATATCAGAGTTCTTTGTCTCCGGCTCTCTCTTTTCCCCCATGCTCTCACATCAAGGAAAAACCTCATGAAGATACAGCAAGGAGGAAGATGTCTGCAAGACAGGAAGAGAATGCTCACCAGGAACCGAATCACCCAGAGCCTTAACATCTACCCTCCAGAAATGTGAGAAAATAAGTTTCTATTGTTTAAGTCACCTAGTTTACAGCATTTTGTTATGGGATCCCCAAGCCGACCAATATAGTTGTGTATGTCTGCGGGGAAATTGTGCTATTGCAGGGTACTGTGGGAAATAGTGGGTGACTGCTAATGAGTACGGAATTCTTTTGGGGGGTGATAAACATGTTCCCTCTTTTTTTGTTAATTTTTCTTATGTTTATTTATTTAAAAAAATTTTTTTAATCTTTATTTTTGAGAGAGAGAGACAGAGTGTGAGTGGGGGAAAGACAGAGAGACAGAGGGAGACAGAATCGGAAACAGGCTCCAGGCTCCGAGCTGTCAGCACCAGAGCCCAACGCGGGGCTCGAACTCACGAACTGCGAGATCATGACCTGAGCCGAAGTCGGACGCTTCACCGACTGAGCCACCCAGGCGCCCCCAAAATGTTCTAAAATTGATTGTACAATGGGTGGCATACTATGACTAGACCAAAGAACACTTACAATACTTTTAAATGGGTGAGTTTGTGGTATGTGAGTTATATTTCAACAAAGCTGTCAGGAAAAAAAAGGTTAACTCATATTCTCAAAGTATGCTGAGTTTTCCTCACAAGTTGTCTCTGTTCCACAGCCAGCTTCAATTTTGAATACTAAAGACCACTATTGATGTGCAGTTTATTTTGTTCACATTTTCTAAAAATATGCACCCAATTATCTTCAACTGATTTTTTCAATCCACAGAGTGTGAAATAGAGAAAAAAAAAATGAAATCCTTCAAAGTAGAATAAATTAACTAGGACCTACGGATGTCTTGCCCTGTATCATTTGGAAGAATTCACATAAATATGTTTCTGGAAACGTCCTACCCTTTTCAAAGTTAAATTTTCTATCTGAGGTGGATAATTTTCCACAAGAGTGTCCCATCATTTAATAATCAGATTAAATAGCCAAGTTCCTGAATTGGCAGAAACTGCATTTTTAAAAAATGAATTACTGGGGTTTATCTTGTCCATTTTTTTCTTAAAATTCAACAGGTATTATGCTGTGTATGTAGCAGATATCTTACTATACTACTCCATCAGGGACTTATTTATTCTTTTCTCTTTTTTTTAAATTTTTTTTAACGTTTTATTTATTTTTGAGACAGGGAGAGACAGAGCATGAACAGGGGAGGGTCAGAGAGAGGGAGACACAGAATCTGAAACAGGCTCCAGGCTCTGAGCTGGCAGTACAGAGCCCGACGCGGGGCTCGAACTCATGGACCGTGAGATCATGACCTGAGCCGAAGTCGGACGCTTCACCGACTGAGCCACCCAGGCGCCCCTATTCTTTTCTTTTTAATGTTTACTTATTTATTTGAGAGAGACAGTGTGAGAGAGTGTATGTGTGAGAGAAAGGCAGAGAGAGAGGGGGAGAGAGAAAATTCCAAGTAGGCTCCGTGCTGTTAGCACGGAGCCTGACTGGGGCTCAATCTCACCTCACGAACTGTGAGATCGTGACCTTAGCCGAAATCAAGAGTCATATGCTTAACTGACTAAGCCACCCAGGTGCCCCAAGGGACTTATCTATTCAGTTGTATTTCTGAGTTAATTTCCTATTTATTTCTCTGGCATTTTATCTATTTTCCCCAATGTCTTATTCCATGCTCCAAATAATTTTCTTTTATATCTTTCTCAATGCCTTTTTGATTGCTGCTTTCTGATCCTGATACATACTTTAAAAAATTTCTCTATTGGGGCACCTGGGTGGCTCAGTCAGTTGAGTGTCCGACTTTGGCTTAGGTCATGATCTCATGGTCCGTGGGTTCCAGCCCTGCACCGGGCTCTGTGCTGACAGCTCGGAGCCTGGAAGCCTGCTTCGGATTCTGTGTCTCCCTTTCTCTCTGTCCCTCCCTGCTCGCATGCTCTCTCTCTCTGTCTCTCTCTCTCTCTCTCTCGCTCTCTCAAAAATAAATAAACATTAAAAAAATTTCTAACTTATTTAATTTCAACAAATAAAATGTCCACAATACAGTTACTGGATTATTAAAAAGAATCTCTAGCTTATGTCTGTTGAGTATAATTTATTAACAGGAATGCATGTTATTTATTAAATCGTAATGCATGTCATTATGTAGGTACTTTTTAATTTAAATCGGGGGCACAGAAATATCCTCTGATACAGTAAACTGGTTGATGATACGAACTGGAATATAAGTCAAATTCTGATTAAATATGAGTGAAGCCCAGGAATTTGTATTTTTACAACTTTGCAGTCCATTCTTATATGGAGCCAGAGTTAAGTACCACTCAACTAGGCTGTGATGCTAAACTGTCCTACCTGTCCTGGATCTATGGGGCTTCTCGATTGACACTCTGTGGTAGTCTGCGAAGCTCTCAGTTTCAAGGGCACACACCCCAGGCATTTTATTTTAGCCCCCAAACACTATCTTTATACTTTAGAGATACATACTTTCGTTCTCTCGCTCGTGACATGGCTCAATGGTTAACAGTGGACGGTGGGAGACCACAAGGGCTGGCCCGCAAAACCAGGAGATCCAGCTACCGGTGCTGGGAATGAGGGGGAGGGCTTTAGCAGAGTCAAAGACTTATACCATCTGCTACCTGCCAGACACTAGATATTTACACGAAATGCACCGGGCATGGAATTAGAAGTCCTGTGTTCAAATCCAACCTCCTATACTGACTTGCTATGAAACAAAGTGTGTAATCATGTGATCATTAAAAGAGCAGGATGCAGTGACAAGGAGGGAGCTAGAGAGTATTATGCTAAAGCAAAATATGTCAGCCACAGAAAGACAAATACCATATGATGTCACTTATCTGTGGAAATTAAGAAATAAGACAAATGAGCAAAAGGGGGGGGGGAAGAGAGAGAGAGAAATCAAGAAACAGACTCTCAAGTATAGAGAAATGATGGTTACCAGAAGGGAGGTGGGTGGGGGATGAATGAAACAGGGGTGGGGATTAAGGAGGGCACTTGTGATGAGCGCACCGGGTGTTGTATGTAAGTGGTGAATCACTAAATTCCACACCTGAAACTGACATTACAGTATATGTGAACTAACTGGGATTTAAATAAAATCCTGGAGAAGAAGAAAAAAAAAATTTTTTTAAAGAAGAGAGAAGCAGGAACAGACTACTTAAAGTTCAAGTGCTGGCTCTAGAAATTACTACTTTAACAAGTTGCATAATTGCTATGCACTTCAACTGCCCCACCTGTAAAACAGATCTGATGGTAGCAACTGTATACAATAGGTCCTATTACAAGTATTTAATAACAATGCTTCGTACCCTCTGCTCAGAGCCAGCTGCACTTATTATTATCATGTATTTAAAGTGAAAATAAGATCTTCCCCAGTCCTAGGTTTTTAGTATTAAATGATATCTATGCATTCATTTGTCAGCATCCATTATGTACATGCTCTTTGGAGGGCATCATTGAAGACCACAGTATTTCCATGCTCATGATGATACAGAAACACCCTTAAGAAGCCTGTCATCTGGCAGGGGAGATCAAACGAGTACATAATATAAATTGGTCGTGTGCACAGGAGAAAGCAACCGAGTGCTAAAACGGGTACAGATGACACACTTCAAGAGTTCTGGGAAAGAAAGGATCACTTTCCACTGCAGCTATCAATAGGGGCTTGATAGATGTGCTACCGTTTCCTTCAGGGCCTAAAGCGTTTGGAGATGAAAAATCAGGAGGGAAGGACAAAGCCATTCCTGGTGGTCAGGCAGGATGAGGAAAGCCCGAAGGCGGTTAAATACTAACCATGTCCATAAAACGATCATAAACTGTAAAGTGCTCCTCACTGCATTTTAAGTCTTGAGCCTTCTAGCGCTCACACAAGAACGTTCACAAACACGATTGCTTTCTAAGACAAATAGGAAACCAGGGTACCGCGCGATGATTTTCGCAAGAGAGCTTCGGCTCGTTCACGAAGCATACTCAAATAGTAGCACTGTGTCGTCAACCCAGACCTAACCCAGTTTGCCTTTGTTAACTGGGCCAATTCCCCCAGTAGAGAGCGGGCTGAGAATCTGCTGACCTGCGTGCTGCCCGTCGCCCACTCAGGCACATTACAGGATGGGCATCACGGCCGGCATTCCTGGCTGAGCCGCAGCTCACATTAGAGGGGAGAGAAATCTGCAGCCACTGTATTTCTTAGCAAGCTGCTTGAATAAAAATAGAGATCTGCTGACTACGTATTCACTATATCCACAGACACTTCCCAGCTGGAGAAGTAGACTCTTTCCCCCCTAATTTTCCCTCTTTTCAATGTTTACTTAAATTAGCCCCGCCACCATCCCTCCTTCGTAAAAAGAAAAAAAAAAAAAAAAGATCATTCTGTTGAATTAGTATTTTTAAAATACATTCATACTTGTATTTTAAAAATTCTATATTCATTCCAATTGTTCTTAACTGTTAATCATAAAATACCTGCTTTTCTTTTGGAGATAAAACAAGGCCTCCGATGCATTAGTCTCTGAATCTACTCAGCAAATTAGTTTTTATTAGAAAGGATCTAAGCCCATGACATCATTAATCAATAATAAATAAATAATGATTAATAAATGCATTCTGGAAACACTGAAGATTTAGAACTATCTAGGGAGATTTTACAGAGCAGGTATGCTATTTTATTCATTCAAAAAACACTCTTAGGCCCTGTTCTAAACATTCTGCATATATTAAGTTCCATAATCATTAAAGTAGCCCTATGTTGGCCCTAGTATTATTCTCATTTTGGAGTTGAGGAAATTGAGGCACAGAGATTTCACAACTTGTCCAGGGTCACTCAGCCAGAATATAAACCAGAGGTGGGATTCACACCCAAGAAATGTGTGTCCAGAGGCCACGCTCTTAACCTCCATACTATGCTACTTCTATGTATAAATGATAATTTTTAAGAAATGATATATTTTCACAGCTGAAAAAAAAATCCAATTCCAAATGGGACTATAATCTCCTGTTTTCCTTTTCTTTTTTTTTTTTTTGTCCTGTCCTAATTCATGACCACTGACCTTTCTGCCTAGTGATAATATCATGCCCCAAAGGAGAGATGAAATGTTGTTGCCTGCATGTCACAGTACTATTAACACACTCTAGGATGACACAGCCCCCAAACTAACAATAATATCGTAGCTAAGGATGGTGTTGTTGCACAGATTCAACGAGATAGCACAAGTGGAAGTTCTTGTCATGAAGAAGGCAATTAATTTACATTAGCTAAATTGAAAGGGACGGCAATGCATGGTTTTTACGGTCTCTTCTACCAAAAATATGCTCTAGTTGTAAAACAAACAAACAAACCCACACACCTTCATGTACCCAAACATTTATACTTGGATGAAAAATGTTTAAGGTCCTTTTTGATTAGAAGGACAGATCTTGGATATATCAAGCTTATAAAATTACAGATATTTCATTTTGTTGATCAGTGAGAATTTTTATGACTACAGCATAGAAAAGTATAATGTAGTACTTAAGAGCATGAACTCTAGAATTCAGTGCCCTGGGTTCAAATCCAATTGTACACACTGACTGTGTGATCTAACATGAGTTACCTAACTGTACCTCAGTTGCCTTGTCTGTAAAATGGGGTTGATAACAGCACCTAGTTCATTGGTTCGTCACGAGGACTAAGTGTACTGATTCATGTGGAATGCTTAGATCATTTCCTGGTACACAGTAACTGCAAACTCCAGTGAAATCTGACATGCACACAAAATTGTGTGTGTGCACGCATGCGTGTGTGTGTGTTTCATTTTGAAGAAATCAGAAAGGGCCGAATCCCACATCTAGAATGATTTGTCATGGAATGGGGACAACGCACATAGACAATGAAGCAATTCCTGGCTTGCATTAATTCAGTAGAAACAAGATATCAAAGCCACAGTTGACCAAGAAAGGTCCCATGAGTTTGTAGAAATAGCCGGAGGGTATTTTGGACTTTCCACAGTCAGGGGAAGTGTATTCTACTCACTCCTCCAACAACCCTTGGTGTCGGTTAGTTTTATTTTATAGACAAAGATGCACATACAAAGAGAGGAGTTAAATAAGGTGCCCAATTTTATCCAGTTTCCCATGAAAGCTCCTCATTTTATACTTGAGGAAGATGAGAGCCAGAGAAATTAAAAGAGCTAGTGTATGTTAGTTGAGTCAGTAAGCTACAAGTTAGTCTGACTTTTAATTCCAAACATTTGCCACTGCACCATACTGAACAAAACACTTGTGATTACCGACTCCCCCAAACCAAAAGTTTGGAGGGGATCAATATTGAACACTGTGAAATGCATGAGACTGGTAGTGAACTGCTTAACAAGAGCAGAGTCAGCTAAACCACAGAGAAGTTCAAAAAGATGTAAAGTATACATTTATTTCTTCACTTTGTCAGGAACAGAGCTCCATACAACCAAAAGTGTCCAAAATAACCAGCCAGCCAGGCAACATTGTACTTTTATTTTTATTTACTTATTTTTGGCTAGACAGAAGACACACACAGACAGACACACACACGCACACACACACGCACACACACGATTTTTCATTAAAAAATCAAGCAAGGGCTCTGTTGTTGGATATAACAAAATCAAAAATTGATTGTTGGGTTTGCATGTGAGAATTTACGCCTCGTTAGCTCACCTCAGAGACTCATGTTTCTTGGGGTATTAGAGCAATAAAGCCATTGCTTACAGATGAATTATACAGCGTGGACTGGTCAATTTCCTCTTCCGCAACATTCTTTAATGCAGATATTAGGTCAGAAAGACTGAGATTCTTGACTGTACATAGTAGGCCCTGAGTATAGTTTTATTGCCTGACTGAATGAATGAGCCAATGAATCTTACACATCTTGCATACAGATTCTTGAAGGAAATATTGTCAATTATTTTAGATACATATATAAAATATTTAGAGACCTTGATTCAGAAATATGACTCAAGAACTAACATGAATATGAACTCTGCAGGAGCTTCAAGCAACATTTGGCAGTTTTCCATCATAAGCACATCTTATCTTCAGTTTATATCTTGAGAATTAAAAATATTTCCAAGTAGTTTATGAAGTCCAACAGTCTTAGGAAATGATATGCAATAAAGCAATGAAGCTGGAACTCATTTTACCAACTCATCACTTTGGGGCTATCTATCATGAAATCACTCCACACTGATAAAGAACAGCAAATTACTTAGATCAGGTCAGAGAGTCAAAACTTAGCAGAAGATTGAAATGGTAGTTTATGAATTTGACTAGAATAGCCAACCAATTTAGATAAGTCCAGAGCCAAATGTGGCTTTTACTCTGAATTTATGAAAGTAGGCTAGGTCAATACAAACTCCAAAGTCATCAACTCATTGAATAATAAATCAGGCAAACAGGATGTTTTGCTGAAATACTAAAATATGCCAAAATATGAGTTCCGTGGAGACAGAGGCCACTGCGACTGAAGGCAGGCAAATAGGAGGTAAGATTATGGTTCCACTGCCTACTACTGGCTGCTCGTCCTCAGGTTAAACCTCTTCTCCCATAGGAGGAGGTTTCTCTCATAGGAAAAACTGGGACTGTTTCACAAATACATCCCAGGGGTTCTTACCATGCCTCTATCATGTTCTGCTTTACCATTTGATAATGTGAACAAAACAGTAAGTAGTACTTGAATTTGGAACCTTTCAGAAATGGGTTTTATACCCCCGATTCAAGGTATGATGAGCCTATCGTTGCAAAGAATATGGACAACATGCAAATAATATTTGAGAAAGGGTCACTGGATCACTATAGAAAATGAGCCTTCAACATGTATGAATATTTTTCATTTAAAAAAAATCTATTATTTTTTTCCTCTTCCACACAGAAGCAACAAAACAATTTTGATTCTACCCATATGACTTACATATGAGGCATCCAGCACAGTGTCAACTGATCTCATTAACATCGAATGAAAGGCAGATATTAGCCAAGGTTTACTGTAGCCATATCAGCCAAACAGTATAAACACTAAAGAAACTGCTGAAATGTTTATTTAGAAATATAATTTATAGGGGTGCCTGGGTGGCTCGCTCGCTCAGTTAAAGTGTCTGACTTCGGCTCAAGTCATGATCTCACGGTCTGTGAGTTTGAGACCCGCGTCGGGCTCTGTGCTGACAGCTCGGAGCCTGGAGCCTGCTTCAGATTCTGTGTCTCCCTATCTCTCTCTGCCCCTCCCCTGCTTGTGCCGTCTCTCTCTCTCTCCCTCTCTCTCTCTATCTCTCTCTCTCTCTCTCTCAAAAATAAACATGAAAGGTTTTTGCGAGTCTTGGTACAAGGAAGATGGCAGTGTAGGAGGACACTAGGCTCACCACGTCCTGCTGACCACTTAGATTCCACCCACATCGGCCTGAATAACCCACAAAACCGCCCGAAGACTAGCAGAACGGACTCTCCGGAGCCAAGCGCAGACGAGAGGCCCACAGAAGAGGGTAGGAAGGGCGGAGAGGCAGTGTGTGCTACACGGACTGGCGGGAGGGAGCCGGGGCAGTGGAGGGGCAGCCCGCCCGGCAAGGCAGAGCCCCTGAAGTCTGGCTTGCAAAAGCGGAGGGGCTGGACAGAGTGAGTTCTGACAGCCAGAGGGACTTAACATCTGGAAGGTTATAAGTCAACAGCTCTGCTCGGAGAGTGGGAGGGCTAGAAGACAACAGGAGGGAGAGTTGTTGAGCCCTGGAAGACAGAGCTCAGCTCGCAGGGAACAAAGGTGCTGGCCAGCGCCATCTCCCTTGCCCATCCCGCAGCCGAAATCCCAAAGGGAACCGGTTCCCATCACCAAACTTGCTTGCACCGCACAAATGCCCAAAGCTGTGCTCCCGTGGATCCATCCCTCCAACGGGTCTGCCTGCCTCCCTCCTGGTGCTGCAGGGCCCCTCCCACAGGGGATCATCGACGGCAAAGGGAGCCAAGCCTGCCCCTCCCGCCCCTGGGCACCTTGCGGATCCACCCCGGCTAATACGCCAGATCCCACAGAAGCAACACCACAAGCCTGGCAGTGTGCAAGTAGCCCAGACAGGAGCCACACCGCTCCACAGTGAGTCCTGCCCCTGGGAGAGGGGAAGATAAGGTACACACCAGTCTGACTGTGGCCCCAGCGGTGGGCTGGGGGCAGACATCAGGTCTGACTGCGGCCCCGCCCACCAACAGAGGTTACTCCAGAAAGAACAGGGGAAGAGCCCTGTAGTTCCGCGCCACTCCAGGGACTATCCAAAATGACGAACGGAGGAAT
This sequence comes from Acinonyx jubatus, assembly GCF_027475565.1. Lineage (NCBI taxonomy): Eukaryota > Metazoa > Chordata > Mammalia > Carnivora > Felidae > Acinonyx > Acinonyx jubatus. The sequence continues at coordinate 114,598,055 of NC_069389.1, forward strand.
TCTCCTCAAAAGAAACTCCAGGCAGTAGTGACAGCTAACAAACTGATCAAAAACGATTTGGGCAATATAGCAGAAAATGAATTTAAAATGATAGTCATAAAATTAATCGCTGGGCTTGAAAAAAGTATAGAGGACAGCAGAGAATCTATTGCTACAAAAATCAAGAGACAAGGAAATAGTCATGAGGAGCTAAAAAATGCTATAAATGAGGTGCAAAATAAAATGGAGGCGACCACAGCTCAGATTGAAGAGGCAGAGGAGAGAATACGTGAATTAGAAGATAAAATTATGGCAAAAGAGGAACTTGAGAAAAACAGAGATAAAAAAAATCCAGGAGTATGAGGGGAGAATTAGAGAACTAAGTGATGCAATGAAACGCAACAATATCCATATAATAGGGATTCCAGAGGAGGGAGAGAGAGAGAAAGGGGCTGAAGGTGTACTTGAACAAATCATAGCTGAGAACGTCGCTAATCTGGGGAAGGAAAAAGGCATTGAAATCCAAGAGGCAAAGAGAACTCCCTTCAGACGTAACTTGAATCGATCTGCACGACATATCATAGTGAAACTGGAAAATACAAGGATAAAGAGAAAATTCTGAAAGCAGCTAGGGATAAACACGCTCTAACATATAAAGGGAGACCGATAAGACTAGTGACGGATCTCTCTACTGAAACTTGTCAGGCCAGAAAGGAATGGCAGGAAATCTTCAATGTGATGAACAGAAAAAATATGCAGCTGAGAATCCTTTATCCAGCAAGACTGTCATTCAGAATAGAAGGAGAGATAAAGGTCTTCCCAAACAAACAAAAACTGAAGGAATTCAGTAAACCAGCCCTACAAGAGATCCTAAGAGATCTGTGAGTGAAATGTTGCAAGGACCACAAAGTACCAGAGAAACCACTACAAGCATGAAACCTACAGACATCACAATGACTCTAAACCCATATCTTTCTATAATAACACTGAATGTAAATGGACTAAATGCTCCAACCAAAAGACATCGGGTACCATAATGGATAAAAAAAATAAGACCCATCTATTTGCTGTCTACAAGAGACTCATTTTAGACCTGAGGACACCTTCAGATTGAGAGTGAGGGGATGGAGAACTATTTATCATGCCACTGGAAGTCAAAAGAAAGCTGGAGTAGCTATACTTATAGCAGACAAACTAGACTTTAAATTAAAGGCTGTAACAAGAGATGAAAAAGGGCATCATATAATAATCACAGGGTCTATCCATCAGGAAGAGCTAACAATTATAAATGTCTATGCGCTGAATACGGGAGCCCCCAAATATATAAAACAATTAATCACAAACATAAGCAACCTCATTGATAAGAATGTGGTAATTGCAGGGGACTTTAATACCCCACTTACAACAATGGATAGATCATCTAGACACAGGATCAATAAAGAAAAAAGGGTCCTGAATGATACATTGGATCAGATGGGACTTGACAGATATATTCAGAACTCTGCATCCCAAAGCAACAGAATATACTCTCTTTTCGAGTGCACATGGAACATTCTCCAAGATAGATCACATACTGGGTCACAAAACAGCCCTTCATAGGTATACAAGAATTGAGATCATACCATGCATACTTTCAGACCACAATGCTATGAAGCTTGAAATCAACCACAGGAAAAAGTCTGGAAAACCTCCAAAAGCATGGAGGTTAAAGAACACCCTACTAAAGAATGAGTGGGTCAACCAGGCAATTAGAGAAGAAATTTAAAAATATATGGAAACAAATGAAAATGAAAATACAACAATCCAAACGCTTTGGGATGCAGTGAAGGCAGTCCTGAGAGGAAAATACATTGCAATCCAGGCCTATCTCAAGAAACAAGAAAAATCCCAAATACAAAATCTAACGGCACACCTGAAGGAAATAGAAGCAGAACAGCAAAGACATCCCAAACCCAGCAGCAGAAGAGAAATAATAAAGATCAGAGCAGAAATAAACAATATACAATCTAAAAAAACCTGTAGAGCAGATCAATGAAACCAAGAGTTGGTTTTTTGAAAAAATAAACAAAATTGATAAACCTCTAGCCAGGCTTCTCAAAAAGAAAAGGGAGAGGACCCAAACAGATAAAATCATGAATGAAAATGGAATTATTACAACCAATCCCTCAGAGATACAAACAATTATCAGGGAATACTATGAAGAATTATATGCCAACAAAGTGGACAACATGGAAGAAATGGACAAATTCCTAAGCACCCACACACTTCCGAAACTCAAACAGGAAGAAATAGAAAACTTGAACAGACCCATAACCAGCGAAGAAATTGAATCAGTTACCAAAAATCTCCCAAGAAATAAGAGTCCAGGACCAGATGGCTTCCCAGGGGAGTTCTACCAGACATTTAAAGCAGAGATAATACCTATCCTTCTCAAGCTATTCCAAGAAATAGAAAGGGAAGGAAAACTTCCAGACTCATTCTATGAAGCCAGTATTACTTTGATTCCTAAACCAGACAGAGACCCAGTAAAAAAAGAGAACTACAGGCCAATATCCCTGATGAATATGGATGCAAAAATTCTCAATAAGATACTAGCAAATCGAATTCAACGGCATATAAAAAGAATTATTCACCATGATCAAGTGGGATTCATTCCTGGGCTACAGCGCTGGTTCAACATTAGCAAATCAATCAATGTGATATATCACATTAATAAAAGAAAAGATAAGAACCATATGATCCTGTCAATCGATGCAGAAAAAGCATTTGACAAAATTAAGCATCCTTTCTTAATAAAAACCCTCGAGAAAGTCAGGATAGAAGGAACATACTTAAACATCATAAAAGCCATTTATAAGAAGTCCATAGCTAACATCATCCTCAATGGGGAAAAACTCAAAGCTTTTTTCCTTTGATCAGGAACACGACAGGGATGTCCACTCTCACCGTTGTTTTTTAACATAGTGTTGGAAGTTCTAGCATCAGCAATCAGACAACAAAAGGAAATCAAAGGCATCAAAATTGGCAAAGATGAAGTCAAGCCTTCACTTTTTGCAGATGACATGATATTATAGGTGGAAAACCCGACAGACTCCACCAAAAGTCTGCTAGAACTGACACATGAATTCAGCAAAGTTGCAGGATACAAAATCAATGTACAGAAATCAGTTGCATTCTTACACACTAATAATGAAGCAACAGAAAGACAAATAAAGAAACTGATCCCATTCACAACTGCACCAAGAAGCATAAAATACCTAGGAATAAACCTAACCAAAGATGTAAAAGATCTGTATGCTGAAAACTATAGAAAGTTTATGAAGGAAATTGAAGAAGATATAAAGAAATGGAAAAACATTCCGTGCTCATGGGTTGGAAGAATAAATACTGTTAAAATGTCAATACTACCCAAAACTATCTACACATTCAATGCAATCCCAATCAAAATTGCACCAGCATTCTTCTTGAAGCTAGAACAAGCAATCCTAAAATTCATATGGAACCACAAAAGGGCCGGAATAGCCAAAGTAATTTGAAGAAGACCAAAGCAGGAGGCATCACAATCTCAGACTTTAGCCTTTACTACAAAGCTGTAATCATCAAGACAGCATGGTATTGGCACAAAAACAGACACACAGACCAATGGAATAGAATAGAAACCCCAGAACTAGACCCACGAAAGTATGGCCAACTCATCTTTGACAAAGCAGGAAAGAACATCCAATGGAAAAAAGACAGTCTCTTTAACAAATGGTGCTGGGAGAACTGGACAGCAACATGCAGAAGGATGAAACTAGACCACTTTCTTACACCATTCACAAAAATAAACTCAAAATGGATGAGGGACCTGAATGTGAGACAGGAAACCATCAAAATCCTAGAGGAGAAAGCAGGAAAAAAACCTCTCTGACTTCAGCCGCAGCAATTTCTTCCTCGACACATCTCCAAAGGCAAGGGAATGAAAAGCAACAATGAACTATTGGGACCGCATGAAGATAAAAAGCTTCTCCACGGCAAAGGAAACAATCAACAAAACTAAAAGGCAACCAACAGAATGGGAAAAGATATTTGCAAATGACGTATCGGACAAAGGGCTAGTATCCAAAATCTATAAAGAGCTCACCAAATTCCACACCCGAAAAACAAATAATCCAGTGAAGAAATAGGCAGAAAACATGAATAGACACTTCTCTAAAGAAGACATCCAGATGGCCAACAGGCACATGAAAAGATGCTCAACGTCGCTCCTCATCAGAGAAATACAAATCAAAACCACACTCAGATACCACCTCACGCCAGTCAGAGTGGCCAAAATGAACAAATCAGGAGACTATAGATGCTAGAGAGGATGTGGAGAAACGGGAACCCTCTTGCACTGTTGGTGGGAATGCAGACTGGTGCAGCCGCTCTGGAAAACAGTGTGGAGGTTCCTCACAAAATTAAAGATAGAACTACCCTATGACCCAGAAATAGCATGGCTAGGAATTTACCCCAGGGATAGAGGAGTGCTGATGCAGAGGGGCACTTGTACCCCAATGTGTATAGCAGCACTTTCAACAATAGCCAAATGATGGGAAGAGCCTAAATGTCCATCAACTGATGAATGGATAAAGAAATTGTGGTTTATATACACAATGGAATACTATGTGGCAATGAGAAAGAATGAAATATGGCCTTTTGTAAAAACGTGGATGGAACTGGAGAGTGTTATGCTAAGTGAAATAAATCACACAGAGAATGATAGATACCATATGTTTTCACTCTTATGTGGATCCTGAGAAACTTAACAGAAGACCATGGGAGAGGGGAAGGAAAAAAAAAAAAAAGAGGTTAGAGAGGGAGGGAGCCAAAACATAAGAGACTCTTAAAAACAGAACAAACTGAGGGTTGATGGGGGGTGGGAGGGAGGGGAGGGTGGGTGATGGGTATTGAGGAGGGCACCTTTTGGGACGAGCACTGGGTGTTGTATGGAAACCAATTTGACAATAAATTTCATATTAAAAAAATAAACATGGAAAAATTTAATTTTTAAAAAAAATTAAAATAAAAAAAGAAATATAATTGAAAGTACATCATTTTCTAAACTCTGCCTTGTTCATCTCCTTTTCAAGTTTTGTTTTGTTTTTCCAATTAAACAGCCAAAACCAGTTCCTATATGCTACAGTTGGAAATAAGTAGAAATCAGCCCTAGGAACGCATAAAAATTAGATTTCTTATATATTCATTGCTCTCGTTCAGTTTAACCTTTTGGTGTCACCATGCAAAATGCGTTTAGTGTTGGTAGTTTTGATGATTTTTCTATTCACATGCCAATGAATCAGACACCACAATACCAAATGATACAATAATTATGTAATTAGGTAGCATATAAGGTGTGGACCTTATATGTGGATGTATCTAATTTAAGGCCTCTGGTTTCTAACAAGGACACCAGATGCTCTGTCTCTTGGCCATCTGGCTCTCTAAGGAAATCCTCTTTTTCTCCACTTCTTCTCTCAGAGTATAACTCTTATTATATATGAAACTACAAAGACTACATACCTCACAGCTTTGCTAATATATACAAGATACCGCTGTGGCAAGATTATCAACTAAAAATGCTAATGCAATATTTTTATATACACTGAGGAACAGTGTACAGAATATACCCAGATTCCTTCTTTTAGTGACGATTCTATTATAATTCACATTGATAGGCTGTCCATATTTAAGCATTCAATTACAATGACAGCAGAGAAGGAGAGACCCAGGGAGATAGATCTATTTCAACCCCTTCATTTTATTAGTCAATAAACTATGGCCTGGAGGTACAACTGGTCTTCTATTTTTTAGTGCACTTTCCATTGCTTTTCGCCACCATGCATTATAGAGGAAAATGCTCAACAAAGAATTGGCAATAGTAAGAGTTTTCCAAAGAAATATTATTAAACTTTCAAATATAAGAAAAAAGGAACACTCGCTAACACGAGACGTTCTCTCCACTTACACAAATCACTGTTTGAGGCCCTCCTCCTTATGCCCTGCCGCGTCCCATCAAGAATGGTGGTTCGGAGAAGCAAGCAGGAAGAGCTGGGAACGAGTTAGTTCTTCCAGTGAAACTCATGAAACAGTGTGAGAGAGATGTAGACTGTGAAAACATTTCAGAGATGTGATATCCAGAAAGTCAAATCCATGCTGTTCTGAAAAGAGTAGGCAACCATCCCCCTACAGCTTTCTGTCCCAAGTCAGACAGCCTCAGATGCAGTCATACAAACCCCACACCGGTGTCCAAAATCACCAGATGTATAACGAGAGAAAAGCTGTGGCTGACTGTGGGTCAGCGTAAACCGTCAACTGAGGCATGAACATAGACGATTTTACAGACAGGAAAAGTGAGAGGTGAGGGGAAATTCCACGGAGGGAATATCCGGTCTAAAACTAATTGTTCAGCCCTAAGTTGTTGGCAGCACTCTTGAGTTCTGTTAACTTCCGTAAATTTTATCTGCCTTTGGCATAATCGCCGCTGCTACCCTGCTGATGATTATAGTTGCTGTGAGTGATGTTAGCCCATCGCCGCCGTAACAGCAGCTAAGCTGCCTGATATTGACAACAGATCCTTCATTACAAAGCAAGCAAGAGACCATATAGATTTTGCTCTATTCAGCTTAGTAGTTAGAAAGACTATCATCCCCCAGAATGCTGAGAACAGAATAGCCAGGAAAAAGGCAACTGTCGTCTCTCTGCACAGAAATATTACAATCCATGTGAAGCAGGAGAATGACGGTCCACCAAGCTTGAGACGTACTCATAACGCGTGAAGAAAATGTATGGCCAATTTGGGTGAGGAAGTATAACTGTGGATCTCACTTGGGAGTTTGGAATTCACGGACAGCAAGAAACTAGCGGCATGGATCAATGCAAGGCACTGTAGCTTTTTTGTTTCTTTAGGGTTTTTTTTTAAAGTTTATTTATTTATTTTGAGAGAGAGAGAGAGCACGAGCAGGGGACAAGAAAGAGAGGGAGAGAGAGGATCCCAAGCAAATAAACCCCTGTTTATTTGGTTTTTATTTTACCCTTGAGGACACTGTGATCTTGTAAAAATAATAATAATAATAATAATAATAATAATAATAAATACTGAAAAGTAACAGAAGTTAAATTTCCAGGGGCACCTGGGTGGATCAGTCAGTTGATTCCCTGACTCTCGATTTCGGCTCAGGTCATGATCCCAGGGTTGTGGGATTGAGCCCTGTGTCAGCCCACTCTGAGCATGGAGCGTGCTTGGGATTCATTCTCTCTCTCTCTCTCTCTCTCTCTCTCTCTCTCTCTCTCCCCCCCACCCTCCCCCTCTGCCCCTCTGCCCCACTCTTGTGTGCTCACTTTAACTCTCTCTCTCAAAATAAATAAACAAACATTTTTTAAAAAGGTTAAATGTCCGGTGCCGGAAACAAGAGAACAGTTTCTAAAGGTTAGGTTAGTCAGGGAAAATCTCCTAGGGGACGCGCTGCTTCAAGCACAGGTGGGATTTCCACAGTGAAGGCTTCAAGGTGGGAAAGGTACCATCAGCAGCGGCAGTGAAGATGAAGGGATATTGGGCGTCTGCTGTACGGTGAACAGGCCTGCTCATCAGGAGCGGATGATTCGCGGAGGGAAGCAGTGCAAATTGGGTGGGAGCAGGAACTTTGCGCTGGATCATGGAAGGCTGGGCCTGCCAGGCCTCGTCTGGATTAACGAATTGTCCAAACAGGTATCTTAAATCTAGGGGATCTGTGCGCCTAGGACGTGTTTAGGTCAACCTGGCTTGAAAAACAGATTAGAGTTGAAGATGAAATAGAATACCTGTGAGTGGAGGTGTCACATTTGCTTCATACAGAGAGGTTCTTAATGACTTTGAAAACACAATTTGCCCGGATCATGATCATGATCCTTCGAATTATAAACGTGTGTGTTTGTACTTATCTCTATATAAATATATGTGTGCTTGTTATATTGGACAGGGCTCTGACATATGGATATATATTTATATAAATATATAAGCACAAATTCTTAAGTATAAAATGTAAATTTAAACTATGTGCACTTGCAAATTAACATGTTCATTTTTTTCCTTCAAATGCCTTAACAACACATCACTGAATTTCAGAAACCACCTGAAACATAAACACTGAAGGGAAAGTTCGTATGCTTTGGCTAGTATTCTAATTTCTTTTCGTGTTTATTTTTGATAGAGAGAGACAGAGCACAAGCAGGGGAGGGGCAGAGAGAGAGGGACACACAGAATCCAAAGCAGGCTCCGGGCTCTGAGCTGTCAGCACAGAGCCTGACACGGGGCTCGAACCCACACACCGCGAGATCATGACCTGAGCCGAAGTCAGATGCTTCATTCTGGTTAGTATTCTAAGTAAAAGCACCCTAGAATTTCTTTAGATTTAGGGCCTGCCTAATAACAAAACAACCAGAAAGTGGAAAGTTGGGCATTTATCTAATGGCTTGGGAAACTATTTGACAAAATGGAAATGTTTGGGATATTTATATGAAAATACAGCATAAAAACGATACATATACACCTATGTTAAATATTGATAGATGAGCAAGTGCTAGCAAGCAGCATGCACATCTAGAAGAGAGGGTTATGAGATTATGAAAGATTATGTGTTTAAAAGTATAGGTCATTACTTGTAATTCTTGCTATAATTTCAAATGATAAATCAAGACAAACATGATAATAATTTCAATCATCATGGTGGAAAATGGACTAAGGACCTAGACTGGCTCATGAGCTAGGCACTGGATTTAGAAAACAGAGTTGACATGGAAGTTATCTAGCCTGTATACCACCACTCTTCAGCCTGTGCCCATGACAGACATCACTAATCAAACTGGGCCTTCTTTCCTTATCTGCACAGAATTCCCAGAAGCCGCTATCAATAACTCAGAATCTTCTCACCAGATGAAACCTCTGTGCCCTCCACAACTGATAAACAGCTTTCTCCAGCAGGTACTCAATGGAGAAAATCTTCCACAAAAAAACTGAAACCAACAGACAAAATTCCATTTCCCTCTGAACCCACAGCTTCATATTCTTTAGGCTAACATGTGTCCGAAACAGATTTCATCAAATTCCTATCTGGGCATAATTAAGCTGAGCAAGATTTTGGCAAGCACAGTCTACTTTCATTTTGAGCATTTTGGAGAAAATTTAAAGACAATACGGAAAACACAGTAAGGACGTGATAAATTCTATACTTCATTTGCTTTGTCTACAAAGCTTCTACTACTTTGGTCAATTCATTTATTTTTTTTTTTAATTTTTTTTTCAACGTTTATTTATTTTTGGGACAGAGAGAGACAGAGCATGAACGGGGGAGGGGCAGAGAGAGAGGGAGACACAGAATCGGGAACAGGCTCCAGGCTCCGAGCCATCAGCCCAGAGCCTGACGCGGGGCTCGAACTCACGGACCGCGAGATCGTGACCTCGCTGAAGTCGGACGCTTAACCGACTGCGCCACCCAGGCGCCCCTGGTCATTTCATTTAGATAAAATATGCGTTTGCAGCTGCCACTGGCAGGGTATTTAAGGAGCATTTCAAAATTGCTTCCAACGTGGAAATGTCTGCTAATGGACTTGCCCTTAATGTTGAGCTTGAGAAAACTTGTCTTTTGTTGTTGTTTTAACCTTAAAAACTGCCATAGTACACTGAACATTTTCTTTACGTCTCTCGAGTTAGTCTGCTGTCCTTGGGCTGAAAACCTCATCTAGGACGACAAGAGGGTAAAATCTGTGTCCAAGTCAGGACACGGCTTTGAGAAAAACACCTGGATTCAGCCCTGATTAGATCACCTCCACTCCCACTCATAACCCCACTGCTCACACATTGTCCTCCCTGCCCACATTCTAGCCATGTATCTAGAGGTTCTAGCCAACAATAACAAATACAAAGGCAAGGTCAAAAACCAAATATAGCCAGGGGTGCCTGGGTGGCTCAGTCAGTTAAGTGTCCGACTTCAGCTTAGGTCATGATCTCATGGTTCGTGAGTTTGAGCCCCGGGTTGGGCTCTGTGCAGACAACTCAGAGCCCGAAGCCTGCTTTGGATTCTGTGTCTCCCTTGCTCTCTCTTTCCTCCTCCGCTCTCTGTCTCTGTCTCTCAAAAATAAATAAACATTAAAAAAAAAAAAAAAAAAAAACAAATATAGCCAGCACTGAACAACAGCCACTCTTTAAAACATAATCCTGCCTTCACACCTGTAGATATGCTCCTCACAAGGCCTGAGTCAACGGGCCACTCCGAGTGTGGGATCAACACCTTAACTGTCGTTCATGAGTCGGCATACTTCCTGCCTCCTCTATACTACCTTACAAGATAGCAGTTCGTTTTTGTCTCTCTTAAGCTCTCCACCTCTTGATGTTCATGTCTGGTACAGCACTTTCTCAATTCACTAATCACTAGTATTTAAATTCCTTGAAGGTAGGGAGTATGTTTCCGTAACTGTTATAATCCCAGCAGAGTGCACAATGCTGTGCACGTGGTAGACAGTCTTGCATACTGATTAAGGAATTTTAGGTCTGGGTCATATATAAAAGTTGGAGGGGTCCTCTAATGGGATACAGGACCCCAGATACATCATGCAGTGTTCTTACAAATGTTTCTACTCAGGTGAAATCACAACTGTGGAAGACTATCAAAGGCCACTTGGGTAGCACATGACTTTTTTTTTTTTTTTCTTTTCAACAAGTGTTCAAATAAACATTCGGCCCGCTGAAGGTGTGGGAAAGAGAAGGGAACAGCATCTGTGACACGCTGAGATCATCACAATTACACAAAGTGAACTACCGCCTTTCTCGCCACGTGCTACCTCTCTAATCACCTGGTTCCTATAAATTGTGTGTGCGCGTGTGTGCACAAGTGCTTGTAAGATTGAGGACAAACAGAGAACTTAGGTATCAGCCTAAGGAATTCAGACTTAATTTCCCAGGCAAGGAAGAAGTTGTGAAAATTTCTGAGCTGGAGAATAATAAGCCCAGACTATAATATTTTCTTAATGAGGGATGATTTTGCCCCCCTCACTCCAGGGACATCTGTCAATGTCTGGAGACAGTATTTTTGTCACAGAGGCAAGGTCAAAAACCAAATACAGCCAGCGGTGAACAAGAGAGTGCCGGTGCTACTCTGATCTAGTAGGTAGAGGCCAACAGGCTGTTAAACCTCCTACAATGGTTGAGAAACCCTACTTTAGAGCAATGTTTCACAGAAACTTTCATAAACACTGCTTCCCTGAGATGTAACTTGATAAAATGTTTGTTATTTTTACATAAAAATGGAAAATACTATTTATAACATACCTATCTTTTATTCTTTTATTCAAATTATATATATCGAGTACTTGTTATTTAATGGCATCATGCGACTATTCTGGAACTATACCAATGAAAACAGCCAACGAATCCTTGCCCCCGTGGGACTGCATGTCATATTGAAGATTTGTTATGTAAATTAACATGCTAAAGGCTTTGAAAAGTGCTGTCATAAACATTTTACTTTAATCCAGCATTTCCTAATAACATTTGACAACTCCCTTTTCAAAAGCAACATACTCCCTATTAACATTCCTCAAAATTATCATTATTTGAACCAGTTTGAGAAACACAGCTTTTAGCTGATGAAGTAAATGACAGTGGACAGGATTATCAGACACCCTGAAGTCCGGATTCAGAGAGGCCAGCTAGATTATTGTTAATCGTCATCAAATAATAATGGCAATGGCCTGAAATACAGAATTGCTGGTGGCAACGGAAAGAAGATGGATAGAAAAGATATTTCAGAGGTAAAAGCAACAGGATCGAACAGGGTGGGTGGCAAGGTAGGGGGATGAATACAAGATGACTCTGACACTTTTAGCCTAGAAAGATGAATTCTGTTTTCAACATTTTGAGATCAAAAATATGCAGGCAGTGAAAAACAGAGGCTTGGATATTGCGACTGGAGATTTGGAAAATATAGCACAAGCCTTGGCTTTAAATTTGATTTTCAAGTGTGGTCAGGGACAGGGTCAGAGACCAGGGAAGCGTGCTCAGGACTTTGCGAGGCAGCACCGTTGAGGGAGTGGGTGAATAAAAAGAGAAATCACGAAGGAGGTGAAGAAATCGCGACAAAGGAAGAGATCCAGGAATGCTCAGCTATAGGAGTCCAACGAGCCTGCCAATGGATTCTGGACCCTTGACAAAGATGACATAATGGGAATAAGGCCCACATCTCTGATATCGTCAATGATACAAAGAGGATCCCTTTTCTTTGCCATTCTTGTTCCACTCTGGTGGTCTTCGTTGTCTGCCCTCTGAACCTTCAGTTTTTCCCTAGTCAGCTCCCCTCGAAAGGGACTCTCTCTGGTTTATCAACTCAATGCTTCTTCTATCTTCCTGGCCTAAGCCTAGGGGGAAAATATTAAGCACAACGGTTAGCTCTGGCATCCCTCAGAAAGGTTATAATTATCTAGGCCTTGCTGAGACTCTCAAAGCTGCTGATTTGATTTTTTTTTAAGTCTTGGTAATTCTCTTCACCACTTAGGTCCTGAGTCACACCTACTCCTCTTAAATTATGATGTTGTTGCTGCCACTGCTTTTTAAAGTATCAAATCTAAATTTATATTTGACAATCTAGGAACTCCAATCATCTCGTCTGTAAAATGGAGATTGGGGTTTGATGCTAGTACCTACTGCTGAGGGTTGTGGAGAGGATCAAATGAAATAACATATGAGAGAGTGCTTTGCCAACATTATCATCATTCTCCTCTTATCTTTACTGGGATCAATTTCATACTGTTTAGAGTCACGTAATTTTGCAACGGGAAGGACTTCAGAAAGTTCACCAAGCACTTAGTACAACAGACCCATGAATCCAGCAACCTTGATTCCTGGGTTCACTCCCACTTTACCACATTTGCTCCAATGTCTGTATTTAAAAACGAAGATCACTGCTGTAGGTACTGACTGGTTCCTCAATAGCCAGGAGCTTCTAGGTATCTACAAACCAGTCCTGGATTCACTGGAAACTTAGAAAGGATATTTTCCTTCCTCTCGATCTGTGCTCTTCTCAAATGCAAAGGTAGCTTGCTTGCTCATTTGTACCAGAGCATGGTGACAATACCTACCTCACTGGGTCACTGGGAAGATCAGAAAGATTCTCTCACAAGCATCTAGCAGTTTCTGCCCTGTATAGACAGTTTGTATTTTGTAATATCAATGATTATCATTATTTTAAAAATATATTCGACCACAGACCCTCCTCTTTAGTTATCTGCTCAAACATGATACAAAAATGTAATTTCATTTTTATTTCTGACATATTACCTTTTCCCTTATTCCTACAAAACAGCAATTCCTCCCAAACTCAGTCCCTGCCATTATACACTAGACTTGAGTTTCTACATAGATATGCATAATTAACTCACGCCTGGCCAAAGCATGTCTCCCCATCTTGTTATAAGTGTGGCACAGGTCTTGGGTAATGGAGTCTGAACATTCTGGTCGTTAAGATGTAACTTTTCCAAATATCTTCCTTCTGGTTGAAATTTATTTCTCTTCTCTGTACTTTCAGCAATGCACTGGTGCCCATCATGGAAAGGGCATGTTTTACAAAATGACATATGCCAAAGGCAACTTCAATATTGAAATGAGGACCTATATTTGCCCACTAATTTTATAAATATCAGCACATGAGACCAGTTACTAACACTTTTATTTAGGAACTGTCACTGTCGGAACTAGAAACACATTTTATATCTTCAGAAACATTAGCCATTGGAAACTGCAGGGAGTGTCTTCAAGAGAAGAATTTCCATGTGTTGTAAATGCTCTCTTGTGGTTTGAAAAAGATTCCTCTTGGATTTAGTTTTCATACAAAGGGACCAAAGACCTTGAATGTACCTTATGGAAAAGTCAAATGTTACATTTAAAAAAAGGAAGTAACAATGGATAAAATACCGAAACATGTCATTGCAAGGTAGTCAACCATGCAATTCTGATGTGGTTTTCCAAAATAAGAAAAAGGACTTAAGACTATAAAATATCATTTCTGTATTCTACAGGTGTCCTCTGAATTATGGTAAGCTCAGTACTAAAATCAAGTTTATTTCTCTATTTAATGAGTAAGTCACCTGTTATATATTGATGCCATTTTATAACTCAGGGATAATGGTTTTTATGATTTGCATATTTGAATGGTTAGACAAGCCATGATAAAATACAATGGATGACTGCCTATTTTAAAGGATATGAAGGTGGGAAGTAGACTGTAATAAAATAGCATCCAGTTATGGACGAAAAATATAATATACAAGTACTAAATACATGGTCCAAAATATATCCACATTACTAAGGACTGGAAGAGGATATGGGAAATGTTTTGCGTTTGACTTTTGTAATTCGTTTTATAGATCACTGCTTAACTGCACAATTTATAGCTGAAAAACAATTTGCAATCATTGCATAAAATTGAAACATAAGACGTTTTAAAGGAAGCTTCGAGGTCAGCTAGTCAAATATTCCCTTATCTACCTCAAGTCATTGTCCATCAGCTTTAATTCCTTAAATGGTACAGGCGATCATTGCACTTAAGCAATGAGACGCACACCCACTATACGGAAAAGATCATTCAGACCCCATAACAGGAGAAATAAACTTGATATGCTGCTCTCAGGTGAAAATAGATACAGGTTCATAGGGGGAAAAATGCAGAAAAAAGAATCCCTAAAACCATGGACACTGAGTGGCTATAGGAATTTATTTAAGCGAAAAGATCAAAGAAGAGATAGATAATAGGTCCATTTGCCTAAATAATGACTAAGGACTTGCTGTCTACAGATGTTTCAAAACCTTAATAAAAGATGGAAATTGTAGAGATGACTTGAAGGGTATAATTAAAAATAATGGGATTAAATCGAGAAAGGGAAAAAGTACCTAGAAGAGAAAAAGCATCCAATTTCCAACAGGCGAAATCAATTAGACTGAGGAGCACTCTACTAAGGGAGGCAGCAAAATCGTTCAATGCTCAGCACACAGTGGCATCATACAGGTCAAAGCCCCGCAAACAGACGCAGTGCCCAGGTCCAAGGCTGGACAAAATGGTGTGGAACATGTTTGCTCTCCCTTTTCTCGGATTCTTTCTTGAGTAATTTCATTTGCCCACAGGGATGATGGCTATCTTTTCTTATCGTTTTTTTTTTTCTCTAACTGTAATTTATTTTCAAGTTAGCTAACAACATACGGTATGTACGTTGTGCTCTTGGTTTCGGGGGCAGATTCCCATGATTCATCGCTTGCATACAACACCCAGAGCTCATCCCAACAAGTGCCCTCCTCAGTGCCCATCACCCATTTTCCCCTCCTTCCCACTCCCCCCCCCCATCAACCCTCAGTTTGTTCTCTGTACTTAAGAGTTTCTTCGGGTGCCTGGGTGGCTCAGTCAGTTAAGCATCTGACTTCAGCTCAGGTCATGATCTCACGGTTTGTGGGTTCAAGCCCTGCATCAGGCTCTGTGCTGACAGCTTGTAGCCTAGAGTCTGCTTCAGATTCTGTCTCCTTCTCTCTCTGCCCCTCCCCCATTCATGCTCTGTCTCTCAAAAATAAATAAATGTTAAAAAGAAATTAAGAGTCTCTTATGGTTTGCCTCCCTCTCTGTTTGAAACCATGTTTTTCCCTTCCCTTCCCCCATGGTCTTGTTAAATTTCTCAAATTCCACATATGAGTGAAAACATATGATATCTGTCTTTCTCTGACTGACTTATTTCACTTAGCATAAAACCCTCCCACGTTGTTGCAAATGGCAGGATTTCATTCTTTCTCATTGCCGAGTAGTATTCCACTGTGTGTATAAACTACATCTTCTTTATCCATTCATCAGTTGATGGCCATTTGGCTCTTTCCATAATTTAGTTATTGTTGGTAGTGCTGCTAGAAACATTAAGGTACATGTGCCCCTATGAATCAGCACTCCTGTATCCTTTGGATAAATTCCTAGTAGTGCTATTTCTGGGTTGCAGGTAATTCTATTTCTAATTTTTTGAGGAACCTCCACACTGTTTTCCAGAGTGGCTGCACCAGTGTGCATTCCTACCAACAGTGATGATGGCTATCTTTTTATATTGGCTTTCATTTCTCAGTCTGGCAAGGGCTAACACACTTCTGTGAACAAAAGAGAGAAAACAGGAGTAAGAAGCCGTAGAAATCAAAAGGTAATTTAACTAAAGCTTTTGGTTTTCCCTAAACCTGATTGATATTTACCGTGCTTTGGGGTCATTTTTCCCCCCATGCCATCTAAAAAAAAGGACAGATCTTTGCCATATAAACTACATTTACATATCACTATTATTACATTATCAATAGAACACATGGAAATAATCCAACAAGTCCAGAAAGGTACAAAATTAAAGGTATGGTTCTTCCAACTCCTCCCATTCCTCAGAGGCAAATACATTTGTACCATTTATAGTTTTAGATCGTCTGTGGTTGACTCCATAACTCTAAAAAACTTGCTTCTAGGGGCACCTGGGTGGTTCAGTCAGTTAAGCGTCTGACTCTGGATTTGGCCTCAGATCATGATCTCACAGCTCGTGAGAGATCAGGCTCTGCGCTAATAGCGTGGGGCCTGCTTGGGATTCTCGCACTGTCTTTCTGCCTCTCCTCTGTTCATGAGCACATGCACACTCTCTCAAGTAAACTTAAAAAAAATAAATAATTTGCTTATACCTATATTTATTTATAGAAATTCAACAGAAGAGCAATGCCTACTAACTATGCCCCATGTCCATTCTCCTCTTCTACAGTAAAAGCATTTTTTAGCTAGGTACATATCTGTCCCGCTAAAGGCTAGATATTCCAGTTTTTCTTGCAGATAGGTGTGGTGGTCATGTGACTAGCTCTGTGACTAACAGTATGTGAGGAGGAAGGATGTAAATATTTCCACGCCATACCCTTAAAATGAAGACACTACTTTTCCCCCTCTGGTCTTCCTTAATTCAAGACCTGGAATGAAGTTCTGAGATTGAACTAAAGCACCCACATGGACAGCAAGATGAAGGCCGTGTGTTGAGGACAGCATAGCAACGTAGTAAGAAGAAACTAGATCCCAGATCCTGTCAAACCAACATACCAGCCAGGACCAACTACCTAAACTATTACATGAAAGATGAGAAAACATTATGTTGGCATTTCTTTGCTCTGCATAGTTTGTATTCTGAACAATAAAAAGTACCTTTTTTGTAACTGATATGAAAGGGGGGAGATTTAAGTCACTCCCACTACTACCTTACATTCTTCCTCTTCTAATTTTTGTAAGTTATATATTTTGAGTTGTTCTCCTTCCTGACACTATAACAAATACATATTTAATAAATGTTTCTTGATCCTTCAACTCTAGATAGAATCTCTTGACTCCCCACTGCATAAGATGTGTTAACACCTGTATACTTTTGTTTCCTACCCTCCTATTGTTGTCATATGATATTTATAGTCTTTTTCAATTATAATTAAGTCTTCTGTGCTTTGTTTATAGATTTATTCTAAAAACTGAAAACCAAGAAAACTACAGACCAATAGCTCTCATGAACATAGATGCAAATATCCTCAAAACGATACTGAATCCAACAGAGTACAACAAGATTATACAACACAATCGGGATCTATCCAAAATGGTCAAGGCTGGTTCAATATTCAAATATCAAACAATGTAATCCATCATATCAACAGGCTAAAAAAAAATCACATGATTATGTCAATAAATGATAACAAAGCATCTGACACATCCTAACACCCATCCATGATAAAAAAAATTTAAAAATCCCCTCGGTAACTAGGAATAGAGGGGGAACTTCTTCAACTTGATAAAGACAAAACTCCTTTTCAACATCCTAATGAGTCCTAGATAATACAAAAAGGAAAAAAGGTACTCGGATTCACGGATTTGAGCCCGGCATCAGGTTCCAGCATCAGGCTCTTCTCGCTCTCTTCCTCTGTCTGCCCCTCCCCTACTCTCTCTCTTTCCCTTTCACTCAAAATAAATAAATAAACATAAAAAAAAGAATTAAGTGTAAATAATGGAATTTAGGTGACTGTCATGTGCCAATGGTAACATATGTACCACTTTGGTAGAAGATGTGGATAATGAGGAGGCTATACATGTGTGGGGGCAGGGAGCACCTTGCCTTCAATTTTGCTGCGAACTGAACCTGCTCTAAAAAATTAAGTCCTAAAGAAACCCTGAAAATCAATATATAATAAGATCATGTAAATATTATTAGCTGTACAATCAGCCTCAGACCCACAGAAAGACAGATGGCATTCTCCATCACTAAAACACCCAAAATTATGACACAGTTTCAAGTTATTTCACTATGTTTTGTTTGTTGGCCATGACTCTCTTGTATATAATTTTATTCTTCCTGAAATTGCTAGAGGTCTTTCTATATCTTATTTATAAAATGAATATATACCTTCTTTACCATGCAATATCACTGAGTATCATAGTCATACCATTTGTTGAATGTAATAAAATGCTTTCAGGTCATTTCAGAGATTGCCAGCTGCATATCCCAAAATTCATCCTCCCCCTGGTTGTAACTGAAAACAATCTCCCTCGCAACTCGGTTTGACCAATGGCATTTCAGTAAAAGCTGTTGGGTGGGGCTTCCAAGAACCGACTTAATTGTGAGGTACTTTTTTTTTTTCCCTCCTGTCCCCTACCTTCCTTGGGTTAGCCCAGAATCTCAGTGTGATGGCTAGAAGTACAACAGTCATTTGGGAACTGTGAATTTGCACTGTCGATACAATGCCAGCAACCAATTACCACTGCATTACCATAATATGAGAAAACACACATTTCTGTGTTTTAATCACTACACTCAGGACTGTCACCAACAGCCAAACACAATTTCCAACCACTATACGAGGACTACTACAGGGTTATCATCCTGGGAATTATTTCTATTGTACTCCTTAGTTTCATATATCTTTGATCCTGTTTATTCTCTTTTCATTTTATTGGTGCATAACCACAAGGACTTTTTAATCTTTTTTAAGGCAAAGAATTCAGGACTAAAACTCTGTAGTTTTTTTAAATGTTGTTCTCACTCTTGTTAAGTTGGCTGTATAGTGACTTCTAAATCCAAAATCATCGGCCCTCAGAACTTTAAGGTATTGTCCAGTGTCTACTCGAGAATCTTATGTCAGCACCTACGCCTATCTATATCTGTATCTATCTATATCTATATCTATACCTATATCTATATCTATACCTATACCTATATCTATATCTATAGTCTACGCCTATCTTTTTATCATGCCTTTATAGATAAGCTACTGTGTCTTGTCTCTTTTTAAGATACCTTTAGATCTTCTCTTAATAACAACATCTTGTGAGAATTTGTGTAGGTATGTATTCCATTTCATCCATCATGCTCGGCACTGCACGGGACCTTTCTATCTGTAGAGCTTCATCTTTCTCCAACACTAGGAAATGTCCTTTTATTTCTTTGCTACTTCCCCCCACCTTCTTTGTTCTTTCTGGAACTCCTAAGTAGACGGTTGGTTGTTTTTGGAGATTGGTCCTTGATGTCTTCTAACTTTCCTATCATACATTTTACTTCATCTTTTTATTCTCTGTGTTCTGAAAGCATTTGTCAAAACTTGTTTCCCTTATATTGAATTTCTTATTTTGATAATCTTACTTTTAATTTTCCCAAACTCTTCCTTGTCTCTGATTGTTCTTTTAACCTAGAAGACTGTTCTTATTTTACAGATGCATGTCTTATCAGAGCTCTCTGAAAGAACAGGTTAGCTTTAATTTTTTAAATTTCTCTTCCCTAGAAAATACATGCTTCTTCTGGAATCAGATGTTTGCTCACCTTGGTCCCTCTCTTCTGTTAGTTTTCCTACAATTTGGGGGCATTCTTGGTTTCCTGTTCATAATTTTTTAAAGACTACCTGACTAAATTAGATAGTTGATAATCCCTCCACCATTATGACTGAATAGACCAAGTTACAAGTCTTTCTACAAGGAGTTCTTTAATCAAAATCCTTGATTTATATTCCTTTTGTCATTTATACTCTCTATACCTGCTGATTATGGAGAATTGCACTGGGAAGGTGAGTCCTCTCCTCTACTGGAACCTTCTTTTGTGAGTGCTCTGCACTTTGGCTCACTCTGCTCAGGAGCATCTGTTGGTATGATTCCCTGACCTTTCAATTCTCCCCAATTCAAGGCAGTCTTTGTCCACTAACTCCTCACAGCCATCCAAGTATCTACCATCTTTCCATTACTTTTTTTCTTTTCCATTCTTCTGCTTTTAAAATGTCATCTCAGGGGTGCCTGGGTGGCCCAGTGGGTTAAGCGTCTGATGTCAGCTCAGGTCACGACCTCGCGGTCTGTGAGCTCGAGCCCCGCATCGGGCTCTGGGCTGACAGCTCAGAGCCTGGAGCCTGCTTTGGAGTCTGTGTCTCCCTCTCTCTCTGCCCCTCCCCTCCTCACACCCTGTCTCTCAAATATGAATAAATATTTAAAAAATAAAATAAAATGTCATTTCAATAGGTTTGAGGGAGGGAGAGAGGGGATAAAAGTCGTCCATCTCAAATCAGAAACCACAGATCCCGGCGTTTAGGAAGTCTTCTTAGTATATCATATTGTCATATCCAGTTACATAATCTATTATCTTCAAATATATGAGAAAGCATATTTGAAGGATAAACTTATTTTAAGAAAAATCAATCGTCATCTGAAGCTCTTTCATTACTAAGATGATAATAATAAACATTGATATCTTTGTATCACACAATATATTTTTCATGCTTTATACTCTATCATTTAAATATTTCCTTCTCACATCGATCTTTCGAAATAGCTTTCTGAGAGAAAACAACAAATTCTCTACATAGCAGCCCCCACAAAATCTCCAAAACAGCAGCACAAGCTAAAAATCAGACCAAAAAGTAAAATTGACAGAGGCATTTTCCCTAACATTTACCTCATTAACTCTCAACTTCATTGAGGAATAAATCAATCTGGAAGCCTCAGTGTATAGCTATTAAAGCTGCTTCTCTAGACACACTAATTGGTCAGGTTAGACCTCTGAACTGAAATGTCAAGTAGAAAAAAGGAATTTTAAAAATGTACCTACCCTGTATTTGGTGAAGGAGGGGACGGGCAATTTGTTTTCTGTGTTTCCTGGACTTCAGTGAAACAAAGGAGTAAAACTAGCCCATTCTTCCACACTTGAAATAAAGAATCCTCTCAAACGACAGGTGATTTTTTTAGACCCCTGGTTAAATTCAGTGAAATGCCCATGTGTGCTTTTATGATGCCATGTATAACCACCTTTACCTTGAGTGATGATTATAATACCTTGTATAGGTTAAGATTCGTTCCTGGCCTAAAAGCCAATTATCTGGAGAATGATGTTTTAATAATGTGCCTATTAAGAAGGAAGCAAGACATCAAATCCCATAAATCATCCAAAATTACCAAAATATGACTTCTACTTGAAAGTGTTTAGTGGAGGACGGAAGACGGATCCTTGAAAATGTCATAGTTCACGCGAATATAGTTAAATTCCAAGAACAGTAAGAGTGATACTGAAGCACTTGGAAAGTACAGGGGGAAAGCTGAAATATGAACATCTCAAAGAGTAATTTTAAGAACTTCTTGGGTGCGCTACAAGCATCCCGTTCTTCCCTAACAAAGGGGGAGGGAGCCTAAAAATTAGCCTCATTAACCTTTGCTGCAAGCAACCTTAATTGCTTTGATTTGTATCTCATTGTGATATTTCCTGGCTCTGGGTGATGGTTTTAAAATCTTAACATATTGGTATACCTACAGGAAGAGGATACTGTGTTTAGTCACCTTCTTTCTCATGAATGTGTAGCAATTACCAGTAAAGTGAATCAATTCATCACACTCTTACATTTAATTAATTAGACACTATAGAAAGACTGCAGATTCATTTCCCTTATTGAAAGAAAATCTAATTTTATCTGATATATTCCAATCATATTCTCTTTGGGGGTCTACTAAGTAATGCCTAGTGAGACAGCAATTATCCTTAATGTCAACAGGCAAAACACTTCCAATAGCCACTCAAGGTAGCAATGCATCAACATACATGGTATGTAGAAAATTTCTTGCTAAAGATTATTATAGCTTCATTAATCACCCACTATGTAAATAAGGTTGATGAGAAAAAGCAAAGGGGGACGTATTTAGCCTAGGCAAACAGCTCTGTGAGAAGGCAACAAGTATTAAATATCAGCTCTCAGGTAGACAAAAGGATTCCCATTGCAGAATCACATTCTCCTTTCATTGCACGTGAAAAAAAAGTAATGTTTTGAGACCTAAGAAATTTAGGTGAGATGTAATTCAATTCCACTGGTATTTAGTAAGGTCTACGTAGGATAGAGAAGATAACCCTATCATCGAGGTGCTAGAAAAGAACAAAACACCATCGACACAGTTAACACAGTTAAGTAAGAAAAGAAGGGGGTGTGTGTGTGTGTGTGTGTATCTATGTCTATTTACCAAGGAGTTGTCAGAAAAAGACAACAGTTAGCTGGGCATACTGAATGAATAGAATTTATACTAGTGAAGAGGAAGAAAATAAACAATCCAGGAAGAATGAACATAACTAAGAGAAAAGGTAGAGATGTAGGATTGATACCAACCTAAGTGGGGATAGTTCTTGGGGTGTGATGGAAAACATGAGATCTGTAATAAATCTCCCCATAATTACGAAGGATCTTTATCATATATGGAAAAATGGGATCACATATATGAATATGTTATCTTATTACTAGAATTCTTGTGCCTACTTGGTAGATGAGGAAAAGGCATTTCAGAAACGAGAAATTGCTTGGCTAAGGCCTCCTGGTTAGAAGTGGAAAACTGAGACTCAAACTCATTCTTCTCTAATAGGATATGACCTTATTATGGAAGCGTTGAAAGCTGGGGAGAGGAGTTTGACCTTACAATCATGGATGTCTTGCCACAAACAGATGATTAGGTAGGAAAATGAAAGGCTTACTGGTAACAGTAATCGCATCTCCTCTCCTTGTCTGAAAACACTTAAGCATTAGCCAACTGCCTTAATTGGCTTAACTTTTGGAAGTCAGTTTACTGAAACCTACTCCTTTTGGGAATTGAACTGGTCATCTCTTCTCTAAAATCTTACTTGATTTAACTCAATCCGATCAAATCCATAATACCACCACCTTGTTGATCACTCAGATAGCCAGGGTCACTCTTCTATTCCCTTTTCTTTGCCCAGCTCTCATCATCCACCACATCGTAGTTCACACATATCGTTCTATCTTCAGACCTGCAGCTTTGACAGTAGTAAAGGCTCTTACAAATGTGTGTGGGGAATATTCCACCGGTTCTTAGTTCTTTTTTACTTCGTCTACCTTCTCCTCTGCTGTTACACAGATAATGGGAAGGAGAGCTTCCTTATAAAACAATTAAATCCTCTAATTGCTGCTGTGCTGTATTAAATAATAGTGATGATGATAATAATAGAATCCTAGAACTCACCACTACTTTTAAGTTTCCAATGGAGACACAGTTTATTACGGTGGTTAACAGCATGGTCCTAGAGTCAAAATACCTGTGATGATGTCTTGGTATGTCATTTACCAGGTATATAATCTTGGGAAAGTTACTTGAGCCTTCTGAAACACATCTTCATCATTAGCAAAATTAAAGTATTAATATTTTACATGCTGGACTGCTGAGTGGATTAACTGAGATAATGAAGGTAGACCACCTACCCTAATGTTATTGTATTAAACCTTCAAAGGACACCCAGAATTGAATCTGATCCTCACAAAACTATGAAATAGGCTGCTTATTATTGCCATATAAGCTTGACAGATGAAGAGCACGAAAGGATGAGATGCTTAGAGTCTTGCCAAAAGCCATTTTGAAAGCCTTTGGTAATGAGATAGGACTAAAAAGTCGTCTTTTGCGTAAAAGCCCTAAGACGTCTGAACGGGGAGCAAGAGCTGCACACAAGAAGGATGTACCATTGTTTTGAGGGTGGCAATCCTCACTGAACACTCAGTGTATGCCCGGTACTGTTTCAAGTGATTGAGAAGCATGTATCATTCAATCCTCTCAACAACTCGAGGTGTGGGACTTAGTCTCCCCATTCAATGGATGAGAAACCGAAGTTCGGAAACGCTGAGTAATTTTGGCCAATGGCACACAACTCTTACGTGGCAGAGGGGAGACTTGAACCCAGGGCGGTCTTAGCTATTAACCACTAACACACACCAAAGAAGGAAGTATTTTTCACACTCTGCGTTGCCACATGCTTGGAACATAAATCTCACGTACAGAATTGTTTTTTCAAAGGTGCCTCAACTTGGTGAGACAAATAACCCAAGACAAGAATATACTAATAAACTGTAGCTACAAACATTTATGAAGATGCTCCTGGAAGTTGTTTATATCCAAAGTACTCTCCTGTAAGAAGGCAAAGACCCACAAATCAAAAATTCTTCATCCCTCATTTGTTCCTGAACACATGGACAAAAGACAAATTAATAAGATGTCGGCCACATACCACTATTACACATTTATACAATTTCAAATAGTTAATCATTTGTTCAAATGATGTTGTTTCACCCGAAGGCAAAAGCATTAAGGGGTCATTTGCTCTTCTCCAAAATTCCCTTAACATGTGAACAAAGATCTCTCCAGATATAGTGTTCCCCCCGCCCCATGCTACTGTGATAATCTTAGAAACCCACATAAAGAGGTACAGTCTTCATAGTCCTGAAGTACCCTTATTAGGACAAAGAACCTTAATTAAAATGGTACCCAATTTAATTGTCCCTTCACACTTGGAAAGGGAACACGGGATAAGTAGTTGATTCCTTAAATATCTGTGCTTGTATGACTTTATAACAGTTGTTTCTGTACTAACAGCTTCTACATTCTTGGACAGAACATTGCAAAATAAGGTATTACTCACTACTGAAAGTCCCCAGTGACTTGGATAAATAACCTCCCAGGTGGTGTCTGTCTCCCCACAACGTCACTATGAAGAGTTACGAACAAGAGGCAGGGGGGCAATTTATCACCAAACTGTGCCTATACACATACTAGGACTTGGTTTCCTCAGTGAGGGCTTACATGCCCTCAGACTCTTTGCATAACTTGGTAAAACCACCACAAATAAACCCCAGATTGCCCTCATGTTAGCTCAATCCTTGGAAAACCACTTATGTGGCCATAGTCTCCCACAAACAACACCAAGTAAGGCCACATTTGCCCCCAGAGCATCCTTGTTCAAATGGAAAGACACTCTAAATAAGGATATATGTATCCAATATCACTAAACCCTCAGCTAATTAATCCCATACAAGGACTTCTCTGTTCACAATCAGTATCCACCTACACGGACAAGTATTTAAAAATAAAGAAATGTTTGCCCTCAAAATAGGACCATATGTATGGCCAGGGAACCGTGTAATGAGAAAATATTTTATTTCTTAAATTTGCCTGCAAATACAGGCAAAGAAGCTTAGGAGTTACTGGCTTCTAGCTTGTCAGTGAATGCTGGGTCAGCAAAGCCCCAATTCGGACTTACTCATTCTTAAATTGTCCCTGAACACACGGAAAAATATTAACTAGTGAGACTTTTGTTGAAAGGAGGAGGTGTTCAAACTATCCCTGTACTCTTAGGCAATGAGTCCTAAGTAAAAAAGCTATCTGTCTCCCTAAAATCCCTGTATTTAGTCAACTGCCAAAGAGTTCATTTTTCACAAAAGATGACAATAAGGTCTAAAGTAAAACGCACATAGCTACATGTATCCAAACTAACCTTGTGCTGATTGACAAACATCTACACATTTGTTTTCCCTGTCAATATGAAAATTTGTTTTTCTTTTGGGCCAAAATGCCACTTCCCCTGCCCCACCCCCACCCCCACCACAGTTGCAAGGCATCTATAGAGCCTGATTCAATCCTTTGAGGTCAGATGTTTGCTCCTAAAGCCAGCGCACAGGATCGAGATCCTCCCCCAAAACATTTAAGATAAAATCTGCCTTGGGGCACCTGGGTGGCTCAGTGGGTTAAACGCTGGACTCTTGATTTCAGCTCAGATCATGATCTCACAGTTTGTGAGACTGAGCCCCATGTCTGCTTGGGATTCCCTCTCTCCCTCTCTCTGTCCCTCCCAGCTCATGTGAGTGTCCATGTGTGCGTGTGCCCCCACCCTCTCTAAAAATAAACAAATATTTTTTAAAAATCTGCCTTCAGTAGATTACCATTAGTAAAACATCTTCATTCGACTGATCTAATTTGAGCCTCTTGAGAAACCAGAGTGTACCCTTCTTGCTCCCCCAAAATAATGTTATATAATGTAGCCACATAATGTGCAATGATGAAAAAGGCCATCTCCTTAAACCCGAATCAGAAGCCATCCAGATTAATAGAAGGTCTGATATCAGCGAATTTAAATTGCCTCCCTCCAACAGTCCCACTCCAATGAGCAAAACAATACCGAAAGAAGAGAAGTATGCATCATTGCTGCAAAATTTTGTCTAGGTGCAACTAGGCTGCTTTATGTCCAAAGCAACCACCTGCCAGGGAATAAATGGAAGAAAACTGTAGGAAAGGCCTGCCAACACCTCCAAATTCTGACTCGCAAATACTGCAGCCGCACGTAAGATGAGGGACAGCTGGTGCGGGGTAAGCCTTCAACCTAGAAGCATCTCAGGATGTGTGTGTGAACTGGTGTTGAGAGAAGCCAGCCACGAAGCTCACATGTTGGAATCCAGGTGAGGGTGCCATAGCTAAAGCCGGGGACACTGTCACGGTTGGCTTCCAAATAGGACAATGTTGCAAGGACCGAAGGCAGTGGAAAGAACTGAAAGCAAATTAAACGAAAAGGAGACTCTGCCATCACCTCTCTTTCCCGCCCCAATATCTCATTGTCATTCCCACAGAAGGAGAAGAATGTGCGGTACAATGAGGAGTCAGGATTGTGGAATGCACTCGTTTTAAATTTCTGTGTGACAAACGACCACAAACTTAGAGGTGTAAAAGAACATGGATTTATCACCTCGCAGTTTCCATGGGTCTTGAGTCCAGAATTCAATAGCTGGATTCTTTGCACGGGGTTTCAGAAGTCTGAACTCGGGTGTTGGCCATGCGCGTCCTCCTCTGGAGGCTCGACTGGGGAGAGATCTGTTTCCAAACTCCCTAAACTGTTGACAGAATTCCTTTCTAGCACGGCTGTAAGACGGAGGTCCTGGCGTTCTGCTGGCTGTAAGGTGGGACCTGCCCTCAGCAACTGGGACACGCTCAGGTCCTCCTCCCATGGCACCCTCCGTGGGCCCTCTCCCACTTCAAGTCTCCCTCACCAGGAAATGCCCAGAACCTCTTCAGGAGTCTTGTGATTAGATCAGACTCACCTGGACAATCTTTTTATTTTAAGTTGTGCCTTAAGACTTAAATTACATCTGCAAATCCCCTTCCAGCAGCGCCTGTCTGGTAGGTGGGAGGAGGTGTGTTTACCACAGGAGGAGTGAGACAGTTGGAGGTCATCTCCGAACTCTTATGACCATACTGAAGTAAGAGAAAACCACGTTGAGTGGCTCAAACTAAGGCACCTCTCCTTTCTTTCTTCTTTCTGCTTACTTAAAAAGGATCCAACAATGCTGGAGAAAAATTTTAAATATTGATTCCTTAAAAAAGGTAATGCATGTTCACTGGAGAAATCTTAGAATACAAGAGATGATTAAAACCACCTAATAATCCCACCACCTAGAATTACTCATTCTTAATATTTTGTACTATCACATTCCTATCTGTTATCTATCTATATGTATGTAATAAAGATGGGATCACCCTGTGTACAGGGAAGGCATCTCTCCTTTCATTGGTGGATGGGCTCTCCTCTTTTCATCCGTACTATGCATTCTCAATAGAGGCCATCTTGTCCCCAAAGGGGTGAAAATTGATTTGGATACAGTGGAGAAATCTTAGATATTACAATGGTTTGGGGACCTCTAAAGCTCTACCTGACAAAATTTTATTCATTAGTATTTAATTTCTCTCATTAGGGAAAAATTAAATTAAATTAAAATTAATTCATTCATTGGATTAATTAATGAACTAAATTGATTGATTTATATTGCATTTAAATTTAATTTATTTTTTTTCCTTAGGGGGCCAATAATAAAAGAAAGGTTGAGTAACTCAGCTTTTAAGGATCCTCCTGGGCCTACATCTTAGATAGCTCTCCATTCTGATTTCTGAAATTATCACAGTTGCCTCTGTA
Source organism: Acinonyx jubatus (assembly GCF_027475565.1). Classification (NCBI taxonomy): domain Eukaryota; kingdom Metazoa; phylum Chordata; class Mammalia; order Carnivora; family Felidae; genus Acinonyx; species Acinonyx jubatus. The sequence continues at coordinate 114,626,336 of NC_069389.1, forward strand.
GCTTTTCATCTTTTACAGTGGGAGAAAATTCACTTGCTGCTAACAGTATAAAGAGTAGGTGTCATGCTAACTTAAACTCACTTAAATGTTGGTCAGTTAGCTTTCTCATTACCTAAAATGTTCAATTACATGCTCAGTAGAAGAGTCCAAGAATGCATATCAATATCTCTAGGCCAGAGATCCTAAAATTTAGGTGTCCTCTACATACATGTCCTGAGATTTAAAATTGGTCAGATTTTTGACCCAGAAATTTATGTTCTAGGAATCTGTTCTAAGGAAAATTTGGAGAGATGGACAAAAATTGATATAGAAGTATCTTTATTTCAATATTGTTTACAATAGTAAAATACACATCGATAGTGAAATGGTTTGATAAATTACACTGTATCACAGAATGCTATATTGATCTAACATTTAAAATGATTTTTACAAATATATACAAAGATGCTTAGGATATAATGCTAAGAGCACAATGAGGATGTAAATATGTAAGTACTGTTTTCATGTTTTCTATGGATATACATAGAAATAAAGACAGGGGCACCTGGGTGGCTCAGTTGGTTGAGTGCCCAGCTTTGGCTCAGGTCATGATCTCATGGTTTGTGGGTTCAAGCCCCACATCAGGCTCACTGCTGTCACCATACAGTGCACTTCAGATCCTCTGTCCCTCTCTCTCTGCTCGTCCCCCACTTGCGCTCCCTCAAAAATAAATAAAAAACATTAAAAAAAAGATAAAGACAGAAATGACAACAGCAATGGGATTATAGGTATTTTTATTTTATTTCTTATGTATATTTGTATTTCCCAAGTTTTCTATAATGAAAATGTACTGCTTTCATTCTTTTTGATCAGAGTAATATTCATATATGTGTGTGTGTGTGTGTGTGTGTGTGTGTGTGTGTGTGTGTATATATATATATGCCATTTCTTCTTTATCCATTCGTCAGTCAATGGACATTTGGGTTCTTGCCATAATTTGGCTGTTGTTGATAGTGCTGCTATAAATATTGGGGTGCATGTGACCCTTCAAAACAGATGAACAAAGGGGAAGGGAAGGAAAAAATAAGATAAAAACAGAGAGGGGGGCAAACCATGAGAGACTTTTAAATACAGAGAACAAGCTGAGACCTGCTGGAGGGGAGGTGGGTGAGGGAATGGGCTAAATGGGTGATGGGTATTAAGAAAGACACTTGTTGGGATGAGCACTGGGTGTTATATGTAAGGGATGAATCACTAAATTCTAGTTCTGAAACCATTATTACACTATATGTTAACTAACTTGGATTTAAATAAAATTTAAAAAAATAAAAAAATTAAAAAAAAAAGAAAATGTACTGCTTTTATAGTTATAAAAAGAAAACCTTAAAAAGCTAGGGTCCTACATTGACAAACAGTATGATTTCAGCATGCTCATTGAGTACAGAGACTCATGTTATCCAGTTAAATACCTTCTGCTCCTCATCGTGGACATCCACCCACTCCTACTTGTTCATGGAAACTGTGGAGCTCCTGGATCACGGTCTTCCTCCTCACTCCAACACTTGTTAGCACTTCAATGACATGCAATATCCAAGATGATGAACCACACAAGACCTTGGACTCAGGTCTTTTACCTCCTTAGTTCCAACTACCTTTACTCCCAACCAACCACGGACACCCAGTCCGAGGATCACATTCTGGGTCTTGTTATCTGCAGGGTCTATCATTCCCCCTTTCTGGCCTCCAACACTGTCAGCACACTCATTCTAGTAGCCCAACCTGACAACACTTTCACCTCACTGAAACCTCCACATTACTGACACCCATGCGCTTTTGCTCATACCCTACTAATGGGCATACAAATGGCTAACAAGTACATGGAAAGGTGCTCAACATCACTAATCTCTAGGGAAATGTAAATGAAAACCACAATGGGATATCACCTCGTAACTGTCAGGATGGCTATTGTCAAAAAAAAAAAAAAAAGAAAAGAAAACAAAGAAAGAAAAAGAAAGAAAGAAAAGAAAAAAAGACAAGTGTTAGCAAGGATGTGGAAAGAAGGGGATCCTTACTACCTACTAGTGGGAATGTAAATCGCTAAAGCCATTATGAAAAATAGTATGGAGGTGCCTGGAAAAATTAAAAATAGAACCACCAGATCCAGTGATCATATATAGTATATACCATATACTCCACTTCTGAGTATATAGTCAAAGGAAATGAAATTAGTATCGCCAAGAGATATCTACATTCCTATGTTCATTGCAACATTATTCACAGTAGCCAAGATAGGGAATTAACCTAAGTGCCCAATGACAGGTGAGTGAATAAAGACAATATTATATTTTCCATTCCATATATTCTAAAATATTACATGTACACACAAGGGAATATATAATATTTTGGAATATATGGAACACACACACACAATGGAATACAATTCAGCCTTAAAAAAAGAGAGAGTGGGGTGCCTGGGTGGCTCAGTCGGTTAAGCGTCCAACTCTTGATTTCAGCTTAGCTTATGATCTCACCACTTGTGAGTTTGAGCCCTGTGTCAGGCTCCACGCTCACAGTGGAGCCTGGAATGTGGATGAACGTGGAGGGCATTATGCTAAGTGTAATAAGCTAGGAACAGAAAGACAAATACTGCGTCATTTTGCTTATATGTGGAATCTAAACAAAATTAATTCACAGAGGGAGACAGTAAAATGGTGGTTTCCAGGGGCTGGAGGATAAGGAAAGTGGAGAGATGTTGGCCAAAGAGTAGTTAGTTTCAGTTATGCAAGACAAAGAAGTCCTGGAGACCTGATGTACAGCATGGAAACTGTAGCTAATAATACTGCGTTGGATACTTGAAGTTTGCTAAGAGAGTAGATCTTAAATGATCTTGCAGCCACCACAAAAATACCTATGCAAGTTAATGAACATGTTAATTTGCTTGATTGTGATAATCATTTTATAATATATATGCATATCAAAACACTGCATACACTAACTATATAAAATTGTTATTTGTCAATTATATCTTAATAAAGCTCGACCAGAAAAAAAAAGGTCAGTGGGGCCTTTGATAATTTTTAAGTGTGTAAAGCAGTCTGGAAACCAAAGAGTTTGAGAACTACTGACGTAGATTAATAAACACAGGAGCACTTGACAGAAATAAATCAAAGCTGGAGCCCTGTTGGCTAGGAGGAAGGGGAAGAACGGCTGTTGAATAAGCAACCAACAGCGTCTGAATCTCCTAGGCCTTTCCAGGAGCCTCCAATAACCATTCTCCCCATGTCCACTCTTCTTTAGGCTCTATTCCCACCTCTATGCTATGTGGGCACATAACAACTGGAAACGCATCTTTAATATATATTTTTTTTAACGTTTATTTATTTTTGAGACAGAGAGAGACAGAGCATGAACGGGGGAGGGTCAGAGAGAGAGGGAGACACAGAATCTGAAACAGGCTCCAGGCTCTGAGCCATCAGCACAGAGCCCCACGCGGGGCTCGAACGCACGGATCGCGAGATCATGACCTGAGCCGAAGTTGGCCGCTTAACCGACCCAGGCGCCCCTGGAAACGCATCTTTAAAACATAGCTTAGATTGTGTTTCATTTATAATCCACTTCAAACTCTTTTTAGCAGCCCACAAAACCCCATACAACGTGACCATTGCCTATGAAGTCATACTGTGTTCTGGTTTAGAGCACATGCTCCAAAGTCAACTACATAGATTTGATTCCCATTGACACTCTTCATCATCTGTGTAAACTTTGGCAAGTTCAACTCTCCATGTAGTCTCTTCCTCGTCAGTAAAATGGAGCGAATAATAATAATACCACCTAATAATACCAAATTCATAGGCTTGCTATGAATACTGATGGAGATAATCCATATATAAAGTTCTCGGAAGAGTTCCTGGCCCCAGTATACTCTTAGACAATGTGAGTTGCTGCCTATTTCTCCACCCTCATCTTATGACACGCTCCCCTTCCTCGCCGGTCCCTAACCTCACTTAAGCATTCCAAGTTCTTTCCTTTCACAGAAGCTCTTCGCATGCTTTTCCCCCAACTATAATATACTATCTTCCCCACTCTTCTATACATATGTGGCTTCTTCTGCTTTGGCATGAGGCTTACCTGTCAGTCCTTAGGGAGGCTTTCATTGACCATAATTTCTACATAAGATTGTTTTCTCATCCCTGCCCCATGTCTGATTGCTACTCTATATCACAACAACCTGTCTCTCCCTGGCACTCACCACGATTTTAAACATTGATTGTTCACTTATTTTCTGTCTCCACCAATGAACTGTAAG